>NC_080041.1:124164387-124478008 GCF_012489685.1 Lotus japonicus | reverse complement strand
AGTACTAGACCTGGCTACCAAAGTTTGCTTCTTAGAGGTCCAAGAGACAAGATTAGGACCAAAGAAAACACATGACCCTGAGGTGGATCTCCTGTCATCAGGATCAGATCCCCAATCAGCATCACA
Organism: Lotus japonicus; assembly: GCF_012489685.1. NCBI lineage: Eukaryota > Viridiplantae > Streptophyta > Magnoliopsida > Fabales > Fabaceae > Lotus > Lotus japonicus. The sequence continues at coordinate 124,477,882 of NC_080041.1, read as the reverse complement.
GTATGCCACTAGAGCTACTGGAGAGTGCAGAGAACAAGGCTTGATATGCAAGCCATGATAAATTGTACCCTTTAGATACCTCAATATCCTCTTAACTGCCTTCCAATGTTCCTCCAAGGGCTGACTGAGAAATTGACACACTTTGTTGACTGAAAAGCTTATTTCAGGTCTGGTAAGAGTGGCATATTGCAAGGCCCCAACTATGGACCTATAGAGTGTAGGATCTGCAAAATAATCTGCTCCATGCTTGCTTAGTTTGGCACCACTGACCATAGGTGTAGAGATGCCTTTAGCTTCAGCCATGTCTGCTCGTTCAAGAAGATCACCAATGTATTTGGTCTGAGTAAGTAGGAGAGACCTATCTTGCAAGTGATGGACTTGAACACCAAGAAAATAGTCTAACTGACCCAATTGTTTTAAAGCAAATTCAGAATTAAGCTTTTGAACAACCTCTTGAATAAAGGGCAGAAAATTCCCTGTGATAATGATGTCATCTACATAGACCAAAATATAGATGATACTTGACTTATGATGGAAAGTAAAGAGGGAAGGATCACAACAGCTTGCCCTGAACCCAAATTTGATTAGAGCTGTCTTCAACCTATCAAACCAAGCTCTTGGAGCCTGTTTGAGCCCATATAAAGCTTTGTTCAGCTTGCAAACTAGGGTCTTGTCTGAACTTTGAAAACCAGCAGGCTGCTGCATATATACTTCTTCTTGGAGGGCACCATGAAGAAAGACATTATTCACATCAAGCTGGTGAATATGCCACTGTTTAGACACAGCCAGGGTAAGAATCAAACGAATTGTAATAGGTTTAACTACAGGAGAAAAAGTTTCTGCATAGTCAAAACCTTTCACTTGATGGTATCCCTTAGCCACAAGTCTGGCTTTATACCTATTAACTGAGCCATCAGCATTTTCCTTTATTCTAAACACCCACTTGCACCCTATAGGATGTCTTCCCTTGGGAAGAGGCACCAAAGTCCAAGTATTGTTGGTCATGAGAGCTTCATATTCAGACTTCATAGCTGCCAACCACTTAGGGTCTTTAAGAGCATGCTTAGTGGTTGTAGGTTTTGCCTGTGCTAGAAGCAGAGTGGGAAAAAGCCTTGGCATAACAATGCCAGACTTTGCCCTGGTTTGCATGGGATGCACATTAGCCACTGGTTGAGGCTGAGAAGAGGAATTGGAAGGTGCAGATGCAGTGGTTGCTGAACCAGAACCAGTAACTGGAGCTGCTTGAGTGGCAGAACTGTTGACTGCAGAAGCTGGACTCTGCTGTGGAGACTGAAGTGGTGCAGGAGATACTTGAGATGTGCTGCCAGTAGACTGGGAAGATTGGTGACTAAGAACTGGTTGCTGCACATGAGGCACAGAAGTAACAACAGGAATAATAGAGGAAATATGTGCATTATTGGAATCAGGACAAGGAGGAGAAAATAAAGTGGTGTATGGAAACTTGAACTCATTAAATTTAACATCTTTAGAGATGTAAATTCTACCATCAGCTGCTAGGCACTTATAACCTTGATGAGAGGAGGAATAGCCAAGAAACACACACTCCTTAGACCTAAAGGACAATTTAGAGGAATTGTAAGGCCTAAGATGAGGATAGCATGCACTTCCAAACACTCTAAGGATAGAATAATCAGCAGGAGTGTTGAAAAACTTATGGTAAGGACTGATGTTATCCAAAACAGGAGTAGGTAGTCTATTGATGAGGAAGGTAGCAGTAAGAAAAGCATGGTCCCAGTAGGAAGTAGGCATGTAAGCACAAGCTAGAAGAGACAATCCAGTTTCTACAATATGGCGATGCTTCCTCTCAACACTACCATTTTGATGATGTGTATGAGGACAAGTAAGCCTATGATTAATGCCTAGTTTCTGAAAATATGGGCCCAAGGGTTTGAATTCAGTGCCACCATCTGTTTGAACAGATTTGATTTTTAAACTAAACTTCAATTCAGCCATAGCTTGAACACCTTAAACCAAAGAAAAGAAATTCCAAAAGATGCAGTAATGAACTCAACCTTGTAAAACATCTATAGGTAATGTTTTTTAAATAACCTTTTGGTCCTTGAAATTGTAAAGGGAATCAAATCTGGTCCTTGTAAAATTTTCGCATCAAATTGGGTCCCTAAAATTGTTTTTTTAATCTAATTAACTCCTTTTGCTCAATTTTGACCGGTCAACAGTCCAGTGGCAAGCCTAGTCAGCTAAGGACGGCCACGTGGATTTTTTCACATCAATTTTAGTCCCTTGAAAAGAATTTTAATCAATTTTAGTTTCTGTTCTTCCACCTTCATGTTCTTCCACTTTCACCTTCTTTCTCTTCCTCCATAACTCAAATCACATAAATTCAAAAGGAAGAACAAGGTGAATGTGATAAACATATAGTTTTTTTTTAGGGTTTTGAATTTCTAGGTTTAAGGATTTGAGTTATGGAGGAAGAGGAAGAAAGTGGAAGAGGAAGGTGGAAGAACAAGGACTAAAATTGATTAAAATATTTTTTAAGGGACTAAAATTGATGTGAAAAAAGTGCATGTGGCCATCCTTAGCTGACTAGGCTTTCCACTGGACCGTTGACTAGTCAAAATTGAGCAAAATGACTTAATTAGATTAAAAAAATAATTTCAGGGACCCAATTTGATGCGAAAATTTTACAGGGATCAGATTTGATTCCCTTTACAATTTCAAGGACCAAAAGAGTATTTAAGCCATGTTTTTATCTGTAAGATGACAGAAACTTAGGTCATTTCCCTTCAAATCCAAGCAAATATTAATTTTCCAATTGAATGCAAGCCACAAATGTCATCTAAAAAAACTATTAAAGAAGTGAAATATTAAAGAAAAGTTATCTAAAAAAACTATAAAAATCAGTTATCTACAGGATAGCGCACACCCCACAATTGGACAATTGTTTGTGACATGAATGAATTGTCTGTGAGACTCCAACACCTCCAAAGAAATCACTTCAGGATCGGACAACAACTAAATAGCTCCTGAGAAACTTTCTGCATCAGCCAAAAACTCGCCCTGGAACCCCAACATGGCAACATGTTAACTATATGAGAAGCTTGATTTCCATTAACTCTTGTTTCAAACAAAGCTAGGCAAGACAATCAATGTCTTTGAGTCAAGTCCTTCATTAAAACAGGGAAGCATTTAGCTGCAGGCCCTAGCATTCCAATTCAGAAAATACATCATAAAACTAAACTCTACATTCTATACTGTCCCCATCTTCGAAAGGCTAAATGATTCCTTTTTTTTTTTAAACAAACAACCTTTTATTGTGATGCATCAATTATCTAGTGCTTATAAATGTAAGGGTCGCACGAAATAAACTACTCAAAGGATGCATCAATGATCTACTGCATATAAATATAAGGGTCGTGCGAAATAAACTACTCAAAGGTGTTTGGCCACCCAGACACTCGGGTTTCTTAGAGAAGATGCACACCAATAGTTGAAGAACATGCAAGACTTATCAAGAGATATGGAGAATGAAAGGATGCTAAGCTAAATTAGGGAGTAAGCTTTTGTAGGAGGATGATGAAATTAGAAAGAACTCTAAGATGAATAGTTTGCATGATAAAAAACAACCAAGCACTGATATTGATAGTTCACAAGGAATGGTTAAGAGGTATATGCTGTTTAAACTAGCTCACTTTAACTTCAAATTTGTTGGGGGAGACAATGGTGTGATCAATGCCTCCGTTCCCTTAGCGACTCTTCAACTAAGATAACATTAACAAATTCTTAGTTTGATTGGGAGACATAGTGATGTTGTGTGCATAATTCACACCACACTTCACTCTCTTACTGGAGAAGAGAATTTTACAATTAGAACAAACAAGGTCATTGGATGACTGAGAGACAGAGTGATGGTATGTTCTCTTACTCGTCCTATATGCGTTGACCCTCTTTTATTTTAACATCTTAAAACCAAAAGAAGTGAAAGACCAATAAAAGTGCAAAAGGTCGTTTAAGAGTGCAATCCAATCTTTCATCTAAGCATCAATCAATCTCGATCCACATTCCTAAAGGTTATACAGTATACTCATCTGTTGAGCAAAGCATCCATGACTCTCACAATAACTTAAAATAAAACTTGCTTTGATTGAAACAGAAAAAATATGCAAGATTCTATAATGGAATAATCTCATTGTGAAGGCCTGTATCCATCTATTAATCATAAATTCAGGTAGGGAATGATCACACAAATCAAATTTAAGGTGGGATTTTATGAAATTTGTCACAATCCCTTGTTTCTTCTTCTTCGGGCTCACCATAGGCACATCTCACATGAATAGTGTTGCACTCTACCTGTGAACCTGAAGTGCTTGGGGTTCGCTCTGCCAGGTGCTTAGTAATTTTCCCTACTTGATTCTCCAAATTCTTCAAAGAGACCTCTTGGTTCTTGAAACTCACTGACAAAATTGGACGTATTAATGGCCAACTTCTTAACGATGTTTTCCAATGAGGCAAGTCTGTCGGAGCTGTAGTTAAATGACTCTCCTTGGCCTTGGAAGGAGGAGTTTCCTAGACTATCTTGTGGGCCTTGGGAAAAATCAAATTGATTATTCCATCCTTGGCTGAAAGAATTTTGTTGCCCCAAGATGTTAACTTGTTCTACTTGTTGGTTGGCTTGATAATTCCCATTTTCATATGGGTCCTTGTAGAAGTCACAATCTAAGGTGGGTGTGGCAACCGCCTTAGCTTGCATGCTTGATAATTGTTGTGTCAACCTCGCCAACTGTTGAGACAGCACCTTGATTTGAGCCTGGAGAGCATCAGGGGTTTCAACTTCTAGCGCTCCTCTTTGGCTTTGCATATCACTCCAAGAATTTGCAGCATTGACAGCCAAAGTTTCAATGATATCTAGGGCTTCTTCTGGAGTCTTCAAACTGACATATCCACCACAGGCTGCATCGAACATGTCTTGAGCAGAGGGTACCAAACCGTTGTAGAAGGTCCGGACCTGCAGCCATTCAGGAAGGGAATGTTGAGGGCATTTTCTCAATAACTCCTTAAATCTCTCCCAAGCATCATAGAGAGACTCATTATCCTGTTGGACAAAAAATGTAATTTCATTTCTCATCTTGGCCCGTTTATAGAAGTGGAAGTATCTCCCCATAAATTGGCTGGCCAAGTCATCCCATGTGTATATGCTCCTTTTTGGTTGATCATATAACCAATTATCAGCCTCGTCTTTCAAAGAGAAGGGGAAAAGCCTTAAGCGGATGGCATCGTCTGAGGCTCCTTTTATCTTGACAATACCACATATGCCTAAAAATCTAACCAAATGTAAGTAAGGGTCTTCAGTGATCCCTCCCCCAAATTGGTTCTGTTTGACAAGACTGATAAGATCAGGCATGCTTTCGAAACTGCTAGCATAGATCGGTGGCACCATAATGCTACCCGCATAGTCATAAGATTTGGGAGTAGGGTAACAGCATTCCCTCAGCGACATTGTTCTTTTGGGCAGTAATCCCTCAGAAAACCTCTCACACTTTAAGATAAGTGTCTCCACTCCAAAATAAAGCGCACACTGAGCCATACAAGAAAAGTACTAACAGCATTAGCGAATGGACTGTGAAAATGATGAATACCATAGTTATAACTCACAAATTTAAACTCCTCAAAATAAAAAAAATCACTACATTGATACATTCACATTGACGGATTTCCTGATCAATCTTGATAGTTCCTAATGTACAACAGCATTGGACTAAGGAAGAAAGCATGTACCTCACGGAGAGCGGTGAGGTTATCCTTGGCAATATCCACTTGACAGCCATACATATGCTTAAGAATTTGCAGAAACTCACTCACATTCCAATTGATAGTAATAGAGCCCAAGCATGGTTCCCTACACGAGTAACAAGAAGCATGGTTTGATGCAAGCTCTTGAGTTTAATCTAAAAAGAATGACAACATATAGTGTACCTGACGCTGCTGATCCCGCGGAAGAAGCTTCGGAAATACAAAGATTGTTCAATGAGCCTGTTGCACAGAGAATGAAAACATTGGCAGCTTAATCGACACTTGAGGTATAAGCATGTGTGTGAGAGAGTGAATAGTGTGAAGTGACTAACCTACTGCGGTGTGCCTGAACTTTGATTGTCTTGAAACTGAGAATGGTTGGCAAATCCCAAACGAGGATATCTGTGGTTGACACGAGAATCTCTTCGTTTAGGGTCTCCGCTGTTTCTTCTTTTGGCTCGGGGTCTATACAGAGCAGGATAACGTGATCATAGTCATCTGAGAGCGCCATGGACGAGTCACTGGAGCACGCAGCTCTGAAGTAAATAGGTTAAACCACCTACTATGCTTATAAGTTATAACAGCTTATATTAGGCTCAGACCAGGCCATGCAAAATTAATAGATAGATAAGTTAAAAAAAAATAAAAACCACATTTAGTTAAAAAGATAGTCTTCTTAACTCTTAAGTCATTCAGAAAGCTATGTCGGTCTATTTTTTGGTCTATTTAAATTAATACAATTAATATAAATTCATTGTATAATTTTTATATTGAATTTTTATTAAGAGGACCTAAAATGCATTTAAACCTATTTGTCATTTATAAGATAAATACTTGTATTTTGTATAAAAAAAATGGAATAGTAATTAACATCCTACTTTCTTTATAAACATACATTCGGTTAAGCATTTGCATGATTGCATCCCACCAGTCATCGCTCAAGTTGTTAAAGAAAATGGGAGGATCCAATTCCATATCAATCTGATGTTAATTTGCCAGATGGCCTTTAGTTTGGGTTTGGAATGGAACTTTGATTTTAGATTTAGAAAACCTCGAATTATGATTTGGACAAAAACTTATGATCAAAATCATTATCTGAAAACTTTAACCTCCTAAATCATCAGAACTAATTTGCAACAGTACTTGCATATAAGTTACAGTGGAGCATGCAGCCATAAACATGGGGAATCCACAACATGAATTTCACTCTCCAAAGACATCAGTGTCTTTAAAACAACTCGAATTCCACATGCTCTCCTGCTTTAGACTCTAAATACTTGGCACCCTTGTCCTGTGAGGTCATGTCTGAAACTCCAAAGTCACAAAACTCTGGAAGTTCTGGTGGAATAGCACATCGAATTAAGGCCCAGTTAAGGCCCTCAAAGAAGGGATGCTGTTTAATCTCAGCAGCACCTTTCTCAGAACCCAAACGGCTTTCAGGCTCTTTGGCCAACAACCCTCTAATCAGATCCCTCGCTTCAAAACTAACAAATGGGTTGTCAGGGAATCTAAGACTTTGCAACACCACGTTTGCCAATGTTTCTTCATTGTTAGAACCTTTGAATGGTGTTCTACCATATAAAAGTTCATAGAGAAAAACACCAAATGTCCACCAATCAACTGCAGCTCCATGTCCCTCTTCTTTGATGATCTCAGGCGCCAAGTATTCATGTGTACCGACAAATGAGTTTGATCTTGCATCTGTGGGCTCGGCCACAAGCTGTGGCAGTGATCTGACATGGGCAACAGCATCAACTTTTATTTTCCTTGCTTTTGCAGCTGCAGGTAAGAATCTAGGGCTGAAGCATGAAACTTGACAAGATGGTTGAATGCAGAATGGCTCAATGCAACTTGCTTGAGCACTAAGACCAGAAACTTTTGCAGGGTCAACATCAGAAGATGATTTCAGAAGCGTGGGACTAACAGAACACCTCAACGACAGATCAAAATCTGTGAGCATAATGTGTCCGTCTTCACGAACAAGAATGTTTTCAGGTTTCAAATCACGGTAAACAATTCCAAGCATGTGCAAGTATTCCAAAACAAGAAGGACTTCAGCAACATAAAACCTGCATGATACATGTATGGAGTTTCAGAAACAGGCAATTGATTTCCACTATATGGTGCACAAAGAAATAATATCCCAAATCAAGCAATAATAAAAACAACCTCTCCTATGTCAATGTTAAACAAAGGGCAATGAGGAACAGAGGTCACACTAGTGGAGAACACTACCAGGTTCAAAAAATACAAGTGCAGTGGCAGTAAGAGGCTGGTGATTTAGTAGGTGGATGCAGGGGGAAGATAGGATTTCTGGATAAAGCATGGACAAAAGACATATGCATCATCTATTGCGCAAGGTTGCACAAAAGCAGATAAAAGAGATGGCAGTATAAGCCTCATCTCAGTAACCAAAGTGTCACGGACAGAATTTTGTTGCATAACTACTTTTGGCTCTATTGAATTTATAGAAGGAACAAAAGTTCTACGAACAAAGATGGATAATACCCAAGTAATCATGAAGAACAATTGGGCGAAACAAGCTACTGACTGTATTTCAACTAAAAGATTACAAAAGGAAACAGAAACTTCACGACTAACCAGTGAAAAATTACCCTTAAATTATGCAGCGGCATGGATATCAGAGAATCATGTTCAATATAAGTTCAGCAATAAAGCATATATTATCCAGAACTAACATGTAAAAAACCTATTGAGGGCACTAAATAAAACAGATATTCATAATAAAATTAAAACATGAGAATGAGCACAACAAGAACAGCAAAGTCAGAAAGAACAATTATGCAAGTTAAACAATTATTTATACCAGGAGATACTCAAGATATTATATCATTTGTTGCACTCCTCAAATTAAGCTGGTTTGCATATACTTTCTGACCTAACAGAAAATAAAATGCTCAAGTTATTAGTTTCCTACCTAGCTGCTGGCTCTGAAAAACACCGACCAAGCTGCTTCTGCCGTAGAACATGAAGATCTCCACCCGGACAAAATTCCATGACCAGACATGACAGATTATCTGATGTAAACTGCACATACAGTGTGGGAAGAAATGGATGATCCAGCATCCTTAGTATTTCTCTTTCAGTTTGAGCCCTAGGCATCTTCTTCCTTCTTGCCAAAAATTCATTGTCCATGACCTTTATAGCAAACAAGCAACTTGTGCCAATTAGTTCAGCAAGATATACAGTCCCAATGTCTCCACAACCAAGTTTCTTCAAAAGATTGAAGTGTCTCAAGCCCAAGACTCCATACTGCATTTGAGCATGTCGAATGGCTTCCCACCTAACATCCTTCGACATATGAGGCCTGGTGCCGCAACTTGAGCCACTTACATTGCTCTCATCACTGGTACTTGTACTACTACTGTACTCACCTTGACTACTCTTTGAACTTTGCGAAAATTCAAGTTGCTCTTTCAACTTGGTGTTCTTCTTCACTTTTGTGACTGCTTTGCTTTTATTGCTGCTAGTTGATGCCAAATCAGCCTTATTTGAACCAGAGTGCACATTATTCAAGTTCACTCCATTTACAGGACTGGTAGAGTCTAATGCCATGATATCTTGGCTTTTTCCTTCACTTTTAGTTTCTAGGCTAGTTTCTAATGCACACCTACATCTCTCACAAACCAGCTGAGCTGTACCAACTGACTTATTAACTTCATTGGATGTAGGACCACACGAGGCAAAACCTGAATCCTCCTTTACTTTTTTCTTACTCTGATTCTTGTTCTTGGTGACCGTTTTAACTGTTCGGGGAGCATGGCGTGGCAGTTTGTTAACTCTGCTTCCACTTACAGAAGTAGATGAAGAAGATACTGTTTGCAACCTACTTTTCGGTGCAGTATTTGAAACAGAGGCCTTATTTCCTAGCTTTTTAGGGGAAGGAGCATTTTCAGGCAACTCTAATTTGCTTCCAAATGCATTGCAAAGAGATGGAGAAGATGCAGATGTAAGTTTTTCTGCTTGAACAGGTACCACGCACTGTGATTGAATTATAACTGTACTTGGGCTTGATGATGTGATTTGGAAAGTTTGATGAGAATGAGAAGTTTGCTCCATGGAGGGTGACTTGCTTTTTTCTGGTACAAGAGAAATTTCCACTGTACACCCCTTACTCTCAACATAAGAAGGCCCAGATTGACCTGTTTCAGCAACAACTGAATTGTACAATGTCTGTATCTTGCCAACCTCTGATATTCTAGGAGAAGCTGAGGACTTTGATAATCGTTTCATAGCAGCCATTTCTGATGCCTTAGATATGCAATGGTCCCTTAACGCCTGCTTCAAATTAACAGGCTCAGAAGTTCCAGCTTTTGGGGACCGAGAAACACCCATTATGATTGGCTTTTTTGATGCATTTTTCATCTTAGGACTTGTACCATCTTGGAAAAGGCCCAAATCCCTTGATGATGATTTAAGAGCAATTGATTCAAACAGCTTATTAATATCATCATCTAGATTATCCTTGTATACCAGTTTCAGCAGATTTCTATCAGACTTGTTAAACTGAGAATCGGAAGGATAAATCCCTACAGCTTTCCCTGGGCTTCGCTCCTTCCTCGTTTCAACTATTTCACAAGTCCCAGAAAACGAACCCATTACAACAAAAATGCTCAGCTAACCTAGTGTTTCATAGTACAGCTGACACAAACACTATGACTCGCAATGCTCAAGTCAATGATTCATCTTACACCAGTCAAGGAGAAAAAACCTGAAATCCAACCTCTAAAATCCAAACCATTCATTGGTAAAATCAAACTTGAAGTTTGAACGGCATATCCACTCTTTTTACCAGCTAGCAAACCCTGATACAATGGCAAACAGTTGAAAGCATCAGCAAACCAATACATAATAAATAAATAAAACTGCAATTTCAGTAAGAAGAAACTGAGAAACAAACCAGTTGACACAGTTTTCTGATGTCATAATTCTAACAGCTTAGGCACTCTTAAAAAAAACAAAATTCCCCCTAAAAAGAAACTTGTCATCTATTTGTAAGCTTTAAGCCATGATAATTCAAATAGTTTAGACACTCTGAGTTAAATTAGAAGAAAATGCCCACAAAAAATAAATTCCCTGTAAGAAAGATACATGTCAAAAATTTGGAAGCTTTAAGCCATGAATCTAATTCTGATCAATCAAATCAGAAAGTGAGGTGTGGTCCTATCAATTTAGGGTTGATTCACCCCACCGCCCCCACCAAAAATAAATATTTTTTTAATTGAAAAAAATCAAAAGAAACAAAATATCTATATACACATAGGAAGCTATAGAAATCCAGATTTGTACAGAATGCAAAATCCAACACCAACTGCATCATTTTCACAGGTAGAAGCTGTAAAGAATAAACTACTCAAGCCACTGAAGAATGAAAAAAAGTTAATCGCAGTAAGAGGGTGCTGTGTACTTAAAGGATCGGAAATGGAAGAAGTACCAGTAGGTGGAGAGCGATGGGCGCATTGATGCAGCTGCAGCTTCAACTGGGAAGAAGAGAAACCCTAGGGAAGCATCGAGCGAAATGAAGGAGGAAGGTAAGGTAGAGAGTAGAGAGTTGAGAGAGAATAATGGTAGAGAGAGGGAGAGAGATGCAGACACTGGGTACGTTTGTTTGTGTTCTGTTTTCGGCAAATGGCACTGATTGTTTTGTACAGACGGGTGGTCCCACTCATTTCTCAGGGAACAGAAGAGAACTCGATCATGATGATGAAATCAAAATTCAAAAAAGTGTCAAATTAAATAAAAAAAATATTATTTCAATGAGTGAAAATGGAAACATAAAAAAAAATACTACTAGTACTACAAGAGTTGGATTTGGGACCCCGGGTAGGTACTCGATTTGCCACCCTAGATTGTTTTAAAAAATGCGAGAACTATCTTCCGGAGTACTTTGGAACTTTAATTTTCAGAGTACTAAAAAATATGGGATGTTAATTCTAGGCTTAATTCTCAAATTAGTCCCTGTATTTGTTTCGCCGTCTGAACCAGGTCCCTGATCGGAAAAATTTGTGCAAAAAGTCCCTATGAATGAAAATCGTTTGGGGCAAGTCCTCGCCGGAGCCCGGAGCTCCGGCGAGTGATGAAGTGGCGTGATGACTAGATAAAAACTGATGACATGGCATTAAATAAAATTAAAAAAAAATTAATTAATTTACCATTTAATAACCTAAATTAACTTGATTTAATCCTCAATTAACCCACTTGATTTAATCATCAATTAACCCACTTAAACATATACCCCCAACCTTTTTCCTAATTACCCTCAATTCCCAATCCCAATCCCAATCCCAATTTCGTTCACCTGTTGAAATTAGGGTTCATCCCATGTTCTTCACATCTGAGTGTTTGATTTCATCTCTTCATCCCATCTTCTTCACATATTCGTTCGATCCTCTTCACTGAGTCACGTTCCTCTTCCCTGAGTCGCGTTTTTCTCTTCCCTGAGTCGAGGTTCTTCTCTTCGAGTTTCAGAATCAGTCGCGTTCGATCCTCTTCAAGTCGCGTTCTTCCAGTCGCCTTCTTCTCTGTCGCGTTCGATCCTCTTCATGTCGTTCGTTCCTCTTCCCTGATAAGCGTTCCTCTCCTTTCAGATTTCTCCTTTCAGATTCCCTGAGTCGCGTTCCTCTCACAAACCATGAATTCTTCATCTGCTTCTTCATCTCGCACAAGGTCGAAGACAATCACTGCAGGTGGAAGTGCTAGATGTCAATGTGGTCTTCCTCTGATCATTTACACTGCTGGTACTCGACATAACTCGGATAGGAGATTTCTCAGATGCAGAAATTGGCAAGTAAGTGTATGGCCTTCCAAAATGAGTTTAAGCTTGTGTTTGTTGAAAAATCTGTAACTAAAATGTATTCTTGTGGCAGCTTCCACATAATTGTGGTTTCTTTTTTTGGATTGATGATCCATATGAGGGAAGAGATGCAGTTCAGGGAAGAGATGCAGTTGAAGGTCATGCAATGAGTTATAATTCTGAGATTGGGAATTCAAACTCTGTTAATGTTAATGTTGTTTCTGATTTGAACAAAAAGATTAAGAAGCTCAAGATGAAGCTTGAAGTTGAAAGATTCCAGAAGAAGCTCTCATGTTTCTTTACTCTGGTTGCTGTGACAGTATCAATATGGTGTTTCTGTATGAGAAAGGGTTGAAAGAAGGATTTGAAAGAAGGCTGCATGTTGAAAGAAAGCCTTGAAAGAATTAGTTTAAGGCCTTAGTTTAATTATGTTTGGTTATCTATCTAGACTTGTCTGTTGTTAATGGCATTTTCAAGCCTTCATTTTGTCTGTTGTTAATGGCATGTCCAAGCCTTCATTTTGTCTGTTGTTAATGGCATGTGCAAGCCTTCATTTTGTTTGTTGTTAATGGCATGTTCAAGCCTTCATGTTCCATCTTGTGTATTATCAGAAAGTATTTTGTGTATGTTCCATGTACTGAATGTAATGAAAAGGAGTTGTTAATGGCATGTTCAAGGCTGTATGTTCCATCTTGTGTACTATTAGGAAGTATTTTGTGTATGTTCCCATGTACTAAAAATAGCTAAAAATATCCAACCAACATAGACAATTAAATAGATGAGTGTAAACCATCAATGCATAAGGAGGAGTTAAAGTACCCCAATTGTCATTGTTTACAGAAGGATAAAGATAGCTAAAAGCATTTAAAATGCATTTCAAATCCAGCAAGTTAGTGGCCAAAGTAAGTGGTCCACCAAAACCCATTAATATTACAAAACATTCGACCATCCTAGTGGCCATGTGATCCACATTCAACTACTTAAGAAAGAAAAATAAAGAACCATGTGAACCATGTCAGATCTTGATTCCCTCACACAAAAAGCTATCCCTTCCCACTCTCAAAAAGTAATTCCCTTCATCCAAAGCAAGGTCAAGAAGATTCTCCCACAGTTTTGTCCAAGACAACGCTGCACTGTGTTGGTAAAGTGTCTTCAACAACTTGTTGATCTCCTGAAGCCATGGGAAAATCATTTCCTGTAACAGCTGCAGCCCCATCTACTGTCCTGGAAGTCCCAGATGCAGTCCCAACTTGGAGGATAGAAGCAGAAGTGCTTGCAGCTCCATGATTCCTTGTCACAGTATATCCTTGACTCCAATTTTGAACCTCAGATCTTGGAGCATCATGGACTTTTTCCTTCTGGAATTAAAGGTAGGCTTTTTCATACAAGATTCTAGGAAATTAAGATGAAAATAGATCCAAATAGAACAGGAAAGAAATTAAGATGAAAATAGATCCAAATAGAACAGGAAAGAAACCCATCGAGCATGCAAACCCCAACCCATCCCTGAGTCGAGCATGAAAACCCCCCAAAACCCATCGACCATGAAAACCACAACGACAAAACCCATCTCAGAATAACCCCAAAACCCATCGAGAATGAAAAACCCCAAAACCCATCTCAGAATAAGCTTAATCGAAAGGAATAATCACCACAATAATCAACACAATGCTTAATCGAGAGTTGAGTTGTCTACTTACTTCACACTTTGCCAAATCGAACAGGAAAGAAATGTATATCCACTTTGCCAGAAGAACGAACGAACGCACAGGAAGGATTGGACTTAGGTTTCTCAGATGAACTTAGGTTCTCACATGAAAAGTTAAGAATGCAGATGAACTTAGGAAATGGAATTGGGATTGGGTTTAGGAATTGAGGGTAATAAGTGGGTAATTAGGAAAAGGTTTGGGGAAATATGCTTAAGTTTGTTAATTGAGGATTAAAACAAATTAGTTTATGTTTAATTTAATGTTAAAATAATTTTTTTTTAATGCCATGTCATCAGTTTTTATCTAGTCATCACGCCACTTCATCACTCGCCGGAGCTCCGGGCTCCGGCGAGGACTTGCCCCAAACGATTTTCATTCATAGGGACTTTTTGCACAAATTTTTCCGATCAGGGACCTGGTTCAGACGGCGAAACAAAGACAGGGACTAATTTGAGAATTAAGCCTTAATTCTAGTTGTAAAGATTTTGGAACTTTAAGTTCCGGAGTACTTCAGAACTTTAACTTCCAAGGTACTTAAGAAGAGGGTATTTTCATATTTCCTCATTTTAAAGTGGGGTGACAAATCTAGTATGTGGGGTGGCAAATCCAACCACCGACAAAAAGTGTGTTTGGGGTTCATATTGACGAACCCTAGAAACATCTAGAAGATCTGATTATTCACTATGAAACCATAAATAGGCCCTCCAAAGATTGAAATTTTATAATTGTGCGGACAAAAAAATTTAACACTCGTCCCCAAGGCCGGCCCAACACTAAACGAGGTCTAAAGCAAACTTTAAAAGTGAGGTCTTTTTACCTAAAGAAATATTTATTTATTAAAATTTTTGGGGCCTTTTTACTTGGTAAAAAAAAATTCGAGACCTTTTTTTACTTGGTAAAATTAAAAAAAAAAAATTGGGGGCCTAAAGCCCTTGTTTTGGTGGCTTGACCCTTGGGCCGGCCCTGCTCATCCCAGTTCTTATCTTGTGACTGATAATCGGATAAGGACAAAGTGTTCATGAGTCACCTTTACTGATAATCTATGTGTTCTTATCTTGTGGTTGTGTTGTGTTGTTGTTGTTATAAAGTCACCACCAACATTCATTTGTTCAAACCAAGTCATTCATACCCTGTTTGTTTCGCGATACTTCTCTTTCTTTTGCTCTTGTTCTTGCTCTTGCTCTTGTCTTGTTGTGTCATTAACCATGTCTACTATTCCGCCAATCAACACCGCCGCCACCAACATGGAACCCCAATTGTTGTCTCCCGAGACTAAAAACCTCACCACCGCCAACACCAACATGGAACCCCAATTGCTGTCTCCCGAGACTGAAAACCTCACCACCGCAACCACCAACACGAAACCCCAATTGTTGTCTCCCGAGACTGAAAACCTCAATGATCACCAACCTAGAGCCAACAACAACTCCGGTGGGGGGATTCCAGATCTAGGAAATAAAATCAATGATCAGGTAAATAGAAAAAACATGCCACCAAGTAATGGATTTTTAAAATTTCTTGAGTGAATTGACCCCTTTTTGTAGGGGTTTTCATATTTGTTGTTGTTTTTAAAAAATGGTTTTCATATTTGTTGTTATGATTGAATGTTGTTGATAAAAATGAAAGGTTTCTTCTATTTACTAAATTTTGTCGAATTTTATGAATGACTTATTTTTCATATATGGATTGTGGCTAATGTTGTTAAAAAGCAAAATCCAGTAGTGGGTATCTAAAGGGAAGGTCGGAATTCTGTGAAAAATGAAAACTTTTGCAAATAGATGAACCAATTGTATTAAATTCAGATTTGTAATGGTGATTGTGGTTATTACATACAGATCTGAAAAGTCTCAGATTGCGATCGCTAGTGTAGTTGTGATTTTGTACAATATTAAGATCACGACCGCCACTGCAATTTAAAACCTTGGATGGAGTCCTAGGGTTATGGTGTTTGTGGATGGATCTCTGAATTAGATTGTTTTGCCCGAGTTGTGGGTTTCTTTGATCTTAATTTTCAAGTTCATTTTAATGATATTGTTTTTTTTTTTCGAGTGCCGACAAAAAATCAAGGGTTGTCGCTGCTTTGTGCAAGAATCTGAGAAAATGGCAAGCCTTGTGTAATCAGATTATGCCGTTTATGCCCTTTAAACAAATTAGGCTCATGGATGTGAACAAGAAAAAAAAAATTCTTGAGTGAATTACACAAGGCTTTTTTTTCTTGAGTGAATTACACAAGACACCACATCTATTTTTTTTCTTGTTCACATCCATGAGTCTAACCTTTTTAAAGGGCATATACGGCATAATCTGATTACACAAGGCTTGCCATTTTTTCAGATTCTTGCACAAAGCAGCGACAACCCTTGATTTTTTGTCAGCACTCGGAAAAAAAAACAATATCATTAAAATGAACTTGAAAATTAAGAGCAAAGAAACCCACAAATTAGGCAAAACAATCTAATTTAGAGATCCATCCACAAACACCATAAAGGTAGAACTTCATCCAAGGTTTTAAATTGCAGAGGCGGTCGTGATTTTAATATTGTAAAAAATCACAACTATAGTAGCGATCGCAATATGAGACTTTTCAGATCTGTATGTAATAACCACAATCACCGTTACAAACATGAATTTAATACAATTGGTTCATCTATCTGCAAAGGTTTTCATTTTTCACAGAATTCTGACCTTCCCTTTAGATACCCACTACTGGATTTTGCTTTTTAACAACATTAGCCACAATCCATATATGAAAAATAAGCCATTCATAAAATTCGACAAAATTGAGTAAATGGAAGAAAACTTTCATTTTTATCAACAACATTCAATCATAACAACAAATGTGAAAACCATTTAAAAAAAACAAATATGAAAACCCCTACAAAAAAAAGGGGTCAGTTCACTCAAGAAATTTTAAAAAATCATTACTTGGTGGCATGTTTTTCCATTCACCCGATCTCTTGCACATTGAACCGACTCAAGGAACCATTGCTATAGGATTCAGGGATAATTCTGATAAAGAGGGTATGGTTGCATACTTGCATTGACGTCTGAACTGTATGAAATGTCTTAAAGTTGCTAATCAAACTTAGCACGTTTTCCACCCACCATTTAGGTAAGAATACAACTAAGATGGTAGGGTCCTACAAGCTAACAATGTTAAGCATGTTTATTTTTCTATTGTGCTATCTCAATTTTCTATTTGTTCAAAAGCTATATGAGACTTTACCAAAAAAAAACTATATGAGATGCTTTTTCACTTATGTGCATTAAATCACGCCTTTTTTTCGTCGATTTTAAGTCACGTCTAAACTAACTTCAAATAAAAAACACAGTTTTTTTATGGCATTTTAGGACGGCCTCTAACAATCTTATTCAAAAGGACGAGTTATCGTTGGTGATGTTGTTAATTTCCTTTAAAATTGTACCAATGAATTAACAAGAATTAAATACCTTGATCATTCTCGGAAGTAAGTAGAGCAGGCTCTAAAGGTAAGCAACATTGTTCAGTTTCTCCAATTATGCACACAACTTGAATATGTAAGTCCTTGGGGGTACAAGGCAACTATTTCAAAACGGACTCTATTCATTAGATAGAGAAGATCACCAAGATTTCGTGATTTGCTGCCAAATATATCCATGAATACGATATTTACCTATTGTGAAGTATGGAATATATGACAAAAGTTGAGTGTTAGAGTACTTTTGTTGATCGGTCATCTCATATAGGCCCAAGTCGGGCATCCAATTGGTACATAATAACGCCGGTACAAAGTACAAACAAACGGATACGTGTTATCACTCACAAACGTTATGCTTTCAAGACAAAGTAAATGACCTCTTAATGAATTGAGCAAAAAACTACTTTCACTTTGAGATTTAACTCGCATCGAAACCACTATGTCCTTACCACCACATGCCCTTTTAACTATGATACCAATTATATTGACTATGTCATCACTGATTTCTTAAGCGACTTGGTAAACTTATCCTAATTAGTGGAAGCCTTTTTATCAAGCGCAATTCTTGCAGATGCTGTTTCACATTATGACACAATGTAGGACTTTTGTCTGGTGAAAATCCTAGAGTCTAAATCAAATAGTGTTGATAGAAAGATCCATATAATTTAGCGAAGCTCATCGAGATAACAAGATCGAAATAAATTTCATTCGATAACAAACAAAGAAAAAACAATATATTGAAATGATGACATTTCTCTAGCAAACTGTTTGCCGTATCTACAGACCTTGTGGTCCTTAACAGCAGTGGGTTAGCTTTCATGCTTCAAGACATGAAGTCATGAACAATCATTTCATTTCAAAGTACCTTGAACCTATCAGAACTAACTACTTGATGACTACCCATCACACCTTCTCACACTTATACGTGACATACTAGTATTAAAGTAGTAAACAAGGCCTCAAACAAAATTTTGTAAGACAGTATAAGAATAACAAAGAGGTCTATTGACCTTTGCCTTTAAATCGATTAGGAAATAGTAAATTGTTGATCACGAAAATGTAAATTTTAGAACTTGTTACTATCTGTGATGATGTGATATTCTATTACACTTGGTCAATGATAAGATGGAAGCACTAAGAGGAGGCATGGAAAAGCTTCCTGACATTAGATGCAATGTTTTCAATAAAGAAAAGGTTTATGCCTCTACTACTTTGGCATTTTTGTTCAGTAATCAGCATCACTAACACCAACAAAATGCTTGATACTACACAAAATGAAATTCAATAAAGGAAATGTCTACAGTCAAAAGGAAAAGCTAAAGTGGTGATCAAATTGAAAAATCTTCATAACTTGATGAATGCAAACAATATTTAACAAAATTCTTTCAACCACATTGATCATTGTCACAACATTAACCAAGAAATGAAAAAGACTAAGTAGCTCTAGATTGAGAATGTATTCCGAAGAAATGTTCGAACAGCCTACCATCTAATCAAAGAGACTGAAACCCATGTCCTGCACCACAAAACAAATCAACAATAGAACCAGTGAGAAACCAATTTCAAAAAACAATAAAAATGGAAGCAGCATCATAAAGATCATGTTTAATCCATGTTCAACCAACAACAAGTTCAAAACTGTTTCCATCACATAGCATGAAATCATTAAAATATGCTCATAGCAATGTTAAAAACATTTTTACATTAAAATGAACAAGAACACTTACATCATCTGATTCCTCCTTCTCCTCCACCTTTTCCTCTTTCTTCGATTCAGCTGCAGCTGGAGCAGCACCACCACCGCCACCTCCCGGAGCAGCAGACACAGCAACGGCAACACCACCACCGCAAGGAACTGAGGATAACTTCTCCCTACCGGAGGCAATAACCTCAGCGAGATCCTTACCCTTCACTTCAGACAAGAGAAAACTGAGTTTCTCATCATCCGCATCAGCTCCAACTGAAAATCAACAACAATTCGAAAATCACATCAAAATCACCGAAAATCTTAAAATTCACGTCACTGAACAAATAAACCATTGAAAAATGGCGGTTACCGGAGCTAAGGATGCTCTTCAAGTCGTCGGCAGAAGGGGCTGTGTTACCTCCCAACACGGCGAGCAAGTAGGCTGCGATCACCTTCATCTTGCACACGAGAATGTGAGTCTCTGTGTTCACAATGTGCGATTGGTGAGTGAGGAGAAACGAAGCGAAGGGTTTTTGTGTTCTGTAATTTGATAAATAGGGTTAGGGTTTGTTTCGGCACTACAAAGAAAGATGAACGGTTCGGGCTTTGTTTTTGCGACCCGTACCCGCTTCCATGGAGGCTGTATGTATCAGATCCGGGTTTTACAAGCATTGGGCCACTTACACTTGCTGGCTCTGTTAAGCTCACCGTGGGCCTTCTTCCCCAAGTGAAAATTGGAAGTGCATTTTTTTTTGAAAAAATTAATTACAAAAAGTATTATCTTATTTATTTTCACTATTTTTTTGAAATTTCCTTGTGAATGTGTGCTTCTCATTTTATAATTTCAAATATTTTATGTTCTTCTTTATTTATATAAATATTTCGGTAGAAGAAGAAAAAAAAAAACAAAAAAACAAAAAAGGAACAACAAATAGTAAGGAACGTTGTCCCTACAACATTTGCCAACAACATAAGAGACAAAGTTACGATGAACATTAATGAAAGTTCCAAAACAATATGATAATATGTTACAACAGTCACAATGAAGACTTTGTGAGAAAATCAACACAGTCATTATTTCCTATTAAAGTATTAGCAATAGTCACAATGAAGTTGGTATTGATTATGTTATACTAATACCATATAAACATATTCATGAAACTACAAAACATTGTTCCTCTCCAACCTAATAGCTTAGCTTAGTAGTAGATATAACAAACTAAGAAACTAAACTGAACCCCCAAGTTGCATTTCATGCATGATAGTCAACGTCAAAGTCAACATAAATGTAATTATTTCCAAAGAAGTCTCTAATACAATAACCAATATGATAATAGAGTAGACGATCAAAACTTGAAAATCCTAATAAATTGCCTAAAGTACTACCATCGACATTAAAAACCACTATAGATAAGTTAAGAGGAGTCCAACGAATGTACTTTACAAAAAGCTCCACATTACTATTGTCTTTCACGAAAATTATGAGTAATTAGAAAGTACTACTATCGTAGAAACAATTTTCTAGCTCGCCAAATCGGGTAAGTCACGTACAATTCAATTTTAATTTTAATATTCTTTTTTAAGGATTTACTGAAGTCTATTTCAAAAAAAAAAAATACAAATATAATACTGGAGATATTTATTGAGGCATTTTAGTAATGAATTAGGAAAAATGTGATTGGAGGATTGATTAGGTGCTGAAAAGAGTCAGTAGATGGTACATCATGGTAGTAGAATGTTAAAAGGGAAAGAGAAGCCGACTTTTGCAGTGCGGCAATTCGCCTACGTGGGCAAATCCCTGAAACGTGGCGAGCAAAGATACATGGATGCTTATTATCAAACATGTCCACAAGTGAATTGGCACGACACGTGTCACTCACCCACGACCTGTGTGCTTCTCTTCTCTTGAGCAAAACCAAACCAGTCAATAATCTCATAGCATCAATATATATCACACACCCTCTCCTTACCACCCTTTCCCTCTATGTTCGGTTCGGTTCCTCTCTCTCTCTCTCTCTCACGATGGACGTGGATTCAGATAAACGCTCTTCTTCCTCTTTCTCTTTTTCTTCTTCTCCTTCTTCTTCGCCGTCGTGTGCCTCGGAGGAGGAGATTGAGGCGGCGGAGACTCTTGCTCACTTGGCACTCCGCCATGTTGATGATAAATGTTGCACCACCGCTGCCAATAACGCCATACGTCACTCGCCGACTCCTCACACTCTTATCACCCCTGCGGTAATTACTTCCTTCTTTCGTTTTTTCAAATTTAATCCCCTAATAAGAGTAAGTCAAATTGCTATGTCCATGGTTTTCATGTTCATTGAATGGATAAGAGTGAGTGTGATGGAGTTGTGATAGGAATTTAGAAATGGTTTAATTTATGGCAGGGCCAAGGTGTTGCAGGTCAGCAGCAGCTAGATGAGAAGATGGAGCATGATGACTGTTTGGGACCTGTGAAGGTGGAGCAGGATGCTGAATTACCTACTAGGACTACTACAAGCCACTCTTCAGTTCGCTGTAGCAAGTCGAGGCGTAATTTGACTGAGGTGCATGAGATGAGAGATTGTGAAATATTTTGTAATTAAATTTCTAGTTATCATTGATTAGTTGTAGTTTAATGGATTATTAATGTTCAGGAGGAAAAAGAAGCGCGGAGGATACGCAGGGTGTTGGCAAATAGAGAGTCAGCTAGGCAAACAATTCGCCGTAGACAGGTATTTTTTCGCATCCACAAATGAACTTATTGTTAGAACAGTAACGCGAATACAAAATTAGAGTAGAGAGTAACACACAAGACTTTGGTCACGCAGTCCGTTTGGCCGGCCAAATTGCTTACGTCTACAGAGCAACTATAGTTCCTTTTCTCAATTAGGATTCAAAATACACTAGGGTTAGTGATACAAGCATATATAGGGATATTAATGATCTAGATTACAATAATGCCCCTAAATCGTACCAATTTAGCTTAAAATAAACTTCCATTTGTAGCTTTGAGAAAAATGCACAGTGGGATGTAGAAAGAAGGCAACTCGGTCCAAGCACACAATAACACTTGTTGAATTACTATTACAGGTCTTCAATGACCACATAGTTTGTTATGCACTTTTTTAATCACCCCTTCCACCTCAGGGGTCTTTAGATTAATGGAAGTCATTATTCATTGACATTTCTGACATAGCTGTTTATTGGACAATGCTGATCTGCACTATTCCATTTAGTTGGATGATGATCTAAACTGTTCTTGTAGCAAATGAGTGTATCCATTATCCTAGAACAGAACATTTTGTAACCTCCTTCAAACTTGTAGAATTGCCCAAGTCCCTATAGAGCCACTAGCCATGGCTGTTCTTATAAGGGTTTTCAGATTAAGAGTTTCATTTCTAAGATATCCAGTAAACTTGAAATAATCTGATAATTTAAAACTTCTGAAATTTTAACATTTTATGAAAGAAAAATTACTTCTTTTTTTTAGCCATCTAATTGTTCTGGCTGATTAATTTCTGTATTAAGCAGTTTCATTCTTTTTTTTTTAAAATGCTTCAGGCTCTGAGTGAGGAGTTAACCAGAAAAGCTGCCACTTTACTTATGGAGAATGAAAACCTAAAGAGGGTAAGGCTACTATGTCATTATTAAGCTACCTTCTGGTCTTCTTTTCTCACTTCCTCTTTATTCTGTTGTGCTTATTTATATGAAGCATCTATTTAAGATATTAATTGTTTCTCAATTTTTTTATCTCTTCGGTTTTTATCTAATCGCTCACCTACATTTTTGGTGAAAAAGGAGAAGGAGTTGGCTTTAAAAGAGTATCAGTCTTTGGAAACTACAAATAAGCACTTAAAGGCTCAAGTAAGATGTTTTTCTATGGAAGAAATCTTGAAGCTGGGTGTAACTCTCAGTTTACAAAAGAAGTAAATAAACACTACAAAACTGACATTTACTTCCATTTTCAGATAGCCAAGTCAATAAACACTGAAGTGCAGAAAACTCCTGTTGAGCAGGAGTCATCTGTGGCTGAGGTAGCACCTGTGTATGGCAATAGTCCATGGTTTCTTTATAACCATTTTCCAGTTACACAGTTATTTTGGCCCTCCATCCTTCAGTCTCCTAGTCCAGTTCAATTACAACATACACCATTTAATTCGATTGCCATTCCACCAAATGTTTATGTGCCATGTTCTTCTGAGTCTGAATCACATCACAAGCAAAATAACCTTATTGACAATCGAACGCAAAATCCATTGTACATGTTTCCATGTCCTTGGTTACACCCTCTCCCAGAATTTGGAAATGGACAGTCACCACCTTCCACTAGCTTGAAAGATAAACTTGATAAACCTCCTGGTAAAAATTGTCGTACTAGTTTATCATTAAATACAGCGGCAAACGTGGATTATCAACCAGCTCCACCTATCAAACTTAAAACAGAAGCTTCTGGCTTGACAGAAGCCAGATCAGTTAATGGCCCAGTACACGCAACTCCAAGTTTTTCTTTGGATGGAGGTGAGCAGAAATCAAAATGTCACATTGTAGAAAAGTTTAGACGACCGGCACTTGGTTGTAACGGTCATGCTTCTGCTGTCAAGCAAGAACCAGAGCTTCAGTTACATTCTGCTCCCAACACTAAGGCATCTTCAACAGCTTCTCATACTGCAGCTTCTTCACTGGAAAGGGAACAAGAACAGTTCACATCCCTAGGTCAAAATCTAGTGGATGCAGTTGCTGCAGGAGAGGCAAGAAAGAGGAGAAAGGAACTAACAAAGCTAAAAAGCATCCATAATCTCCAGTCCCGGATGGAGTGTTGACTTCTCTAATAAACTTGGTTAAATAGTTCAAAAAGGGAGCAAAAGTTCATCCATTACAGATTTTGAAGCTTCAATGATAAATAAGTTTTTGGAAGTTGAGCTGAATACAGGTTAACTAAATCCATTGATGGCCTTAGAAGGAAGAGAATTGAAGTCCAAAATCCAAATCATGTACAGCACTGATGACATTATAGGTTTAAGTTTTTCTTCATTAATCTTGCTTGTTTCTTTTTTTATTTACTTCCTATACTGGGAATTTTGTTTCCCTCCCAGGGAAGAGAAAGGGTAGGGGAAGTTGGTTTTTTAAAGTGGTGAAACTGATCAAATTTTTTATTGGTCAATTTTATGATCCGGATTATTCAACTTCTAACGTTGTTTCTGAGCAGACAGTCTAAATTTCTCTTCCCATTATCTAAAGCAATTAACTAACATAAATTTACACTACAGGAGAAGAAAGAATGAAAAATTCTAAAACTGAAATTCCTATATCATGTAATATGTTCACTTGAGGCTCCGGTTCAATATTGTGGCTTAAAAACTACTATCGGACTCCTAACACTGTGTTTAGAGTCACTCCATTCAAGTGATGCAGATAATAACAGTGTCCCATCTGGCATTGGAGGCCCGTTCAGGACAACCTTGAATGACAGGTCTTGGTGCAACTGTCTAAATTCCAATGTATCCGGGACGACCTTCACTGTAAGACCCTTGGGTGCTGTGACTTTAGCCTTGTACGTTGAATTTGCAGATCCTACATTAGTCACAGTCCTGAAAAAAACTGCAGAAATTCTGGAACTGGCACCCAGGAGCTGGACATGCATGCTGGGGTAGTTGAGTCCATCTGTGCCAGGTGCAGGCTTAATGGTTGTGCAGTTGAAACCTCTTGTGCCAATTAATATACCTATGCTAGTGCTGTTGTAGCCTTGCTTGCACAAGAAGGAAAGGTAGGAGTTCATTCCAATGTCATAGAGCAGGCCTGGATGCAAAGCACTAACTGGGCTAATCTGTCCTGACCCAGATCCCAGCTCCGTGAAATTGTCATTGATTTTCAAAGGAGTTGCTGAATTGTTGAGATGAAAATGTTAGATTTCTTCCACAAAGAATGTACTACCAGTCAACATTGCAATTTCCAATGATAGGGAAAGAAAAAAAAAGGTTTATCATTGTAAGCATTGGTCTGTTTGCATGTTTAGATCAATTTTTTTCACGAGAATGAATTTTGAAATCTAGAAGCTATTCACAAAAGCTTCTCTCTGATTCTGACACGAGAATCAATTTTATAGATGTTTCCGATTTCCGAACATGCACTGTTTATGAGGAATTAGCTATAGGGGGGGTTACTCACCAGTGGTCATGAGGGCAGATTTAATTGCAGCAGGACTCCAATCAGGGTGGAAGGATTTGACATAGGCAGCAGCTGCAGTGGCATGTGGACATGCCATAGAGGTTCCTGAGAGTATGTTATAAACGTAGTGACGAGGGTCATCAGGGTACCCTGTTGTTGTTGTCAGTTTGGAATACGCAGCTAGTATGTCCAGTCCTGGAGCAGCCAAGTCAGGCTTCACATAGAATCTTGACATTTTAGAAAGCAAGCCAAATGGAACAGAAGGGAGCAATGGAGAAAGAAAGAGAGAAATATCACCTTGAGAATGTTTTTGGTGATGAGTTGAGGACCTCTTGCTGAAAAAGAAACAAGATATGGAGCTGGGATTTGTGTGCTTCCTGTCTTGAATATAACTGCTTGTGCATTCCTGAAAGTTATATCACATTACTCATTTAGTACCCTTTAAAAAAATTTCTACGATTCATTCAGAAACCAAATTCAATTATAAGGAGAAGCTACTTTTATAGCATGTTTGAAAATCTTTTATAATTGATTTGAATCAAAATCAATTCCAGAGAGAAGCTATGAGGCCGGAACTGATTCTGACATGCTATGAGTAGCTTCTGGATTCCGAGTTGATTATACCAAAGAAAAACACATACTGTGTGGAATTAATGTAGAGATCTATGGTTTTGCCCTCAGTATTTGCATCAACATATGATCCAGGAATTACTGTGGTGTAAGAGCCTTCTACTTTGTCTTGAAGGCCAATGATGATCCCTGCTCCCCCTAGTTGTTTAATGGTCAGGTCCTGGCTGCCCGTTCCCCCAAGGCAGTACACTATTCTTCCCTCCACCAAGTTCTTGTCTAGAGTCCCATAATCACAACCACTGCATCATAAGTGTTGTCATTTTCTCAAACTTGTCATAATCATTCTAAGAAATACTAAAATTTTGCAAGCACATCATGAGGGTCAGTGATTGGATAACAATACCTCGGACTGCCATAGCCATCCCCACTACGGTTGGCAGCTAGAACTCCACTAGTCAAAGGATACATCCTTTTCCGAGGGGCGAATGTATTAATGGATTGTCCCTACCAAATGTCAACCAAAATAAGCTATTTGAAGCAGAATTAGATATTATCACAAGTTTATACAATGCATTTTTATGATATTCTTTCTTTATTCTATATATTTTTCTCTCATCTCTTCCAATTTTCTTTCTTTATTTGTCAAAATTGTACAAATATAATCTTTTTTTTGAACAATAATATAATCTTCTAAGATGTCATTTAGAATTTTCCGTGTTATTATAAGGAAATTCTTTTGATGGCTGCTTTTGACATTTGGAATTGATTCTGAAAAATTAAATTTATCTAAATATACTATAAACAATGGACAAAAATTGATATCTCAAATAAACATAAAATTAGAAGCAACTCTCCTTAGTTTCAGAATTAATTGTGGGGTTTTCATATTATTTGTCTAAAAAGTTGGGGTTATTTGTCTAAAAAGTTGGGGTTTAAGTTTAACATTCCTAACATCTTGTTATTGAGAGTTTCTCTTCATTTACAAAAGAATATTAGCAATAACTTTTTTAACATACTCTTTAGGATATTTAAAAAAAAAGAACTCTTTATGATTGGCCTATTTTTTTTAATTGCTTGACTTTTAAAAAATGTATTGGCTTTTTTAAAGGTTTTAAAGGAAACCAAAAACATGAAGTACGTGCAAACAAAAATTCTCTCATATCTAAATTACGGAAAGAAATATAAAAATAACTATTTATTTTACTCATTCTTTTTCTTGTGAAAAAATACAAAATGAAAACTCCCACCTTGGTTCCTTATTATAGTAAGAACCAAACTTGAGGTATAGTTGATTTTTTTTAAATAGTCGATTTAAAGTTTGAGATGCATTAATTATTTTTTAGGCTTGATTGCACTTTTGGTCCCCCAACTTTAGCCTTCCTGCGAAAATCGTCCCTAAACTTTAAAATTAACAAAAAACATCCCTAACGTTTACACCTGGTTGCAAAATTGTTTTTCCGTCCAATTCCATCCAAAAACTAACGGAATATTCCTCAAAAAATTAATTAAAAAATTAAAATATCCCTCCTAGAAGAAAAAAAAACTTCAACTCTCAGACATCTTCATCTTCTCCAGTTTTAACCAGAAAGTCAATATTTTTCAAAGACTCAGATTGTTGATGGAACCCAAAGCATTGAAATTTCAGCAAACAGCCATAACCCAGATCCATTAAGGAGGAAGAGGAAGCAACACCCTCAACCCCAGAAAACGAATCTGCTTGTCTCTAGATCTAGCGATCCTCTCCTCCTTTTCCAAGCCCAGATCGCGAACAAGATCCCACTTGCTTCCAGATCGCGAACCGAAATCCTTCGATCTGTTGCAAACCAGAACGGGAATCAGAGAGATCTTTTTGTTCGGAACTTGCTTCCCACCAGAAATCAGAAACCCAACCCCTTTCCATCTCAACTTCAACATTGATTGTTTTCGAAAGTTGCGATCTTTACCATGGTCTGCACGCGAGATTCAGGGAGAAGAAGAGAAAGTAGCACCGGAACCAAAGGGTATGAATCAGTAAAAAAAAGAGGAGTATAACCTCTTGCCAGACGAAGAGAAATTTGAGAATTTAGAAATTTTTATTTGCTGGTGTTGCTATCTTCTTTATTTTGATAATCTCTTCCTTCCGTGTTGTGATAATCTCATGAGTTGATGTAATATTGGAACTATATTGCTAATAGCGTGGTTAATGGGAAGAAAATCAAATCTGTTAAGGTATGTTTTGTGTGATTGTGAATGAGATTTTGGTTTGTGATGTTTCAAAAAGGAGATGAAGATAAATGTTATTGTTTATGGGTTTTTGATTAAAAAAAAAGATGATGAAGATGATGAAGGAAGAGTCATGTTGTGTTGTGTTTTGGGTTTAATCTGAAATTTTTCTGGGTTTGAAATGGGTAAATGGAGTAAAGGGAAATGCAGATTTGGAGAAACTGGTTCTAGTGTTTGTGATCATCTTCAATTGATGGTTGATTTGAGATATGAAATTGATGTTTGGGGTGGGGTTGATGATTTTTTGGTTTGCTTCTGGGTTTTCTAGAGAAGAATATGAAGATGATGATGAAGATTCTTTGAAGAAGATGAACATTCATCAATTTCTAGGTTTTTGTTTTATTTTCTTATTTTTATCCCAGAATTCGTTAAATATTGGATGGAATTGGACGGAAAACTAATTTTGCAACCGGGTGAAAACGTTAGGGACGTTTTTTGCTAATTTTAAAGTGTAGGGACGATTTTCGCAGGAAGACTAAAGTTGGGGGACCAAAAGTGCAATTAAGCCTATTTTTTAACAACAATTCTTTAAAAAAAATTCTTTCAACCATCAAAAGCATTAGTTATGTATAAAAATTTAAAAAAAGTGAGATATGTATAATTTTAAAAAATTAAGAATAAATTTAATGCAAGTACATTTTTTAACAGGGATGAGGTAAGTTATTTAGTAATTCTTATAATAAGAAACAGAGATGTATGTTACTTACCATGACTTTCTTTCCATCTCCAAAAGCTACCAGTGTAGTGAATTGTCTATCAATGGAGGAAGCGGCAACAGTCAAAATCCAGGGAGCAACATTCTCAACGGTGGTAGGGC
The DNA here is from genome assembly GCF_012489685.1 of Lotus japonicus. Classification (NCBI taxonomy): domain Eukaryota; kingdom Viridiplantae; phylum Streptophyta; class Magnoliopsida; order Fabales; family Fabaceae; genus Lotus; species Lotus japonicus. Next base: position 124,448,649 of record NC_080041.1, on the reverse strand, counting down.
GAGGGCCATCATTCCCAGCAGAGCAAGAAGTGAGAATCCCTTTGCTCATAGCGTGGAATGCTCCAATCGCAATCGGGTCAGTGAAGAAGTCACGTGAAGGACCTCCAATCGACACTGATATCACGTTCACGCCATCCGCTATGGCCTCGTCGAACCCAGCAAGCATGTCCATGTCACTGCACCCTATGCTCCAGCATACCTTGTACATTGCAACACGCGCAGATGGTACGCCACCACGTGCTGTGCCTTCGCCGACACCGTACAGGCTTGCACCCGCTGCTGTTCCGCCTGCCGCTGTGGAGGCCGTGTGAGTGCCGTGGCCCTGGTAGTCCACCGGACTTGGGTTCTCTATCGGTGGACTGCTCTTGTCGAGGTTGAAGTATTTTGCTCCGATCACCTTGCTGCACATCACATGAGAAATCTAATTCAGTTCAAATCACCCTCTAATTTAGGTGCAAAATGTATGTCAACGTTAATACTTAGTGGTGTCATTTCAATTTTGTGCCAATTGCCAATCGATGTTTGTTATATTGACATTGTCATTTTGGTCGGGTGAATGATTCAACATTAAGGTGAACACATGGAAGAAAAGTATGGTCACCTAAAATCATGGTTGATTGAAACAACTTTTTTATTTTTTTATTGTTGCATAAGACATTGTTAAGACCGATAATTTTAACGTTAATCTCCTCGAGTCTCTGAGATCACATTAAGTGATTAGACCTCTTCTAAAAAATAACCACATATTAAACTGTTGATTAGGTCCCTTGTGAGCCTAACTATCTATACTAGATATTTTGGTAACTTCTCTCATTTTTGTTGCTTTGCCATTTGGCTAATGATACATACATGTAAATGAGAACGATTAATTCTGGAATCTGGATGCAAACTTAACTAAAACTTCAAGAAATTAATCATATGACACTAGATAGGTCCACTAACCACTAGATCTATAGGTCCACTAACTATACATGGAGGTTGAAAAATAGCAAATTAATTTTCAGTACTCATATGAATACTCACTTGTTGCAGCCAGTGAAGTTGCCTCCTGTCATACATGTACCCTTCCATCTACGTGGGGGAGGCCCATACCCTGTATCATTGAAACTGGGGCAGTCAACCCAAATACCTGTTCAAACAGAGGAAACGTTTATTAGAGTTATATAAATTTGTACTGACAGTTGATAGTGTAAGAAATTTTATTTGGACATTAATTATGTTTGTTCACTATTTTGCCACATTGTTGACAAATTAAAATAAAAAATTACCAAAAATGAAATATCCCAAAATATGATTAGATGTCTGTATAAAACTTGTTACAATGTTGAACATGTAAATTAAAGTCATTCTTTATATGTACCTGTGTCTAACACACCCACAACCATATTGCTTTCCATGGCAGGGTTTCTCCTCACATTTAAGGGCATTCCTAGAAAATCCCATGACCTTGTTGTGTGTAATTTGCGGCGTGTATTAGGAAACACAGATACCACATTGTCATCCTCTGCATTCAATTAAAACACCAATAATGTAGAAACATACATAATAATTGTTGTTATTAAAGTGAATTTAATTTGTATCTTGAGATTCATCATTTCATTTAACTGTCAAAAACTACCTAGCAGTTTCTCTGCTTCATTTGGCAAAAGTCTTGCAACGAATCCATTGAAGCTCTTTCCATAGCTATGCATTTTGAACTGTCTGGCTAACTGCTTGCTGTAACAATAAGAAAGAAATAGCCATTGATTGATCATGAAGGTTTTAGATCGACAATTAGAACTATGGAATGTCCATACTCCATTGCATAGTGTTATAATTGATCAAATTAATTGGGATCATTACTTTCCAATTGTAGTGGTGAGCAAGTTGTGGTGGTTTTCTTGCATCGCATGCAGGGTTCTTGCCGCTGGTAGTTCTCCCATGTACACAATATACGGCTGTTTTTTAAACACAGAATTCACATAAAAAAGGTAACTAACTAACAAGAAGCAAAAATTATGATAATCTTATATATAGCAATAATCTTCTTCACTAAAGTGATGATAATTTGTTGTTAGTGTATATATACCTTTCTTTCATGTTGTCCCTGGATGAGTATGGGGAAGATGAGTAGTGGTAGTAGTAATAGTAGCAAATTCTTGTGTAACATCTTGACTGGATTACTACTCATTCTCTAATGACTTTTGTGTCAAAGAAAAATAAGGTTTGATATTACTACTTATAAAGTGATGATAATTTGCTGTTTCATCATATAAACTGCAACAGCAATGGGCGCAGATTATGCAGAAATGTGCAAAGGGTGACATTTTATGTGCAGGAGCCAGGACCGAGTATTTGGTGGCTTCAATTTTGGATCCTTATAAGTCTAAGTCACCACAGTTAGTTTGTCATATTTATTTATTTTAAAATTTAATTTAATATGCAACTTTTTTTTTAATATTTGGCCCAAGTATAAAGCTTTTTATATTTGACATCTTTTTTTTTTTTTGAACGTATATTTGACATCTTATTATATATTGGATGCACGGTAAATTTAATCGAATCTTCCCCATTCTAGACTAACTAGTCATATTTTGCTTGACTTGTTCTTTCAATCCTTTTTCCGATTCCTCATCTGGCCCATTAAGCAGCACCAGACCCAATCTTTTTCCTAAAGCATTAAGCATTGCAAATTGTAATAAGCAAATGTTAAGTTGCAATCTATTTTTTTAAAGACAGTTTTTTTGGTAACATTTGTAAACAATCTAAGACTAATCTAAAACCAATATGTGAAAGTGATTCTCAATGTTCAAAACGAGCGCTTCGAGTGCTTCAGGTATTCAATCTTTCTAATGTGAGTGATTTTGGTCATTCCGTCACTCTGTCGTCAATGAGCTGACAAAACTCACTGATGTGTCATCATTAGTTGACGTGACACCCATGTCAACACACCACTTAGATAAAAAATTATTAAAACTAAAAATTTCTGAAACAAGTCATGTAAGGGGCACAAGGTAACCAAAAGGGATGAAATTGAAATAAAATCTCTAATTCTCATGAACCCTAAAATCGCGACCAATGAAAAAGGGAAAGGGACAACAAAAGAAGAGAGTCTTTAAACCGTTACAGGTTAGAAAGGTTGAAGGGGAGAGTCGTTGGATGTTTCGAAGCTCGTGTAATGGGAGGTAAAAGACAAATTTCATCCAGGAGCTCCATTAAAAATGGCTTTGTTTAAAGAAGAAGAATTTGCGGTTGTGGTGTTGAAGCCCCTGATGATGACCTCTTTGACAAATGAAAATTCTAGAAGACGTTTCTATGGATGCGGAAGATATGAGGTGAGACCATGAATCTTCCTAATCTCCAATTTTGATTTGAAATTGTCGGCTCAATTGAAATAAATGTGCATTTTTTTCCAAGGAACAAGGGAGGAGGGGCTGCCCAAAAAATCACTACCAACCAAAACCCGATTCACCTGACAAAATCGTCACCTGAGAAACTGAATCCGAACAACCCGTGGCTACAAATCGGTCTGTGACGGGTCTGGTGTTTTGATGTTTTTCACCCGACAAAACCTACTATCTTGGCCCGAGTCCGACCGATTGACATCTCTTTCCTCAAACTCATCTAAATGGTTCACAACTTCACATTACCGTTACTACTAACTTTGTTGCATGACTTGCCTCCTCCCTCGAACCTTTCTCTTCTCTTGAACAATCATAAATCTAAATGAGTCCTTGAAGGCTACTGAGGCTTTGTCTAAGAGTTCCTTCATTTAAATGAGTGTGATCTATCCAAGCAAAGTTTCATTCTATGTCATCGTCATGCACTGTCAGGGCGAAGCCAACTTTATAGTGTCATCTTCTGTTTTTTTATGAAAATTTTCTAGATTAATAACTTGTATGAACTCACCTGGAAAAACGTGACCCGTGCAAACCGAATATGAACAACTCGTAACCACTAGTTGGTCAATGACGGGTCTGGTGTTTTGATGTTTTCACCCGACAAAATCGACTATGTTAACCCGAGTTCGACCTAAACCAACTGATGGACAACCCTAGAGGAGGGTATGCAATTTCTTTGTGTGGAAAGAAGAGAAAGGCAATCCACGCAACAAGAAGAGGATTGCAGGTATGCTCTAATGAATCCCCCTTCATCAATCCAGTAATAATTATTTCATACTTTGAAGGACCAAATAATGAGATCAATATTCGCCGTGCAAGGCACGGGGTAAAACGCTAGTGTTTAGGGATGTTGTTAATTGTTATCTTCTCTCATAATAGTTTATTTGTAATTTGCTTTTACATTTTCATTTCAAGTGCGGATGACTGCTTTATGACGAAGTTGATTATATATATCATAAAAGACAAAAAAAAAAGAGGACCATTTCTGCAGCAGAAGAAATATCTCATTTAATTTGATTATCATTAAGAATATTGGAGTAAAAGACATTTCATGCAACACTTAAACACATGCTATGCTTTTTAAGAAACTCATCTATTTTAAATTTTAATCACATCCAATATCGAAAGCTGGCCATTGCACGCATGAATGTTCTTAGTGAAAAGAAAATTTAATTCTGATACCTTTGCCCTAACTTCTTCAACTACCATTTGGAAAATAAGTTCCTAGTGGTTTTACAAATTAAACCCTCTCATCAACTTGTGCCAAGGAGAAACCGAGGACCTAATGGTACTACACACAAAATGAAGCTGACCCAAGGCAAGGAGAAACAGCTGTGATGGATAGTTCCTAGTTCCACAGTCGCAGGACATATCTCGTAAATGACACAAAGTCACTTTCTTAGGAACCACAGTCGCAGGACATTTTCCCAAAAAAGGTACTAGGTTAAGAGGGCTCAGGAACTACATCAGCTAAGCTAAGCAAGGACTTGGAAAACTATGTGGTCCTTCTGATGCCATTGGGCTCATAAAAAATTAGAGTTGTCTTCCACCACCAAGTGTGTGTTTGGATTTCAGTTTGCAAAACAGAGTTTGGGTGAATGTGGGTTTGCAAAACAGAGTTTGGGTCAAAGTGAGTTGATTGTAATGTGATTTATGTTTGGATACTTTTATTCTGAAACAGAGTTTGATTTCATGAATCATGTTTGGATAATATTAATGAAAAACACTTTTAAGTTGTATAATTACTAAAAAGGGTATGAGTTTTATTCTAAAACAGAGTTTCATTCATGATTTTTTAACTACATTTTATTATTTTAAGCAAAAATATTTTTTAAAAGGAAATCAAAAAATGCAAATAGTTGAAATTTGTAAAGTTAACACTAATAAAAATTAAATAAGTTGTAGAATTTTTTTTTTAGAAAAGAGAATATATTGATATAAGAGAGGTCTTGGAGACAAACCTCTTCCAAGTGAGCTAAAAGAGCAACATACAAGACAATAAACCAAGCAGATAAATAGGTGCAAAGAAGTAGAAAAAACATGACAAACAACTGCAGGTACAGTAAAGAAAAAGGAGAAAAAACGAAACTACACTAACAGAGAAGGTTGGAATAAGGAGAAGTGAGAGGGTCAGTTATGGCACTGTGAAAGTAGTTGATTTTTTTCAATCCAACTTTAATTAGCCCAACTGCTCAACGTGAACGTAGAAGTGATGGTTGGGTCAAGTTAGATGAAAGTGGGTTTTTTGCCAAAAGTGAGTTGGGGTGAAAGTGGGTTCAAGTTACCCAAACATAATGGCACAATGTTCAGTGCAACCCAAAAGCACATTGAAGCTCACAAACAGAAAACCAAACATAGCCCAAATATCAGATAGTGATGTGCGAAATGAATATGACAACTAGTGGTAGAATTTGAAATTCTGAAACTCATCACTACTGCATCTGCATTCATAACTATAGATGAGGATAGCAACTCCAACCCAAAAAAAATCACACTCATTACAAAACCACAGAGACTTAATCAAGCTAAATTACAATCTGTCAACATGAAATCACTCCACTTTACTTTAAAATTATGCAGAAATGTGCAAAGGGTGACATTTTATGTGCAGGAGCCAGGACCGAGTATTTGGTGGCTTCAATTTTGGATCCTTATAAGTCTAAGTCACCACAGTTAGTTTGTCATATTTATTTATTTTAAAATTTAATTTAATATGTACCTTTTTTTTTAATATTTGGACCAAGTATAAAGCTTTTTATATTTGACATCTTATATATTGGATGCACGGTAAATTTAATCGAATCTTCCCCATTCTAGACTAACTAGTCATATTTTGCTTGACTTGTTCTTTCAATCCTTTTTCCGCTTCCTCATCTGGCCCATTAAGCAGTACCAGACCCAATCTTTTTCCTAAGAGCATCTCCAATGGAGTCCTTATTTTGGGACCTTAAAATAAGATCCGGATCTTATTAAATCACACCATTGGGGGTATCTTACATGGCATGAGATCTTAGTTTTTGCTAAGATCCGTGTCTTAGCTCATGTACTCTCAAATATGGAATCTTAAATAAAATAATATTTTTTTCTCTCTCCTTCAATACAAGAACCAAAGTGAAAAATAAGGAGAGGAAATAAATAATATAAATATATTGGGTACCGTGAGTCCAGTCAAAAGTAAAATAAGATCTCAACCATTAGAGTGAAATGTGCATGGAGACCTTAAGAGTGTCTTAAATCTTATGTGGCGGTTTGGGCCCACAAAAAGTGAGTTAAGTCCCAAAATTAAGTCCCACCATTGGAGATGCTCTAAAGCATTAAGCGTTACAAATTGTATTAAGCAAATGTTAAGTTGCAATCTATTTTTTTAAAGACATTTTTTTGGTAACTTTTGTAAACAATCTAAGATTTAATTGCAATATTGGTCCCTAATCTAACACCAATGTGTGAAAGTGATTCTCAATGTTCAAAACGAGCGCTTCAGGTATTCAATTTTTCTAACGTGAGTGATTTTGGTCATTTTGTCACTATGTCGTCGATGAGCTGACAAAACTCATTGATGTGTCATCATTAGTTGACGTGACACCCATGTCAACACGCCACATACATGAATAATTATTAAAACTAAATTTTTTTGAAACAAACAAGTCATGGGGGGGGGGGGGCACTTGCTAACCAAAGGGATGAAATCGAAATAAAATCTCTAATTCTCATGAACCCTAAAATTGCGACCAATGAAAAAGGGAAAAGGGGCAACGAAAGAAGAGAGTCTTTAACCCGTTACAGGTTAGAAAGGTTGAAGGGGAGAGTCGTTGGATGTTTCGAAGCTCGTGCAATGGGAGGTAAAAGACAAATTTCGTTTAGGAGCTCCATTAAAAATGGCTTTGTTTGAAGAAGAAGAATTTGCGGTTGTGGTGTTGAAGCCCCTGATGATGACCTCTTTGACAAATGAAAATTCTAGAAGACGTTTCTATGGATGCGAAAGATATGAGGTGAGACCATGAATCTTCCTAATCTCCAATTTTGATTTGAAATTGTCGGCTCAATTGAAATAAATGTGCATTTTTTTTCCAAGGAACAAAGGAGGAGGGGCTGCCCAAAAAATCACTACCAACCGAAACCCGATTCACCTGACAAAACCGCCACCTGAGAAACCGAATTCGAACAACCCGTGGCTACAAATCGGTCTGTGACGGCTCTGGTGTTTTGATGTTTTTCACCTGACAAAACCTACTATCTTGGCCCGAGTCCGACCGATTGACATCTCTTCCCTCAAACTCATCTAAATGGTTCACAACTTCACATTACCCTTACTACTAACTTTGTTGCATGACTTGCCTCCTCCCTCGAACCTTTCTCATTCTCTTGAACAATCATAAATCTAAATGAGTCCTTGAAGGCTACCGAGGCTTTGTCTAAGAGTTCCTTTGTTTAGATGAGTGCGATCTATCCAAGCAAAGTTTCATTCTATGTCATCGTCATGCACTGTCAGGGCGAAACCAACTTTATAGTGTCATCTTATGTTTTTTTATGAAATTTTTCTAAGTTAATAACTCGTATGAACTCACCTGGAAAAACGTGACCCGTGCAATCCGAATATGAACAACTCGTAACCACTAGTTGGTAAATGACGGGTCTGGTGTTTTGATGTTTTCACCCGACAGAACCGACTATGTTGACCAGAGTTCGACCTAAACCGACCGATGGACAACCCTAGAGGAGGGTATGCAATTTCTTTGTGTGGAAAGAAGAGAAAGGCAATCCACGCAACAAGAAGAGGATTGCAGGTATGCTCTAATGAATCGCCCTTCATTAACCCAGTAATAATAATTTCATACTTTGAAGGACTAATAACAACTCAACCAATGAATGTGATGATTTACTAAATATGTGATGATTTACTAACTCTAATTTCACTTTAAAGGAATCGGACCCCAGCTTGAGATACAATTTCTGATAAAAGTTAACGATACAAGTCCCACAAATTGAACTTCCAAAATATCAAATAAAATCTAAAACTCTACTGGCTTTATATAAAGGATTTGCTCTCATAGGTGGATTTCCATGTATCAAGACAGTTTTGTACTCTCTGACACACTCCCGGAAAGATCATATGTATTTTTTATTATGCATTTCTTTTCTCAGGGTGTAGGAATGCGATATGGGGAATTGCTGTCCCTAATCTATACAAGGCAGCGAGAAGAATTTATAAGGGTTTTGGACTCATTTACTTTTGAGGTAACTAAGTGTTTTAACCACATATTTTTTATTGTGGTTTTCCTGTACAGAGTACATAGCTACAATAAATGCTACTCAAATTTAGATGTATTTCTTTTAATATTGGTATCATTTATGTGTGTAAGGATACTTATTCCGTGATATATTGTAAGTTGTAACAGATAGTAGTAATAGTACTGAGTGCTTAGCTGTAAAATTTAAATTTTAGCTGAAGATCTGCTTTCCTAAAAAAAAAAAATCAAATGAAACTTACAAGGCTGAGAAGTGAAATAGTTGATTTGAAGTATTTTTTTTTTAACTATAGTTGATTTGAAGTATGTTTAGGGATGTTGTTAATTGTTATCTTCTCTCAGAATAGTTTATTTGTAATTTGCTTTTACATTTTCATTTCAAGTATGGATGACTGCTTTATGACGAAGTTGATTATATATATCATAAAAGACAAAAAAAGAGGACCATTTCTGCAGCAGAAGAAATATCTCATTTAATTTGATTATCATTAAGAATATTGGAGTAATAGACATTTCATGCAACACTTAAACACATGCTATGCTTCTTAAGAAACTCATCTATTTTAAATTTTAATCACATCCAATATCGAAAGCCGGCCATTGCACGCAAGAATGTTCTTAGTGAAAAGAAAATTTAATTCTGATACCTTTGCATTAACTTCTTCAACTACCATTTGGAAAATAAGTTCCTACTGGTTTTACAAATTAAACCCTCTCATCAACTTGTGCCAAGGAGAAACAACTGTGATGGATAGTTCCTAGTTCCACAGTAGCAGGACATATCGTAAATGACACAAAGTCACTTTCTTAGGAACCACAGTCGCAGGACATTTTCCCAAAAAAGGTACTAGGTTAAGAGGGCTCAGGAACTACATCAGCTAAGCTAAGCAAGGACTTGGAAAGCTATGTGGTCCTTCTGATGCAAGGACTAGGTTAAGAGTTGTCTTCCACCACCAAATATCAGATAGTGATGTGTGAAATGAATATGACAACTAGTGTGGTAGAATTTGAAATTCTGAAACTCATCACTACTGCATCTGCATTTATAACTATAGATGGGGATTTGGGTTTAACACCCCACCCATTAGGCCCCCCGCCCCACCTTGGGGGGCGAAATTACCAGAAAACCAGTTGATTAAAAACGGTAAATGATTACCCGACTCTATAACGGGTAATCATTTACCGATCGTGTTTAAAACATATAAACACGACAGTTTGGGTTTTGAAACCCATTATTTCAAAATCCAAATTTCCCTCCCTCAATCGCATCCTCTCTCAAAGCTCGGTTCCACCACTTCAATCATCTCAAAGGTCGGTTCTAATCATCATCAAAGCTCCCACAAAGACCCATTCCATTACATTCAAAAGGTAAGTTTTGATTTCAATGATTTTCACATTTGAAGTTTGAATTAGGTCAATGGTTGAACACTAGGGTAGTTGATTGATGATTAGAGGTAGGTTTTGTTGTGTTTTGTTGCCTGAAATTCCATGAAACGAGTACGGGCACGAGTGGGGTGCATTTGGGTCTGTTTCTGGGTTTACTGTAATATCGGAAAATCAATTTCCGATATGATAATGGAAAATGATTTTCCGATATGGTAATGGAAAATGATTTTCCGATATGACAGTATGACAGTGCAGACTTCCAAAATTTATTTCCAATATTTAACCATGGCATGTATTTAGCTTCCAGGATTACTTTGCTGATTTGTTGAGAATTGGAAAAGATCAAGATAGATTTGATGTGTTGTGATTAGGAAAGTTGTTTATTGTTTATTGTTTATTGGAAAAGATTAAGCGCTCAAATCATATGCTTCATGTGTTGTAATTAGGAAAGTTGTTTATTGTTTTTGTTTGCTTGTGATGATGGTTGCTTGACCTTAACACAGCTAGAAATTTAATTTAATCACATTCACATGCAAACTAACAACTAATTCTCTATATTTTCCTTTTCCTATGGTTAGTTGCTAAACGATTGATTGGAAATTTCCTGATTAAGTTAAAAAATGACTCAAATGATATGCTCATATGTGAAAATGCTTTACTTATTATGACAAGTATTGTTAAATTTGTTTGTTTTGCACAGATAGCGAGAATGAAGGGCGGGAGGAAGAGGTCACGACATGCTTCTACTAGTGAGGATCCAGCGGATCGACACGAGCGCTTGCATGCTTCTACCAGGCGCGGCGACCATATTGCAGCCACTCAGGCGGTAGAGGCTTCAGCTCCGTCTCCATCCCCATCTGCTACTCCGGTCGAGGCTCCGTTAGCTACCCCGGCTCCATCTGCTACTCCGGTCGGGGCTCCGTCAGCTACCCCCGCTCCGTCTGCTACTAGGGCTCCGGCTGAGCTGGACCCTGCTCCGTTGTCTCCGATGGCTGAGTTACCTCGTCAGGAGACATCTTCTTCTGAGCCTAGTGGCGATGAGTCTTCTTCTTCTTCTGAGCTTAGTGGTGAGGAGGAGGAGCCTCTTATTCTGCAGGAGAAGATTGATGCTGCTGATGTTATGCCAGATGTGGTGCCAGAGGGCGGTGCAGAGGGCGGTGCGGATGACGACCTCATCCAGAGGGTGGCACCGTTTCCCGGGGGGCCTGAGGATCTGTCGCTTCTTGCGCATTATCCTGACCACAAGGCTCCTTGGACGTGGCAGGCACTTCTTCGCACAGACCCGCGGTACGTGGACCGTCGGACATTGAGGGTGGCCACTGTTGGGGGGAAGGTATGGAACCTCCCCTGTGATGGCGATTCAGAGGCCCACACACATGTGCGACAGCTGCTGCAGCAGACGGGTTTGTATCACCTGCCTTGGTGCGGGTTACCGGAGACAGACCCAGCTGTCGTACTGGCCCTTGTTGAGAGATGGCATGAGGAGACGAGTAGCTTCCACATGCCGTTCGGGGAGATGACTATCACCCTGGACGATGTGTCTGCTCTTCTCCATCTTCCCACAGGGTCGAGGTTCTACACTCCGGGCAGAGGGGAGCGAGACGAGGTTGCAGCGCTCTGCGCCCAGCTCCTGGGAGGATCTGTTGCTGCTTATCTGGCTGAGTTTGAGGCGGCGGGTGGCCAGAACATTCGGTTCATTACTCTGAAGACCATGTACACGTCTGCTATGGATGGTATGTCTTAATAATTACTTTATTAAGTTGTATTTATTTTTAGAGTATTATTAATAACTGTTAACTTAATTCATTTCATTGTAGGGGGACGCTATGAGGATGCTGCTAGGATCTGGCTGGTGAACCAGCTTGGTGCCACCCTCTTTGCCAGCAAGAGTGGTGGTTACCACACTACTGTCTACTGAATCGGGATGCTTGAGGACCTCGGTCGCGTGTCGGAGTACGCGTGGGGTGCGATTGCGCTGGCTTCGTTGTACGAACAGCTGAGTCGTGCATCCCGCAGGAAGACAGCGCAGATCGGTGGGTTCACCTCCCTCGTGCTGTCATGGGCGTATGAGTACATATCCAGCAGCGTCATTATCAGGACGGAGGTCCCCGGCTACACACAGGACCAGCCTAGGGCGCAGCGGTGGTCCACGTCTCGGATCGCGCATTCCGGACTCGATGAGAGACGAGTCATGCTCGATGAGCTTACAGTGGATGATATCACATGGACCCCTTTTGAGGACCATCGAGATGTTCGACCGCGGGATCCCAGGGCCCTCTATTCCGGCTACATCCGGACACCTTACGGCCGGTCTGTGAGCCGACATCTACCAGAGCGGGTTATGCGCCAGTTTGGCTTCATACAGGACATCCCTCGACACCCCTCTGAGATCCAGACGACGGGGTCCCTTGCTGAGACCACAGATGCTGCCTATGCTGAGTTTGAGCCGCACCTCCGCCCTCAGGGGATACCTGCTACATATCCGGGAGAGGCGGTGGAGGGTTACATGAGGTGGTATAGCAGAGTGTCACATGTGTTCATCATCCCTGAGGATAGGAGGGAGGAGCTTAGTGTCGTGGTAAGTTTGGATTCTAAACTTGTATATTATTTTTATTCATTCAATTGTGATTTTTGTTAATGAAATTATTTTTGTATATTATTTTTATGCAGTCTGCCATACGTAGGGGTGTGGAGTTGTTGGAGCAGTCCCTGGAGGTGCCAGGTGCTCTTGCTCCAGGGACACAGCCCCGGATCCTCACGGAGAGGGCGCTCGATCTCTTTTGACGGAGTTCCTTCGTTGGTACCCAGGGAGTTGCCTTTTCTGCTATTCGAGGAGCCGCAGCTGCGGGAGGCAGAGCTCGTGGAGGCAGAGCTCGTGGAGGCAGACCCCGTGGAGGCGGAGCTCGTGGAGGCAGAGCTCGTGGAGAGGGTGATCCTGGAGAGGGTGTTCGTGGAGGTCGAGCTCGTGGACCCAGAGGTCGCAGGGGGCGGGGTCGGGGAGAGTGATTTTATTACACTTGTTATGTGGGATCCATTATTATGTATATGTTAGGACTTTTTATGTTATGTTATGACTCTTGCCTCGTTTTATTTACATGTGTTATATTTTTAGTCTTAATATTATGACTCTTATAATGAAAAAAACAGAAACAACGACAACATATAAATAATTCAAAGCATGTAGTAATCCATGACAATAAGTTAAACGGTTACACAACCAAATTAAACATAAGCAACACCGAAAACAAAATTATTCCTCTGTGATATCGATGAAGTCATGGGGTCCGCAATCTTTTGGGAATACCTTCATGTTATATTAAGATAACAAACAGTTCCTCTAGGTGCAAACACAGCAACCTGCATGTGAAATGTATACTTTAATTAAACCATGCTTAACTGTCCAAAAAATGAAGCAAGTTTCATGTTTAGGTTTCAGACCTTTTGGAGAACGAGAACAGATCCAACAGTTATGTCATTCGCAAATTCACTGTGAGTAAATGCCTTGCGGTGGATGCTAGCATCAACAGCACCCGTGAGGTCCTAAATTTTTGAAATCGTTTGAGAAGTAAATTAGAACGGTTAGTCAAGGGGGACCAAAAGCAAGGCCTTACAAAAGCAAGGACAAGACATACCTTGAGGGTAACTTTCGCATCTCCAAACCCATTGGGAGTGCAAGATTTGATAACAGCAACAACATTCTCCACCCTCTCAACGTTCGCTGTCAGAGAGCCCAGCGGAGTGGCTATTCCCCACTCTTGCAGGGCTGATAGCCAAGCATGTGAGTTGAAATCAGGATCGGTTTCGGTTGATCCATGATCTAGCACACGCCTCACGATTTCCTGGGTCGGAATGAGTGGTGTGTTAGGGGTGGATCTACGGGCATACATGGCAGCCTGGATGGCGCCAGCCGGGCCAGGAATGAGAGGACGAGAGCTGCCAGAGTTGTTGCTTTGACCTTTGCAATGGCGGAGGAATGGATTTGGGTCTTGTTCCATCGTGTAGAAAGAGGAGTAATAAGAAGAGGCAAGACACAATAGACAGGAAGATGAGGAATGAAGAGTAAGAAGAAGAGGCAAGACACAACAGATATTTATAGCTCAGGCGTGCGGTCAAAACATTTAAGGTGTACTGGTGGATGGTAGAAGAGTGGTTGGGGCTGGTGGTTGAGAGTAATGTCAGGGTTGGTGGTGGAGGGTAATGAAAATGGAAATGACAAGAGTACATCAAATTAACATTACCAAAAGTACATCAAATTAACATTACCAAAAGTGCATCAAATTAACATTACCAAAAGTGCATCAAATTAACATTACCAAAAGTACACGCATGAACCTGCCAATCTACGATGATGTCTAGATTTTCATCATTAACAACAACCTGTGATAAGGGCCACATTCTACCAAATTACAGAGAGTTTACAAATTAATATTACACAATACAAGAACATTCAATCTGTGGTGATGTCCACATAGTCCGCATGACCACTAAAAGCACCAAGCCAAGCTTGGAATTGTGCATCATACATGCCTAAACGTGGACCATATAGGTTGCGCCAGTATTTGGAGGCAAGATCACTGTGCCATTCCCACTAGGGAGCAATAGTCGGCATAGGATGTCCAGGAGTTAATTGGAGCTGCATTTTAGAGAATAACCATAAAATTAGATAACTTCCACATACAAAAATTAATCGACAAGCTAGTAGGCAACTAAAATATTAGTGTATTTGGTCAAAATATACCTGTACCCAGTGATTTATCACATGTCCAATAGCTATAACAGAATGCTCATCTCGTGGGCCGGCTCCTATCAGTGGAAAGTATGTGTTACAACCCATAGAGGATAAGGATACGAGAACCAATTGGTACTTTGTGGCAACAAGGTATCCCATCTCTGGCAGTTGAAACCATTTGTCAGGGGTGGCCGGGTCACCAATAGGAAGAGTGAGACGATTATGTAAGCCATAAACAACATCTGTGCCCCACATCCTATTATACATTACCACATTGGTCTCAAGTTCTTGTATCAATGTAGCCCTAACCCAAGGCCAACCGTCCTGACCGGCGGAATGCCCCATTAATGCAGCAATGGATCTATAGCCACAGTTACCATCATCCTCAACATCTGTAATTGTGCCAATATATGGATGGAGAAAGGCTGGAAAGTTACACATGAAATGGCTTGTATCAGACTTCTTCACACGCTTCTTCCTCTTTGCTGGTTGTGAAGACTTCTTTTCCTCTTTAATCTTCTTGTCTGTAAGTTCAAACGCTGAAGGATCACGAGTCAAGGATCCTATTGCTCGACCCTTGGGTTGTTTGCTCTCTTTCAACTTAGGAGTGCGGTTGGACTTTATCCGAAGCTCAGGAGTACATAGTGTACTCCTTTCAGGACAATATATCGCTTGAAGCTTCCTCCTTACCATACTCTGCCCTCCAGTATCCAAAGAATGGAAATAACGTGTCAGTGCCTCAACTTCTGGGTGCATCTCTCCATGGTTTAGTCCGCAAATATCTGAGCTGCCAGTATCTGCAACAGGTACATGCTCCCAACTTAGGCTCTTCCAGAATGGATGAATGGCCTCGTACGGAATCCTCTCATAATCTGCAAGTTCACAGACATGTTACATTGAATCACAAATATAAATAATTGGAAGTAGTTGAGAGGAGAGTGGTTGACCGGTAACCTGCAAGTTGACAACCGCAAGGTAGTCCATGAGTCTCTCTCAATAAGCAATCGCATCTGCCGCCGCAGGCTCGCATTCTTGTCAGTTCAGCATCAATGAGTTTCAGGCATTTGATTGACACAAATCCCCTAATATTTGTGTAGAAAGGGGTCTTGAAAAGGTGATCAATTTTATTCATACTGCGCTCAAACGATGCTATTATCTCAGTGTGGCGATTGGTGGTCAAACTATGCGACGCATTCCATGATGTGGCCAGGTCACCCTTACTGTTCCGCAACATCAACTTCAAGCTGGCATGTGCACCTTCAGCCCTGCAAACCAACAACGCACATGTAAGAATTAATATTGTAATAATCTATGAAATGAAATACATATAACAAGTCATAACATAATTTTTGTACCTGTTACTTGTTGTTCCAAAATGCATCACATGATTTGTCCATGCCTTGGCAAATTTCTGCTTGTGGACCAACCATGTAGTAGAACAATAAGTGGCAAATTTCAACTTGTGTTTATGCTTGCACATGTTAAACAATTCAATCCAATGAGCTTCAAATTCTGGAACTGTTGGAGCATCTACCAATTCGGCCCACTTGTCCATAACCTCTTGAGCAAAATCATCCGTGCCAACATACTCTTTGCACTTTGCCAAAACACACTTGTTGATGTGCCACAAGCATAGTAAATGGGTGGTGGTGGGAAGGCTTTGTGAAGCAGCACTCAATAAAGCAAGATCTCTATCCGTCACAATCACTCTAGGCAACCTGGATTGGTCGGAAATCAGAGACTTCATACACTCCAATGCCCAAATGTAGTCCTCTGTGGTCTCACTGCCAATGTAACAGAATGCTATTGAGTATGTTTTATCCGTGGAGGTCAGGCCAACAATCTCGAGCAAGGGTAGTTTGTATTTGCTGGTCTTGTATGTGCAATCCATGATCACTACATATGGGAATGTGTTGAAAAGTTTGATGGCATTCGGATGAGCCCAAAATATATCTCTAATCACTTCCGATCCGAGTTCATTTCGTTCGAAGTGAACATACTTCTCACCGTCCAACTTCTTCAGCAAGTATTGTATCTCTGTCAGTGACCCACGAACGGATTGTCTGAACCGCTTGCAAACACCATAAATTTGTTGGATGGTAGTCAAGTTTGAAGGATCTTTTTCCTTCAAGGACGCCAACATCTTTCTAGGTGGAACCCAAGTCTTAGCCTGATTTATCACGTCCTCCTTCGCCTCACTATTCAGTCTACCAGCGTAATTGTGGCCAACTAGTGACTCAGCTGCGAGATGGATGTGTCTACCGTCCATCACCTTCAACCACCAACCTTTATCATCTTTCGTACGTCGTCCTTTTAGCCTAAAAGGACAACCTGTCTTTTGTGTTGACGTTCCTTCAACAAGATCCGGTTCTCTGTAGGGAATATACGCACCATGCTTCTCACACCCCAGAATGACATATTCTTTTCTTCCCTTCGCACCACTATCAGACTTTGTTGTCACCAAAACAAAGTTATTTGCCATAGAAATGTCGCGAACCCATTTCATAAGATCATCTTTCAAAGGGAAACGCTGTTTCAGGATAAACAAGGCATAAGGCATAAAACAAGGCATAAACAAAGCAAACAAAGCATGCAAAAATTTGTGCAATGAGTACCTGATCAGTATGATACAAATGAGAGACATCTATAGATATAATCGGAGGTTCAGCTAGTGATGGTTGCTCCTCTGGATTATCATTTTCCAATCCAGCAGCATGTATCAATTGTGATTCACCAAAGAAAAATGACTCTGTCATCCCTGGAACAAAAACGGTAAATCAATAACCGACCCTATAACGGTAAATCAAATTCCGGTATAATAACGGTAAATCATAATCCGATACATTAACGGCAATTCATTTACCGATTCGATTCACGATTCAGCAGCCTAAATTACCAACTTAACTAACTAAACTAACTACTTAAACTAACAACTAACTACTTAAACTAACTATAAATAAAGTACCAAAGCTAACACCACTTACCAGAAGTTAAAAGCTTTCCCTTGGTGGTGGTGGTGGTGGTGGTGGAAATGTGGAGATGGTGGTGGTGGTGGGAAGGTGAAATGTGAGGGAGGAGTGGAGTAATGGTAGAATAAGGTAGTTTGGGCGAGTTATGGGGGGCTGGTGGGGGGTTGTTGGAGGGAGGAGTAATGGTGGAGGGGTTGGTGGAGGGAGGAGTAATGGTGAAAAGGTGATCAAACTGCCAGATTACCAATCGGTAAATGATATACCGATATCAATATAAGAATCGGTTAATGATTAACCGATATTGTTCTTCGTGTTCTGGGTAATGGGATAAAGGTGTTCATACTGAGGAACAATAACGGTAAATCATTTACCGATTGTTATTTTGACATCGGCAAATCATTTACCGATGGGTAGATTTGGAATAAAAAAAAAATGCTGGGGCGCGTAGCCTATAGATGAGGATAGCAACTCCAACCCAAAAAAAATCACACTCATTACAAAACCAGAGACTTAATCAAGCTAAATTACAAACTGTCAACATGAATCTGAGCCCCACTCAAATTAAATCAGCCAGTGGACAACAGCAACAAATACTTGAACCTGCATTGATCGTGCTTAATCATATTCAGAACTGATTCTAGATTGACTTGTTCGCCTTTAAAAGCAACGGAATTTCTGAGTAGCCAAATACTCCATATTCCAGCAAACCAAATCACTCTCCACTTTACTTTCTGAGATTTGCCTTTCCCCCAAGCTTCATGTTGTGCTAAGTGTGAAGACCCTTTGATTGGTAGAACCAGTGTGACCCCCAACCAGTTGTAACACGCCATCAAAATGTACATGAAGAGCACCTTCCACTTGACTTCTGCAGAAGTAACAGCGCCCTCCCAAGTTCTGCTCCATTCTTAGACCTCTCTTCATCAGGTTGTCCAAAGTTGGTAATCTCCCAAGCAAATTCAACCACTTTGGAAGGGTCTCCAAATAGCATCAAAGAACTGATTCCCGTCACCTGCTGCATCTGAAATCTGTAGCTTGTAAGCAGACTTTACTGTATAGACACCTTGAGGATCCAGCGTCCATCTCCACCCATCTCGTGATTCTTTGCTGACCTGAACAGAGAATACATCCTGCAACAGGTTATTTGGCCAAGAGGTATGCTTTATCCAATTTTTGGCCAATTCATTTGTGTCAAAGTTGATAAAATATAACTTCCAGGTCGTTTCAACTTACACTTTTGGCCTTTATGTTGTATTGCAACTCTTGTATGCTATATCTAATTTCTTGGGCCTTATCTAAAATTAATCCATGAACTTGTGTATATTTTTCAGGGCTTGGTTTGTGCTATGAGAAGAAAATAAAATGTCTGCAGTGGGAGTGGGAGGAATTGGGAATGGAGGAGGGAAGGAGTACCCAGGTTACCTGACTCGTTTCGTCACCGTGACATGCATCGTGGCAGCCATGGGTGGACTCATCTTCGGCTACGATATTGGAATTTCAGGTAATCCCACAACTTTTTTTTAAAAGCCAAAATAATTAAAAAACTAGCATACCCAAATATACACATTTTAATATATTTTTTTTGAAAGAATACATATTTTAATACTTAGTATTTTGGACAAATGATTTTCTTTACATTTTAATATTCATAATTATTGAGTGCTTGGTGGCTAGGAATTAGGTGTTTGGGTGTTCTCTTGTTTCTGTTTTACATCTGAATTGTCGCGAAAAATCCCCTTTTTTTAGTTTGTGTGGTGTTTTTAATTATGGTTCAGATATTATTTAGAGAGGGGATTTTTATTTTTACTTATTTGAGAGAGTCATGTTCTCAAGATTATTTTGATAATAATCAATTTTGCTGTCCGAAAAAAAAATATTCATAATTGATTTTACAGTTTTGTTACGTTGAAGCCACTGTGTAATTTACTAGAATGTCATATTTGTTAATACTATTTATTTGGAGAGTTGGAGAGCGCTTGCTGCCTTGGTTAACACTTAATACTGTCTATGCTTAATTTTATTTCTGGCTTTTGTTTTCCTTAACCAACTTGTTAGCTGATTTGTATGAAATGAAAGGGTTAGAAATATAATAGTAAACCATTTATTATCCTTTCCCAACAACTCATTTCATGAATGATTTTATTTTATATTTCTAACTGAAAGTATGTCCAACACAGTGATTTCTAGTTTAGCAGGTTTCAAATTTCAGGCTCACCCTTTTGCCATTTCATTAATCTAGTTTCAGTTCTAACGTTTCTTTTTGTGTTTGTTTGATGGATTTTGTTAATCAGGTGGGGTGACTTCCATGGACCCATTCTTGCGGAAGTTCTTCCACTCAGTGTACTTGAAGAAGCAAGAGAAGAGCTCCCCCAACAAGTACTGTCAGTACGACAGCCAGGTGCTCACCATATTCACCTCGTCACTGTACTTGGCGGCGCTGCTGTCATCTCTGGTGGCTTCCACCATCACGCGGAGGTTCAGCCCGAAGCTTTCGATGTTCGTTGGAGGCATGCACTTCGTCGTCGTTGCACTCCTGAATGGCCTTGCCCAGCGTGTTTGGATGCTGATCGTGGGGCGGATCTTGCTCGGGATTGGTATAGGGTTTGCCAACCAGGCATTATTTGTGCTTTCACATGATTCTATTTCGTGCTATTACAATTTTATATTTCAATTTTATTATTTATAAATTAGAAATTATTATTTAAATTTGAGGGTAAAATACAAATAAAAATGCAATGAGTAAATTGTTCACTTCTATCATAAATATATTATTCAACAGTATGATTTTAATTCTATTCCAGTCAGTGAAGTTTTTTGCTGTGGGACTAAAATATACATGTCAACATAATATATTACCATTACCATATTTATTCTATGATTTTGCAATGAGTAAATTATTATTACTGGTTGTAAACTCTCCTTTTGTTCTCCCTTTGTATCCTGTTCTGTACTTCTGTTACCTTGATTGTGGTTAACGTGTTGTTGACTCTCTTGGTTCTCTGTACAGTATCCTTTGGATGGAGTACCTATTTGTACTCCCTTTAATATTATTCGGCTTATCTAAGAAAATAATATATTACAATTTTTTTAAATCTGTATTATAGCTATATTCTATAAGTTTTTGTACATGGTATAAAATCATGGAGAAAGAAATAACTTTTCTTTGCTTTTACGATTTTCCACTATAATTTTGATATCAACCTGATTTTCCACCATGTAACCAAAGACGTACTTTGTTATTTTAATCCATTAAAATATTATTTCATAACTAAAATTAAATAATTATAGACAACCTAGCTATAAGGTACTGTAATCTCATAAGATTCCATTTTCTTTCGAAAGTCTTCCATTTCCTTTGAGCAGAGTTCTCTTTCACCGTAATTTCACAGGAGAACTCTGCCATGGTTTTAAATGTCTTAAAGACATAATACACTTGACTTTTGGCCTTGAGTAGGTATATCCACAATTTCCTGCTTAAATATTCGTCCACAAATGATACAAAATATCTGCTTCCACCCAAAGAGTGTGTCTCAAATGATCCACACACATCTGGGTATACTACTTTCAGCAACTCAGTTGATCCAGGGGAGTAAAATTTCCATATGAAGTGTTAGAATTTAGCATAGGTAGACAAACAGAGGAGCAAAGTATAAACGTATGGCATTTATTGATTGTCACACAAGTACATTGGTGGAGAGTATCTAGAGTTTCTCCACACCCTCAATTGCAATGCTGATCCTATATATAGGCAGTGTTCTACCGACTTAGATATGTCGGTTTACATTTTTTAATATTTGGTTGTTTCCAGTTGTTTAGACAACATTTCAGACTAGGTAGCAATCTAAATTTCTCTAGAAAATTGCAGCACTTTCTAACATGAAGTCCTAGGTTGCTTTCCTATTAGAAAGTTTTCACCAATTTTCTTTAGAAATTTAATCTGAGCCAAACCAGGCACCACCTCCTAAGGATTCAATAGACTCAAGTCTTTGAAATTGAGTTGGCATAACCTCAGGTGCCACAACTAGGAACTATCATCAAGTACATCGATTAAAAAACACCGAGACTCAAGAGTAGAGATGTTCACCTGAAAGATTCTATTATGTGCTAGAGGTGCCCTCAGCATCTTCCTTTTATGGCAATCAAACACTTCCAAGATGCCTTCACACATGTTCATGGTGAATCTTTTTTCGAGTATCTGCCCCCATACTGATCAAATTACTCTCATTCCAGGAACAAATAGGACACCAGTAATTAAATCATTAATCTAAAGTAAAAATTTAAAATATATACTGCAGGTTTTATTTTGCTTGTTAATTCTTTTGTCATTTTCTTTGATTAACAGTCTGTGCCACTCTACATCTCTTTGATGGCTCCATACAAATATAGAGGAGCTTTAAACATTGGCTTCCAGTTGTCGATCTCATTGGGCATACTGGCCGCCAATGTTTTGAACTTCTTCTTTGCCACGATTAGAGGAGGGTGGGGATGGAGGTTGAGTTTGGGTGATGCTATGATCCCCGCACTTATAATAACAATTGGGTCATTAGTCCTCCCAGACACTCCTCATTCCATGATTGAGCGGGGAGATCACGATGCAGCCAAGGCTCATCTTCAGAGAATCCGTGGAGTGGATGACGTGGATGAAGAATTCAATGACTTGGTGGCAGCTAGTGAAGTCTCTATGCAAGTGGAGCACCCTTGGAGGAACCTACTGGAGAGGAAGTACCGACCCCACCTCACCATGGCCATATTGATCCCATTATTCCATCAATTTTCTGGGATCAATGTGATCATGGTCTATGCACCTGTCCTGTTCAGCTCCATTGGATTTAAGGACGATGCTTCACTCATGTCGGCCATGATTACCGGCGTGGTGAACGTCGTTGCTACTTGTGTATCCATATATGGAGTTGATAGGTGGGGGAGGAGAGCTCTTTTCCTTGAAGGAGGGGTTCAGATGATGATATGTCTGGCCGGAATTGCTGCTGCTATCGGAGCAAGCTTTGGAGTTGATGGGAACCCTGGACATTTGCCACCTTGGTATGCTACGGTTGTGGTGGTCTTCATTTGCCTATATGTAGCAGGTTTGCCTGGTCATGGGGCCCCCTTCGTTGGTTGGTGCCCATTGAGATTTTCCCACTGGAGATTCGCTCAGCAGCCCAGAGTATCACCGTATCGGTGAACATGATCTCCAGTTTCTTGGTGGTGCAGATTTTCCTGACAATGCTTTGCCACTTGAAGTTCGGCCTATTCATCTTCTTCAGCTTCTTCGTATTCTTGATGACAGTTTTCATCCACCTCTTCCTGCCTGAAACTAAGGGCATCCCAATTGATGAGATGGGCCAGGTTTGGAGGGCGCACCCTTATTGGTCCAGATTTGTTGAGCAGTGAAGCAATTGATGAAGGTCAGGACTCTTACTCTTTAATTAAGACAATATGTGATTTCTCTCAAATTAAGTTGTAGTTGTAATAATCTGTGTTTTTACCTTATGCTTGCAGTGATAGTGCACCGGTATGCTGGATTTACATTTGAATATCTTGTGTTCAAGACTCTATGTTATACAGATAATGGCGCACTAGTGCAGCACAACTATCCTTGTCCCAGTGGTTGGTGCCTATTTATATGTTTAAGTGGTCCGGGGATTGAGTCTTCCTTGTAGCTCTTTGCTTCACTTTTGACCAGATGTATAGAAATTTTAAATTTTGTTGTCTGATACTCTTTAAAGTATTAATTTGGGACTTTATCTATAACTTTTAACATATCGTTCTGAGGTTAAGTCTATTCAGATTTCTGGTTGAATCAATCTTCTGGAATGTGCGGTCTCCCTCTTTCAAACAAGTTTGTCATGTTGTCTGTCTCTTTTGTGAAATGTTGTCCTGTCTTGTTTTTGTTTTTGTATGGGCTATATATATGTAAGGTTTTGCTATTAAGGTGATTGGAAAGGTTTGGCATATCAATAAAAAGTTATTTCATAAATTATGAAGCATCTGATCCTTTCTATTTATCTGAGGTAGTATATATTAGACCTGAGCAAGAGTGTGCGATTATAAGATCAAATAGTTTGGTTGTTTTTTGAGCTAGCATTGGAAAATTCTTGGTGAATGGTACAAAAGGAGTGTTTTATGAGTTGATTGCTTTAGGTTCCAATTTCACTTGTGGATTAAAAGTAAGCAATTTTTCAGTTGTTTGTAGGTGCTTTGATTGGCCTCCTATTGTTTCAGGGTCTTGTGTTCAATCTTCTTGTAGTGGTTGGATGATTTGATGAAGAATGGGTTACGGATGAGGGGTGTCGTACCCTTGAAAACCTTCTGCAAATTGAAGTGAGGTCTTGTTGTTGCTATTGATTTGGAGGTGTGGTGTTTGAGTCGCAGTGACGACCAGGTAGGGTGATAGTACGGCTGTGTAGTATTGGCTGAGTTTGAGTAGATTAGTTAAAAGTTAAGATAAATTAATGGCATAATTGACATTTTAAATGAGTTTTTGGGCAAAATTTGTAATTTTAAATAGTTAAAAAAAGTATTTCGCAAAAAAAAAAAACATATCGTTAATCTTGATAGTAATTTTTAAATCCTCTGTCAAATGTGGTCTGCTGATGTTGTTGTTAGGCTGCTGCATAATTGTGTCCTTTCTTTGTTGTTGGTATTATGTGTTGGGTGATGAGTTATTACCCTTTATGGGCACAGTTGGGCTTTCCCATTTAATTGGGTTTAATTCTTCATTTACATTTTCTTTTTCTTCTTCTTATTCTATGTATTAAGGGTTGGAGTACCATTTATACTCCATTTAATGCATTATTCTAGTTTATCAAAAAAAATATTGTATGATTAATTATACAACTTCTAAAATGAATTCATATTTTGGCTCCCTCTAATATTTCATTCAAGTTCCGCCACAACAACACACCAAATTGTAAAATAAAATAAAGATGATTTTCATTCCGTTGACTAAATTCATAATGAAACAATATAAATTATGAAAAATACAAGAAACTTACATGTTTTCATGAAGATAGTAAATTAGAAGAATGAAAAACAACAAAGTAGAAATATGCAAGAAGAAAAAATTGGAACAAAATCAATGAAAAGTAAAAGTAGAATGAAGACTTCATTGTACCAAATTAGAAGAAAGGATTATCATTTGATCGATTTAGATGATAATAAAACAAGGAAACTCAAAAGAAAAAAAGAGCAAGAAACTTACATTAACTGAAGATTAAACTGTCATAAAAAGCGAAGCAAACATCATAAAATTATGCAAGAAAAATATGAAACAAAATTAGAGAAATGATAAAAGATATGACTTTAACCGTTTAAAGTCACAACCGGAAGTGAAGAAAAAGTGTTTTTAAAATGGAATAGAAGTTACGAAAATATCAAAATATTGTTGATAATCAATAGCATAAACAAAACAGACATCAATAACAAAAGTAAAATAAAAGGGTATATATCTTTCATCAATTGAATCAGCGATAACAACAAGCATATTATGGATGAAGACCGAATCTTGCCGGGGTGGACCAAAAGATAAGGAATAAGAAGAATGAATAGGAGAAAAAAGAAGGACTCTTAATGGGTGAAAGCTGATGATAGAGAAGAACGTCGACGTCTAAGAATGAAAAATGACGAAGAAGAAGTGATTGATGGAGAAGAAGAGATGAAGATAAAAAATCTAACCTGATGGAAGATCTTTTTTTGCAGAAATGATATAGTTAGAGAATCCAAACAGAAGAGATTTATTGCGCAAGAACAAAGGTGCTGGAGATCCAGATGGGAAAGATGAAAATAATTTCAATGAGGAATGAAAAGAAGTTTTGTATATGAGAGGAAAAGCTCTTGCTGATTTTTATAACCACAATCAGGAGCTATAAAAGCAACAAAGAAAACAGCTAAGAACGTGAAAAGACAACACAAAGGGTTTCATAAGAAAAGGGTGCACTGTTAAGATTGGCCATTGAGTAAGCAGTAAAATCAAAGGAGCACAATGAGACCAAACCTCTCATGAAAATTTTAACCAAGTAGCATTTTTGGAGGAGCACACTTGGGAGAGAGTCTCATTAAAACCTTGCTATGAAAAATACAATGGAAAAATCCTAGGCAAGGAAAAAGAGTACCACAATCACCAATACAGCTAAAATTCCTCCAAACACCACTCCATAAACCGAACAGAAATTACAATGCAAGACATCCACAAAAAGGATAATCTTTACAGAAACAATAAAACATGAACCTCCTCTAGTCCAAGGGCAACAACCAACAGTGACGAAATCACAAACAAAACTAACTTCCTTTCATTTGTCAAAGCAAATCAACATCACGTTGCACCTTGAAACCCATAACAGCAACTGCAATTCCTTTACTCCTTCGAAAAAACTTCCCTGCTATAGCAGTAAGCTGAACGACAGCTAACGGCTGCGTCTAGTGAAACTGACCCACGGTGCTTCACTTTTATTTTTTAGTGATAAGACTAAAATACCCTCATCTCCCCATCTGTGTTTTTCCCCTGTTTCTCTATCCACAACTTTCATCAACTTCTCCGGTGAGGAGTTCATGCCAAAACCAATTCACAAGAACAGAAATCTATGACATATACGAAATAACCCATATAATTAACACGATCCTCTAAAGCTAAGATGGATCATCATGCTCTTCCAATTATGTGTAACAAAAATTCCAGAGCAACCATGTGAAGACTTTTATGCCCAAAAACATGAGGAACATGAGAATTAAGGGATAAAGTTTGCAGATCATGTTGTTGATTTGAGGGTGCAGTGCTTAACGCAGAGTCAATTAACAATAATTGGAGTCAATCAAAAATAACATCAAAAGAATAAAGAAGATTGAAAGGTTAAAATAAATAACCAGATCTATTTTACATTGGATCCCAGTGCTCAGATTTGCAGTGCACTAGCTAGAGAAGAAAACCAATTCAAAATTTGAAAGTTAGCTAAAAAATAAATCTCAGACAAACGATGGTGCTGGTGGCTTCGGCGATGAAACCCTAGAACAAAGGGAAAGAGCACCATGATTTTTTTTTCAGATCTGCTTTTTGCTGCTTGTGAAATTGAAGGAGCTTTCTTTGCTTTTGCCTGAGAGATGAGTCATCTGAATGTCGCAGGCTCCGGCACTAGGATTGGATTACTAGATGCTGGGATTGGAAGATTTCCACAGGAACCACGACGTTGTTGTTGAACTTGTTCGCGTCGTGGCCACGAACTTGACTGGGCTCGGTGCTGGAGTTGATGGCGTGAAGGAACCGAGAGATGATGACGTCACATCGGAGAGCTCGGAGGAGGTGCCACCGGAGAACTTCCGGTCCTGGTGGCGTTAGATATGAAACTAGGAAGAAGCTTCTGGAGTGTGGAGGAAAAGGATATTATTGGAATTGTAGTTTTAAACTTGATTCAATCTAAGCCATTGAATTGTTTAATATTATATCAGATGGTGTTTATGAAAGTGAAGCACCGTGGGTCAGTTTCAAACTGACCCACGCTAGACGAAACCCAACACCAAGCCTTCCCCTGCCACAAAAGTAAATTGGCAACCTATATCTGACTTGAAAACCAAAAACACAGATCAGCAGAAGCAATTTTCAGAAGTAAAAACAGGAAACATGTGCCAACAACTGCACTAAAGAAACCACATGAATCACCAATGCCCCAGAAAACATTCATCCATGTGCATTGATTTATTAAATTTTCATTTTACTTCTAAAGTTGCAAAAACTTCTCTTTTATTATATATATAAAAAAAGATAGAAAGAGAAAAAAAATAAGGTAACACCGATTTATATCATTTTCTCTCTCTAAACCCTCTGCCTTCTCTCATCTCTGCTATCGTCTCAGCTTCCTTGGGTGGTCTTCGCGCTACCCCTGTGCACGGCGGCAACATGTCGTTTCTTGCCTATCGTTTTTCGTTTCCCCTCCTTTTCTCCTTCTCCACCTTCCTGAGATCTGGTGACCTCGTCTCTGCGGTGCTTGGCGGACCGGATCGGTGCTTTAACCTTCAATAAAGAGCTAGGCGGCGACCACTCTTGCCGATCTCTCCCTGTTCTGCTCCATCGATCCTTCCATTTGCTCCCCTTGTTCTCATCTCCAGTCCTGACGTGGTCCTCTGCTTTCCCCTATTTTCTTTGTTCCAGATCTAATGTGGGGAAGCTTACGTGATGAAAAATTTGTGGTGTTTGGTGTCTCTATTTCGTCGTGCTACTCACCGCCTCTGGTTTGGCTTTACAGTTTGGAATTGTCATAGTTGCGCACGGAATCCAGATGTGAGAGCATATGCGGCTATTAAAACTTGTGCAAACGTTCTTTCTTCCCATCAGGAAAGAAAGTGTCTGTTCAAAAGGATTTATTTAGGGAGAATGAGTCTACTGATCAATTGCAGATCAATATTTGTAACACGGGGGGTCTTTTCATATGTTAGCGACACGTCTAAGCAGGATCCAACCACTGAGGACCCATTTGAGGAGTTTCATTCTGCTGAACTGGTCCCAACAAAGGAATGATGAGTCTTGGTGGCAGCATAGTTGTTGGGGGTATGTGTTGGGGCTATTATTATGGAAAAAGCTTTTCTTTATTTCCTTTTTCTTATATGGATTTGTCAACGAACAAGCTGGGGTTACAGTGTTGTTCTGTTTGTGCTAAGGCGTTCTCATGCCATGGCTAGGTTGATGCTCCCTTTGCTGAGGCTGGTTCTGTGCTCTGTATTGGGCAGTACTCTTGTTTAGGGCCTTTGTTGTGCTCTGCGTTTGTCGTTGGGCGTGGTTATGGGAGTATGGTTCGATTTTGTTATGCCTTTGGTCGATATCTTGTGCTAATTCATGCCCCCCAATACCGAGATAAAGTTATGTTTTTGTTGGGTTTGCGAGGCTTACTCTCGCCACTTCTAAGTCCCTGACAGAATCCTCCTCTCGTTGGTTGTTTAATGCTTGATTAAGGTTAGGCCCTAGCCTTATGGATGTGGCTCTGGGTTATTATGCTGCTTATGACTATTTTACGCTAAAGAATAGTATCTTACCAGATCATCAGAAAAAAAATACAAGTCATAATCATTGATGGTGATAAACATAGCACTGGAGGATCATTAATAGAGGGAAAAGTGAACAAAAAAATCCAAAGAAGAAAAACAAAGAATCCAAACCCCACTTGCATCATTTTCCTAAAAGATAATGGACAATCCATAGTCACTGAGCTTTGCCAATAACAACTTGCAGTCTGCAACTAAAATATCAATGAAGGCAAGTCACCAATGCTGGTTAGTTCAGACAATTGCCATATATCTTGAACACCATCATTTGTTACAAATGCCAACATGCCAACAAAGCATTAGTCCCAAACATGTCAAGTCTCACAACATCGAAGTCTTCACAGTATACAAAATGACATACCAGTATCCAGAACCCAAAAGTCCCCCAACCTATAAAACTCAGCCGTTAAGACGAGAAGCAAATAAACAAACACACATTTCTGGTGAGAGCATCAAATGTGATAAGCATTAATCTTAACTCTTAACCATACATGGATTATCAAGTTGAGATTTATCAACTTAAATCTAATCTTGACACATGTGATTGTATAAGTTCAATTACACAATATTCATCACAGAAACCCATTACAAGAGAAAATAAAACACCAATATGCAGAAAAATGAAGTGATGAGATAACACACAAACACAAAGCAATCTCGACGAATAAGGATCGGCAGCGGATGGTATTAGAGTCCGGGAGCGATGGAACTTGAGAAGCGAGAGGGAGAGGAGGACTGACTTGAAGTGAGAACTAGAGGGAGAGAAGGAGTGATTGCAGCGAACAGGAAGGTAGGGATCGAGAGGGTTAGGGTTAAAAGCAGAGGCGTGTGCTGAGAAAGAAGAGACAAGGAAAGGGTTGAAAGCATACATCTTAAAACAAACCTCATAATAGAATTAGTCACCTACCTTCAACGGCTCATGGTTTCCCTTTGCAACTGGAAAATCTTCACGGCCTGCGATCTCACACTATCCTTTTTGCACATTAAAAACACAATCAAGAACACATTCCAAACACATGAAACACATTCCTGTGAGGATGAAAACAAACACATACCAAAAGCAAAGCATTGCGCGTGGCATCTTCAGTAGCAGCATTACCAAAAACGGAGGTCAAACCCAGGACATCCACCTCTGGAGTTTGAAATGCCATCATGATTGCCATACTATCTATAATTATTTTATTAATAATTAATATTTAATAAATTTTATATTACTTTAGTTTTTATCTATATGAGAAATTTAAATATTTATAATTAGTATTTATATAATTAATAATATGAAATATTATTAATGGAAATCAATAGTGTTAATATTAATGCAAAAATCAAACTGCATTAATATTTTTAATTTCTTACTTGTATACGTATGGTAAATTGTGATATTTTATAATTAATAGTTATTATTATTAGTAATAGAATTTTTTTAATAACCAATTAAATTGTTATTAATGTAAAATTCAAATAGATTCAAGATTAAAAAAAATTCAAATAAATTTTACTTATATATAGATGGATAAATCGAAAGCTTATTGTAGGGTAAGTGAAAATATAAGAGGTGAGATTATCAATATTCTAGAAACATGTTGAAGGTGTTGTTTACACTATTTTCTTTGTTGGTGATTCTTGCAACAAACATGTTGATAGTACATGTTCATGGTCGAATAAGTGGTGCTGGTTTTTCGTTCTACCCAACTGTTACTGTGCGTATTACAAATGATTTGGTGGGTAGTGGTTTTACTCAGCTCCTTGTCCATTGTAAATCAAAGGATGATGATCTTGGCAAACATTATCTTCAAAGTGGGCAGTCCATACATTGGTCCTTTAATGATAACTTTTGGGGCACTACTGAGTATTGGTGCACCTTTGGATGGAACAGTGTGACCAAGACTTTTGATGTATATAAATTCAAAAACGATATGTGCGGATCACAATGCTGGCGAAGTATTAAACCAGATGGAGCTTACTTTTATTTGGGAAAAACTCAAAAGCGCTGGGAAAAAAGATACTCATGGTGAAAACTTTAAGCCATTATTAGTTTTACCTAATGGAAAAATAAACTAAAAATTATTAAGTATTATGAACCATGTTATATTAATAAATGTAGCGTTTTATCTCAAAATTATTTAATAAAATGAATTTCTCCTATATTTAATTACCTTTTTCTTCCTATGATTTATTGCAAGCTTCTTTTTAACTCTCTAAATTATATGTATCTTCCCCTCATGTGAGTTATGGTGACTGAAAGATTTCATAAACTCTTATTTGTTACATACTTATTTAATTTGTGAGCCTACATATATATAACTAATCATGTATTATAGTTATTTTAAAGATTACCCCTTAAAAACAACGTTAGGTGAACTCGTGGCGCAACAAACAGTGGCTGTTGCAAAAATGACGGGAAATTTTTTCGCGGCGGTTTAAACTGCCGCTATTTGTGACTCCAGCTGCCGCGAAATGCCCAGTTTGTAGTAGGCGATTAATCGTCTCCTCCCCCCTGTAGACATAGTGGGCAGCTAGCTTCAATGACAAACCGGATAACCTTCCTCTTAAAGAGGTTTTTAAGAGTTGGTAGCCGGTCTTGCACCGCCTTCCAGATTATATGTATTTTGTAATATGCACGTCTTTTCTTACTCAACCCTAAGCTTGCGAGGCCTACGCCTGACCTACATTCGGATCTTGCGGCCCAAGCCTTGGCATGTGGCCTTTCATATGCCAAATTTTAAGGCTCGGTCTGGCCTGGCCTACGAAGCCTGTTTGAAAGCCTACTTACCTAAAAATAACCTCTTAACGAGGCTAATAGACCTTGAGACTAATAGGTCGCGACGTAATAGGTTAACGAACTTATAAGCCTTCACAATTATTATTGAATTTCTATTTTGAATATTGGAGAATCCAGTTAAAAAACTCATCCTCAACAATACTAAAAGGATTTCTTCTTAGGAGAGAACGTTTTTAATTTAGGTTTTCATCTTAGTATTTCTTCTCTTTTAGTTTTTTTGTGCTTTTCAGACATGATATTAAATTTATTAATATTATTTTTTGTTACAATTAAATTTATTAATATATTAGTATAATATATTTATTAAATTATAAAAAATTAGGTAAATAAGCCGGCCTATCAGACCTAATAGGCTTTTTTGTAAGCCTAGACCTAGCATTTTTAGCTAATCAAGCTTTTTAAAAAGCCAAAGCCTGACATTTTTAGCAAATAAGTCTGGCCTAGGCCTGACTTTTGGTAGGTTAGGCCGTAGGCCCCTGACGAACCGCCTGGCCTATTTCCACCCCTAGGGTTGAGGAATGAGATATGGGGAATTGCTGTCCCCAATCTATACAAGGTAGCAAGAAGAATTCATAAGGGTTTTGGACTTATTTACTTTTGAGGTAACTAAGTGTTTTAACCACACATATTTTTCTTTGGTTTTCCTGTAGAGATCACATAGCTAAAAAAAATGCTACTCAAATTCAGATGTATTTATTTCAATATTGCATGTATCATTTATGTGCATAAGGAAACTCATTTATGTATAAGGTTCCAACAAGAAGATACTACCATAAAACTATCACTACATAAAAACCTTCACAACAGTGAATACAAATCCACTTAAAGAGCAGACTTGATGCAAAGGATGGGTTGCTGAATCCATGGCATGATATGAATTGAGGTCTTAGTTAGAGTTCACATGGAGTACGCAAGTGTCGGCGTGAGATTAATGAAGCTCTTAATTAGGATTGACATGATGTACTAAAAATGTCAGCATAGATTGACTTGAACTCTTAGTTTGGGATGATTGGAAGTCTTAGTTAGGGGTGACTTAAAAGCTTAGTTCAGGTTGACATAAAGTACTCACATTGTTAGCTTGGGTTGAATGAAGCTCGTAGTCAAGATTGACATGTAGTACACAATAAGTGTCTCTGAACTGTGCTCTAAGTTAAGGTTGATATCAAAGTATCGGTGTGATTCAATTAACAACCCTATTAAAATAGTATTGTGCATGATTCTCATGTAATTTCCTAGTAACATAGTGGTTATTGCCATTGTGATAGTGCACAGGGTAAGGAGGTTCACAAATTGGGTACGAAAGAAACAACAATATAATCCCCCATCTATCTATTTATAATATAGTAATTGAGAAACGCGCAATCTAACGCCGCCGTGTCAACGTTTACACTTCTAGCAATTGTGTCCACATCAACAATTTTGATCACGTCATTCACGTGTCACGTTGTAATTTCTAAAGGATTGCACAAAGCTAGACATGAACTCAGTAAAAACCTCATTTTGTTCTTCCCCAATCCTCTTGGTCGAGAACCTCACGAAGACACATACTCTGCCTGCAACTACAACGATTTACCTTTGTCCGCCAAATCGCTTTCACAACCGCAGTCCTTACTCTTTCCAGACCGTGCTCTCTGCAATTTCGGCGGGCACCATGACAGCATCAGAGTTCGACTGAGATTGCAGCTTTCATTCTCTTTGGCTCGGCTGAATAGAGACAAAGGTAAATCTTCTCCCTTTCCCTTTTTCATTCAATTTGTATTTTGGTTTTGTCCCTCCTCGCATCCTCCTTCTCGCCAACTTCTATGTCGTTTCCAGTTTTCCTTTGCGTAAATCTAACACTCTCGCGGTAAAATCGGATTGTGCTACGAATCGCTTATCTTCTCCTAACGAGGCATGGTTTCAAGTTTCAACATTTTTTTAGTTCTTAATTTAACTGATAACTTTGAAATGCACGAGATGCGTACTGGGAAACTTAAACCTCCGTGATTTCCACCACATTCTTATTAACTTTTCCTCTGAAGCCTTTGTGTCTGATATGATAACACATCCAATGCTCTCTATGAATTG
Source organism: Lotus japonicus (assembly GCF_012489685.1). NCBI lineage: Eukaryota > Viridiplantae > Streptophyta > Magnoliopsida > Fabales > Fabaceae > Lotus > Lotus japonicus. The sequence continues at coordinate 124,415,068 of NC_080041.1, read as the reverse complement.
TGAAGACATATTTTCCACTTTCTGTTTGAGAACATGCATTAACTGCTTTGATGGTTAATATTCTGATGTTATGGTTGAAACGGTTCACCGTCGTTGGTTTATAGAAAAGTTGCAGATTTCATAGTACTCCATAGCATAGCTTAAAGATGGATACATGGATCCTAGCTTGTCTCATTTTCATTTTTAAGTAAAACCGTTTATATTTTGTGAACCATATATTCGGCAACCTGTTTGCATCGGCCTATCCAACAACCAACAGTTGCAATCAGTGCCAAGTGATAGTGTCTGATCCATTTCTGCGATTGAGACACTCTAATTATGTGGCATATTTCATACTTGAATGCATTATCTCAAGCAGTTTCACTGATATAGTTGACAAGTTAATTATCAAATTTATCTCTTTTATTCTTCAGAAAATGTGGAAGAGGATAGATTTTCAAGAAGAAGCATAATAGATGGAGGAAAATCCAAGACCAATGATTGATTACATGGAGAAAGTTCAGGTAGATATTACTTTTAACACGAGGTAAATATTGGTGCTATTTGCAGAAAATATGTATGCTTCCCTTCACGGTAGATCACTGACTGTGATTGCATCATCTTTGCTCTCACTATTGGATCTCTGTTCAGGATTTATATTTCGGTTCACTTCTTATGCTATTGAGCAAACCATACATTTACCTGTACCCAATTGGCAAGAACAAGATGCAACATTAATTGAATTATTTTTTTGCCTTATCTGTATTTTTATCTTAATACAAGCAATTTCTCTTTATCTCTTCATTCTTTCTAATAGCATCACTTTCAGTTTGCAAAATAAATGGCCACCACCACGGTGCCTAAAGTAGTTCTCCAATCCTCCACCGAGTAGCGGAGGATACTGGTGATGGGCCTCAGCACTGCACCGGAAGCAGTCAATATGATTAGTACATGAGATGTAGTTCTTGAGGCTGTCAAGCAGGGTGACAAGCATGCTGATGCTGCTGCAGCATATGCGGTGAAGCAGTCTGTACGTAGGAGCAGCTATAGCAGAAGAACATCAACTTTGACTAATTGCATCCAAAGATGACCTCTTTGTTACTTCCAAAGGGTGGGTTATTGACAACCATCCTGAACTCATTGTTCCTACTCTACAGAAATCTCTAAGGTGATGATCACAAGTCACAACTGCGTTAATGTTAATTTATTAATTGGAATGATCGTGCCAACTCCTTGAGCTGGTTTAGCCATATTTATGTGAAAACTCTTTATTCGTCCATGCAGGACACTTCAACTAGAATATTTAATTAGACCCTTTTTTGATCCACTGGCCCTTTGCTACTAAACAAGGAGCAGTCAAATACCCTATTGAAGTATTAGAGATTATGGAGTTTGGCATGCAGGAAGTGTGATCATCAATGGCGGAAAGCTAGAGACTTGGCCTCACCAAGGCCATTGGAGTCAACAACTTCTCTATCAAGAAGCTTGAGAAATTGTTCTGCTTTGCTACCATCTCACCTGTAATTGATCAAGTAATTGATATAAGCTCATAAGTTAGTTTAACACTTTACCTAATATTAATCATTGATTTTAATCCAAAGAGGTGGAAGTTAACCTTGGTTGGCAACAAGTGAAACTTGGAGATTTTTGCAAGGAAAAGGCCCCGTATTGGCAATTTGGCATAAATGCTTTCTCACCCCTAAGGATGGGTGTCAGCAGGGGAGCTAATTTAGCGATGGATAATGACAGAAAGAATTGGATACTCATGGCAAGACTATAGCCCAAGTATCTATCTACTATTATTTAATTTTTGATGGTGTATCACCATATATTAATTTCAAAGTAGCAATATTAGTTTGGCTTAAATGCATTTGTTGCCCCTGATGTATCGTCAATGTGCAAAAGATAACCCGACTCTTTTTTTGTCGACGTTTGTACCCTCAATGTTTTGAGAAAGTATAGGGAATGCCCCTCCGTCAGATCGACGTTAAAAAACTAACGGAGGGGCTGACGTGGATTTTCTTTTTTTATTTTTCTTTTATTTCCTGAGATGCCACGTCATTAAATGAAAATAAAAACCTTGAAATTCGTTGGAGAGGTTCGAACCCAGGACCTTGTAGTGGCAAAACACACACATTACCAATTGAGCATGGACAATTGATATATTTGACAATAGAATTTTATTTATTTCATATATCTTCTTCATCTTCTTCCTCATCATTCATCTTCTTCCCTTACCAATCCCTAACCCCAACGGCCCAACCCAGAATCTTCTTCCTCTTTGTCTTAGTTCTTCTTCTTCTTCTCCCATCCTTTTGTTCTTCCTCTTCTCCTTCGTTCTTCCTCTTCTTCGACCAGAGTTAATTTTTTCCCACAGAGACCATCAACAACAGAGGCTCTAAAGCTCTGGAACCCCTTCTTCTCAACAACAACAACCCACTGTCGCAGCTCAACGAATCACCACCCAGCGACACCGTCGCCGCCAACAACAACCCAGATTCGTCTCCCCCGCGACTCCGACCACCTCCGTTCTCTACATTTTTCTTCCCCATCTCATTCTCGGTCTTCCGATCTCCCTCTTTTTTTTTGAATTTCAGGTGTTGTTGGGACCCTGGCTGATTGGGGAAGGTGTTCAAGTTTCAATCACGTCCTGCTTCTCTAAATCCCCTATTGATGCAAAACCCATAAAAAAATCTCTCCTTTTCATTCGATCTGAAGCTCTGGTTTATGTAGAATGAAATTTCTGGGCTTGGATTTGTGTGGATGAAGCTCTGGTTCATTCGATCTGAAGCTTTGATTTTCATTCTTTCCCCTGAGTTCAATGCAGATGCTGAATTTTCAAAATATGAGATGAGATGATGAGAACAAAACAAAAAAGTATTATTTAGATAAAGATCAAACAATTGGTGATGCTTATGAGAGGAACAAGCCAGAGCATGCATGCAGGAGCAGTTTCGCACAGCTTGATTGGTAAGGGAAGAAGAAAGAAGATGAAGAAGATATATGAAATAAATAAAATTATGTTGTCAAATATATCAATTGTCCATGTAGCTCAATTGGTAATGTGTGTGTTTTGCCACTACAAGGTCCTGGGTTCGAACCTCTCCAACCAATTTTCAAGGTTTTTATTTTCATTTAATGACGTGGCATTTGAGGAAATAAAAGAAAAATAAAAAAAGAAAATTCACGTCAGCCCCTCCGTTAGTTTTTTAACGTCGATCTGACGGAGGGGCATTCCCTATACTTTCTCAAAACATTGAGGGTACAAACGTCGATAAAAAAAGAGTCGGGTTATCTTTTGCACATTGACGATACATCAGGGGCAACAAATGCATTTAAGCCTATTAGTTTATAGTAATTTAGCTCTGACTTATTTCTTCTCTCTGAAGATCTTGTCTTTTAACTTAACTATTGTTCAGAAATTTAATCTCCAATCATTTCACAGATTAGTCTTTAATGGATATATAAACATGTTAACTTTTGTGACGAAGAGCTATGACAAAGAGAGGATGCAACGAAACTTGCAATCTTTGGTTGCTCTTTGACTGAGAATGATTACAAGAAAATACGTGAAATCCATCAAGAGAGGCTGATCAAAGAACCTACCAAGCCTCTTCTCAATATCAAATAATCTTGTGGAGCATGTTCATATCTACAACAACTCAAATGGTGGCATACTAGCATTGAGTTCAGAACCACCAAGGGAATACGTTATATGAAGGACACCATTATTTAATTTATAGAAATGAAGTGATTAAACAATTTCTGCTATAGGTCATTGTAGTTTGCTGGACTTCAAGATTTCCCCTTCACCAACATATGTCTTTCCATAATCTTATCTATAAATTCTACTTCCTTCATCACACTTGGGAATGCTGAAATACTTGGATTTTCAGATTCTGTTCTGCCCAAACTTTATTCTAATCTTTATTCTAATCTTGATAACCCTTCTTCGTCATTTCATCCCTTCATGTTGAGTTTCATTGGAAAAACTGCAGTCATGTGATAATTTTTATTAAACAAAGGTTCACATTTTTTTGGTTCCATGCTTGATGCGGATCATGTTGGTTGTTGAAGAATGATTTTTTTTTTAATTAAATGAAGGATTTAATTAAGGGTTTAATTATATTTTTTAGAATTTTAATGAAAAAAAAATTCCACATAAGCTCAATAAATGACGTGGAAATGCCACATCAGCTGCCGGAGCTCCGGCGTTAACCCAAACTGCCGGAGGAACCAAAATCAATCATTTTACCAAAAAATGGGGACCAATCCCCACCTTTACTCCGGCGAGGGACTAAAGCCATATTTATGACAAAGGTTAGGGACCAAAAACTGGATTAAAAACAATAAATATTTTCAAGAGAAAAATGAAGAATAAATAGTATGAGTATTGATTTATCATTTTATTTCTTGTATTAAAATTTTAAAATTTATAATTAGTAGTTATATAATTAATAATATGAAATATTATTAATGGAAATCAATAATGTTAATAATAATGCAAAAGTCAAACTGCATTAATATTAGTAGTTATATAATTTTTTTTGAAAGCAGAATTTTTATTTGATGAAATGGTTGAAAGTACAAACATTACTCTATAATTAATAATATGAAATATTACTAATGGAAATCAATAATGTTACTCCCTCCGTTCCTAATCTTTTGTTGTTTTAACTTTTGGCCTAAATTCCAAAACTTTTGTGTTTTACAAATCCAATGCATTTTTTCTCAATTTATTCCATGTTTACCCTCATTTAATATTATCTCTCTCACCTACCACCACTTATTTTCACCAATCAAAACCATAACAAATTTTTTAACCAATAACTATCATTCTCTCTCTTCACTCTAACTCAACATTAAATAGGGGTGTTTATGTCAGCAAATATATCAATAATTGCACTCTTAAACAATGTGCATAGCCTTAAACAACAAAAGATCAGGAACGGAGGGAGTAATAATAATGCAAAAGTCAAACTGCATTAATATTAGTAGTTATATAAATTTTTTTTTGAAAGCAGAATTTTTATTTGAAGAAATGTTTGAAAGTACAAACATTACTCTAAAATTAATGATATGAAATATTATTAATGAAAATCAATAATGTTAATAATAATGCAAAAGTCAAACTGCATTAATATTAGTAGTTATATAATTTTTTTTTGAAAGTATAATTTTTATTTGATGAAATGATTGAAAGTACAAACATTACTCTATAATTAATAATATGAAATATTATTAATGGAAATCAATAATGTTAAATAATAATGCAAAAGTCAAACTGCATTAATATTTTTAATTTCTTACTTTTATACGTATGGTAAATTGTGATAATTAATAGTTGTTATGATTAGTAATAGAATTTTTTAATAACCAATTAATATTGTTATTAATGTAAAATTCAAATAAATTTTACTTATACATAGATGGATAAATCGAAAGTTTTTTGTAGGGTAAGTGAAAATATAAGAGGTGAGATTATTAGTATTCTAGAAACATGTTGAAGGTGTTGTTTACATTATTTTCTCTGCTGGTGATTCTTACAACAAACATGTTGATAGTACCTGTTCACGGTCGAATAAGTGGTGCTGGTTTTTCGTTCTACGAAACTAATACTGTGCGTATTACAAATGATTTGGTGGGTAGTGGTTTTACTCAGCTCTTTGTCCATTGTAAATCAAAGGATGATGATCTTGGCCGACATTATCTTCAAAGTGGGCAGTCCATACAATGGTCCTTTAAAGATAACTTTTGGGGCACTACTGAGTATTGGTGCACCTTTGAATGGAACAGTGTTACCAAGACTTTTGATGTTTATAAATTCGAAAGCGATATATGCAGATCACAATGTTGGCGAAGTATTAAACCAGATGGAGCTTACTTTTACTTGGGAAAAACTCAAAAGCGCTGGGAAAAAAGATACTCATGGTGAAAACGTTAAGCCATTATTAGTTTTCTACCTAATGGAAAAGTAAAACTAAAAATTATCAAGTATTATGAACCATGTTATATTAATAAATGTAGCGTTTTATCTTAATAAAATGAATTTTTCTTATATTTAATTACTTTTTTTTCCTATGATTATTACAAGCTTCTTTTTAACTCTCTAAATTATATGTATCTTCCTCTCATTTGAGTTATGGTGACTAAAAGATTGCATAAACTCTTATTTGTTAGATACTTATTTAATTTGTGAGCCGACATATATATAACTAATCATGTATTATAGTTATTTTAAAGATTACCCCTTAAAAACGAGGTTAGGTGGACTCGTGGCGCAACAAACAGTGGCTGTTGCAAAAATGAAGGGAAAATTTTTCGCGGCGGTTCAAACTGCCGCTATTTGTGACTCCAGCTGTCGCGAAATGCCCAGCTTTGTAGTAGGTGATCAATCGTCTCCTCCCCCTGCAGACATAGTGGGCAGCTAGCTTCAATGACAAACCGGATAACCTTTCTCTTAAGGAGGTTTTTAAGAGTTGGTAGCCGGTCTTACACCGCCTTCCAGATTATATATATTTTGTAATATGCATTTCTTTTCTTAGGGTTGAGGAATGGGATATGGGGAATTGCTGTCCCCAATCTATACAAGGTAGCAAGAAGAATTCATAAGGGTTTTGGACTTATTTACTTTTGAGGTAACTAAGTGTTTTAACCACATTTTTTTTTTTGGTTTTCCTGTCGAGAGTACAAAGCTAAAAAAAATGCTACTCAAATTCAGATGTATTTATTTAAATATTGCATGGTATCATTTATGTGCATAAGGAAACTCATTCCGTGATATATTCTAACAGATCATATATATATAGTGAGTGCTTAGCTGCAAAATTTGGATTTTAGCTGAAAATATGCTTTCCTGAAAGAAAAAAAATCAAATGAAACTTACAAGGGTTAGAAGTGAAATAGTTGTGTGTGAGAGGTATTGTGAGTAGTGTGTTGAATTGGGCCACCTTTTGTGCTAAATTTAAATACAATTCTTTGTCTCATCAAAGAAAAAACCAATCTGGTAAGCGTACTTTTGTGCAGGGCCACAAACAACAGTGACACAGCTGTTTTCTGGTTTTTGAGCTAATTTGTGTGTGTTTTGTTCTGCTTCTCCGAGAGAGATGTTAAAGAGTGTACTCCAATATGTTCAAGTGATAGTAAAAACCTGATTATTTAGGAGTTGGTATTTACTGTGTGACCAACATGTTTTCAAACCTGGTTAGTTAGGAGGGTGTATGATTAGTACAAATAGGCCTAATTGTAATTGGCTTTGTATGATAATAAGATTCAGATTATTCTTCCCCGATTGACTGCATTCCTCTCGATCCCCTGCAGAGTGTGGAGCTAGCCATTATTCCCTTTCCCACAGAAATTCCGAAAGAAGAAATCAATGGAATCAAGCAGAGAAGGAGGATTCATATATGTATTCATGTTCACTCACGATTTTCAGAAACCAGGAACCTAGATTATGAACTTTTTGGGTTTGCTGAGTATTTGAAGTTTGGAACTAATTAACAGTGAGTGTAAATTTTTATTTTTTTTATTTTTGAGGGAACAGTGAGTGTTAATTTAATGCTGCTGTACATATCTGTTCATCTTTTTCCCCAGCTCCATCTTGCTGTTTCTAAAATCCATGAACATGTGTATATTTTTCAGGGCTTGGTTTGTGCTACAAACAGAAGAAACAATGCTTGCAGTTGGAGGAATAGGCAATTGAGGAGGGAAGGAGTACCCAGGATACCTCACTCGTTTCGTCACCATGACATGCATCATGGCAGCCATGGGTGATCAATTGATCTTCGGCTATGATATTGGGATTTCAGGTCAAAGTCAGTTTGGTTAGCAACTAGTTGATTGTTAGTACAGTGGGTTAGTTGGGGAATGTAAAAGCTATAGCTATGTAGTGTTAATGATAAGAGTTAGTTGATTTGAATAAAATTAGATCCAGATGGCCAGATTCATTCCATGATCTATATCTCTCACGTAGCCTTCTTTCTTTTTTAGTTCTTTTCAACCCTAACAAATTGGTATTATAGCCTATAGGAACCAGTAGGATTGTAACCTACAAAAATCATCTTCTCTTCAGACTTCAATCTTGTCATCCAGTTTCTTACTCCTTTGATTAGGCCAATGTGTGTATATAACATGATGATCCTTAAGTGCTTCACTCATGGCATGCTCCCTGACCAGACTCCCTCAAGAACTTAAGATTCAATTTCTTTTGTTATACACCTTTCCAATACATAGGCACTTGTGATAGCGGCCTCTCTCTAGTAGATGTGAGGCAAACCTGACTTTACCATTCCATAAAATGTGTACTTTAACTTCTAAAAACAATTGATAGATTTTTAATGTAATATTTCAGAAAACAATTTAAATATTTTGAAATAATAGAAAGAAAAAATATACAATATATACTACATATTTTGCTTGTTAATTTTTGGGATTTTTTTCCAATTTAGGTGATTAAACAGTCTGTGCCACTCTACCACTCTCGGATGACTCAATGTAAATACAAATGAGCTTTAAACATTGGCTTACAATTGTCAATCTTATTGGGATACTTGCCGCCAATGTGTTGAATTTCTTCTTTGCCAAGATCATTGGAGGGTGGGGATGGAGGTTGAGTTTGGGTGATGCTATGATCCCCGCACTTATAATAACAATTGGGTCATTAGTCCTCCCACACACTCCTCATTCCATGATTGAGCGGGGAGATCACGACGCAGGCAAGGCATATCTTCAGAGAATTCGTTGAGTGGATGACGTGGATCAAGAATTCAATGACTTGGTAGCAGCTAGTGAAGCCTCCATGCAAGTGGAGGACCCTCGGAGGAACCTGTTGGAGAGGAAGTATCGACCCCACCTCGCCATGCTCATACTGATCCCTTCTTCTAGTAATTTTCTGGGATGAATGTGATCATGTTCTATGCTCCTTTCCTGTTCAGCTCCATTGGATTTAAGGACGATGCTTCATTCATGTTGGCCGTGATTACCGACGTGGTGAACATCGTTGCTACATGTGTATCCATTTACGGAGTTGATAGGTGGGGAGGAGAGCTCTTTTCCTTTAAGGAGGGGTTCAGATGATGATATGTCAGGTCGTAGTTGCTGCTGCTATCGGAGCGAGGTTTGGAGTTGATGGGAACCGTGGCCATTTACCACCTTAATATGGAGTCATCTCAGAGAGGAAGAGTAGCACAGATTGTTTGATCACAAAAATTGGAAGAAAAAAAATTAACAAGCAAAAAATTTGAAGGTTGTCTAAATAACCCATGGGAAAGTTTAAATAACTCATTATCCAATCACATTAATATTGGAGATAAATGAGTTAAAAATAAATTAATAAATAAAATATAAAAATTCAAACTCACTTATCTCCAATTTGATTGGACGATGAGTTATTTAACTCATACTTCTCATGAGTCATTTAGACAACCCCAAAAATATGTAGTATATATTGCATATTTTTTCTTTCTATTATTTCAAATTATTTAGATTTTTTTCATAATATAATACATTAAAAATCTGTCATTTGTTTTTAAAAACAACAACATACTAATCCCCCATTCAAAGAGTTGCTCAATCATAAATTATCAATTTCTATACACATTCCGAAAAGGAGTTTGATGAATGATTACAAACAAAAGTTAGCAACTAATTTAACAACAACAAAACAAAGGGGGCGTGCATGAATTATTTAACACAAAACAAAAAGAACAATTATTAAGTCAATCTTAGCTTTGACAATGACAACTGATTAACAAGCCAAAAAGCAACACATATAGCAGCAAACAAGGACTATAGCTTCTTGACCTCCAAGCTAGTAAACATGGATCTGTTGAAGAGCATTCATGGTTCTCAACTTGTTATAAACTGCTCGCCACCCAGCCTCCGTAGGGTGCACCATATCCCAAAAAAACGATGACTTGGGCTCATCACAAACCTGATACTTCTTCACATTGTTCTGATCCACGCTCCCACACGAGTACTCACTACTCACACCAACACAGCAGGGTTTCAACTGGCTCTGAATGTTGTGTGTGGTTGGGTGGTTCAGCACCGACAAGAAGCTCTCGTATATGTTAAGAACCACGAAGCTCGAAGTGTTGTTGTGGTTCAGTACGGTCACGGCTTGGTTCAAGAGGGTGTTGTGGAGGAGTACAAGGTTGTTGGAGGTGTCGTTGCAGTGTTGGAAGGAGGATTGGGCTGTCATCTGAGGGAGGCATCCAACGGGTTGGAGGCTGCCCACGACTACTTTCTTCACTCCCAGCCGTTGGATGCGGATCATGTTGGTTGTTGTCTGGTTAATCACTTGGGCCACGAATGATGGTAAACCCTGCATGCACCCATGTTTTGTCCAACATCATTCATTGCATTGGTCTCATTCAACCAATGTGGTACAGTTAAAAACAAAAAATATTTTCAAGAGAAAATGAAGAATAAATAGTATGAGTGTTGATTTATCATTTTATTTCTTGTATTAAACTTTTAAAATTTATAATTCAGTCCTTAACCTATAGAAGCAATTTCCTTACAAAAATAACAATCTGTGACGACTAGAAAGTTAATTTAATACATAGGTAATTGAAATGAAATTACCTGAACAGAGCCATTGATGGCCAAGTATTGACTATAGTCATTTCCAGCGACAGAAAGGAATGCCACCGAGTTGGCGAGATCTGAGGCGGTGTAGACTTTGTAACTGATGACTTGTTGCAACAAATCAATCTGGGTTGTCATGTTTGGAGCTGGAACTGACGTATCAAAGACACCACTTCCACCGAATGCAAAGTTCATTCCATATTTCAGATGTTGCGGCATCAGTTTCCTCAATCTGTAAGGGACTGGTGATTTCACCTTCAAATACTTTGCTGCAATTGCATCAATCATGCGCAAACCTTATTAATTTCATGAATACTACTAGCAATTTATCAATACAATGACTTGTGCTCCATTCAGAACCAAAAAAAAAATACAATGCCTTGTAAAGAAACTGAGGGAAATGAAGATGAGATTGTGACAAAATTATAATTCAATTATTTACTTTTATTATATTCATCATTTCTCTTGACTAGCTAGGTCCAGCTCAATGTAGATCTTAACTAAAACTAATAAAGTTCCAACTTTTGACCTACTACGTTCGTCTATACTTGCTATAATAGGTTGTGCCACTTAATGTTAGTGTTCTCGAGGAGAATCTAATTTGATTCGTTTGTGCTCGCTTCGATCATCAAATCCTCATATATATTCCAATCACATCCAACAACGATGCAACAACTTTATGCCTATCGACATCCCTAGTTGAATGTTAGAGTTGGGGGACTATTGTTTCGGAAAAGAATTTGATCGTCCCCGCTTCAATGGCATTTACCTTCGACATTTGCCTTCTCACTCTCCTCCGACCAACGAGTTTCTCGTCACGAATCATGGTCGTCTCAAACTCCACAACTGAGGAGTTTGGATCACTTCCTCACGTTCCATGAAGAGTTTTTCACTCTAGCCTCTGGTGTAGCCGTAGAGCTCGAGATGTGGGCGAGGTGTACCCGCTCATCTGAACCCTCTAATTTCTATCACCCATATATAGAAGATCCAACGACCAACATTACATGGATATATACAACTTGTGCATCCCTTTGACTGATTTTTCTCTCAGGCTATTTTTCCGTTTTTCCTATTGACTCTTTGTATATGAGTTATAACACCTCTTGTGCTATCTTATATACATTTTTGCTTTCCAAAAAAAACAATATATATAAGCACTCATTACTCCATTAGTATCCGCAAACAGACACACATAAGGCAAGTAAGTGAAAAAATAACTCACAGGTACACCCTCTCATAGGGTTGCACGTGGGTTGGGTTGGATGAATTTTCAACCTAATTAAGACCCGAACCGATCAAAACTATTTGGGTTGGGTTGGATTTTGTGAATTTTCACCTACGAATCCGAACCAACCCAATCCGACAATATTCGGGTTGGTTTGGATGGATTAATTGGATCGTTATATTAAAATAAAAATAAATCTGAAATATTGAAAAATATTAAAAAACAAGTACTTCAAGTCTCTAACATGCGATTACGTCATAAGTTCATAACTACTGTCTACACACATCTATACAACAACACATAACTAAACAATTACTTCAAGTTTTTAAATATGACAAGTTATTACAAACAAATTAGTCTCCAAGTCTCCTAAAAATCACTTAAATAGTATGACTCCAAGTCTCCATAAATTACATACCCTACTAGTAGGTTAGGCAAAAATTAAAATTATTAAAAATATATATTAAATAATTTATTATTATTACATGATTGGATTTCGGGTTGGGTTGGATGGATTATTGCGAAATCCGATATCCGATTCAAAGATGATTGGATCGTAATAAAATCCATCTGATAGACCCGTTTGCCCAATCCAACCCGCATTTTTACCATTGAATCGGATTGGGTTGGATGGATTTATTGGGTTGACCCGGCCTATGTGCACCCCTACCCTCTCATTTCGACCTTAGGCAAATTATTTCTCAATCACTTACTTTAGCATTAAAGTGTCATAACAGGTGTTATTGGTGACGATTGTCGTAGACCAGCCCCCTTATCTTTCTATCGCCATCGTCTACACTCGACGGTGTCAAACCAATTCTCCTCAATCAACGATGTTGTGATTTGACTAAATTCGTTCGATCATAGAAAAAAAAAACTTAATGTTCAATATATATGTATTAACCGGAGTGCAATTAATTCACGTCGTGCTGGTCATCGCGGGGAAAAGAAGTTATTTGAAGTAAACGTTAGAATTAATTATAGATAGATTTCTAAATTTTATTTGAGCTTAATATTTCAGCGCCAAATGCTTTTACTTAAGGTTCTATCTATCATGCAGTAGTATGTAACTACTACCTCCGGTCCTATTTATAAGTATGAAAGAGAAGAAAATTTTTGTTCATTTTTATAAGAACCAAATGAAAGTTTGAGCTATATTAATTAATTTTTTTCTCATGATGCCCTTATTAATTCTAACTTGTTAAATGTGTCTCATTAATTATTCTCTCTCTTTCCCATTTTCTAACACTAATAACAAAGGGTAATTTTAAAAGTTTATTTTGATTCAAGACATATTTGATGCATTTTATTTAGTTTAACTACATTTCTTAAACTATGTGAATTTTTTTTTGCTGCTTATAAATACGACCGGAGGTAGTACTAACTAGTAAAGTACGACAATGCTTTTACTTTTACTGACAAAGCTGCCTTGGTCTAGTCAGTCCACCGGTAATAAAAGTGCGTACCTTGGAATAAGAAAAACAAGGATATTCCAAAGCCAAAGATGTAATCTAAATTTGATCATAAAATATGCATGATAGTTATACACTAATGAGCACATCGATTCAGTTTTAATAATTAATATGACATTTTCATTAATTAATTAATTTCTTTGCTTTGAACATGAATCATAGCAGCATCAGCAGTGACAGGTGCAAGGACGCAAAGAGTTGTAGAGGAAGTGTAAATGGCAAAACACAAACACTAGTAAAGTGGAGCACTTGTGTTGATTGCTAAAGCAATGATTACTAAAATGGCATAATGAGGACAAAGCTTGGTGCAGCCATGCGAAAAGCTAGTAAAGAGACCAAAACTATGCTACTATATAATAATTCAATATGATGAATAAAGCGAGAGAAAATGCAGATGAACGTGCTACAACCAAAGAAAACTGAGTGAAAAAAGAAGGGGGGATTAAATAAAGTGGCAAAGACATAATAATGGAACATTTTACTGGCAAAAGAGAAGACAGCACAACGTCAGAAAATGGGAAAAGTGGCAAGCCAGCAGAGAAATGATCCCCACCAATATAACTTATATGAATAAATAAGACCTAGCTCATTGCACATTTGAAAATTCTTCTGGAATCAATTCTTGAGTGAAAATCAATTCTTAGAGAAGTTAGTTTTTATGTTTCAAAATTGATTTTTAAGATATAGAAGCTATTTGTGCATCAAGAAAAATATGGTTCAAAATATTTAAAAAATCTCTACATATTAGTTTCAACAGATAGGGAATAAATTGTAAATAATATGCATTGAATATTAATTATAGATACCTGATTCATAGGTGGACCAATTTTTAACATGCTATAATATTATACTGTTTCAGTGTGACAAATATTTAAATTACCAACTAAAGCAAAGCAAGCAGATTCAAAAGCAAAACTTTTTGTAAAGAAAGAAAAGTAATTAAAGTAATAGTAAACACAAAAAAGAAAAGAAAAAAAAAAGCAAGCTTTGATTGCACACATTTACATACCAATGTAATCGGTGAGGACTCTGCCGTCGGAGAATCGACCGGCAGGCTTGCCGGGGAAGGTGACGCCGTAAGGGTCTTTCCATGAATTAGCCAACCCTTTCCTGATGTTGCCTGTGTCAGCATAGGAGTCTCCAAAAACGAACAATTTTGTTGGAGCATCATCATGTTTAAGAAGAGACTCTGCTTGTCCTGTAATCAGACACATGAGGTGAATTTTGAGCTTTTCATCAAACAACTAAGAATGATCCCATGAAGAAGAAAGAACCAAAAACATCGTCTTTTTATTTTGAGGTATTAATCAAAGGTGTGTTATGTTACCTGAGAGATGTAGAACTAGGAGAAGACAGAGGAGGGGGGAGAGATGCACTAGCTTGTGCGAGTCCATCATTAGTGGAATAACTAGAGGTAGTGTTTTCAAAGCGAAGTTTAAAAGGAGAAATGAAATTGAAAAGACGGAATATTGAAGGAAGGGAAAAAGAGATGGCTAGAGTAGGTTCTTGTTAATGGGTAAATAGCCAAGTTGGTCCCTGAAAGTGTCCGTCGCCTTCAACTTCGTCCCTAAACTTTCAAAATGACGCCCGTGGTCCCTGAATGTGCCAAATCTCCCTCATCAGCAGTCCCTGGGTTAAAAAAATCTCACACCGTTAACAGAAAGCTGAGTTGGAATTTTTTTTTTAAAGCCAGCAGCTGATGTGGCATTTCAACGCAGAAAATAATAAAAAAATAGTTAAATAATTAAAAAAACAACTTCAGGAAATAAAAAAACTCACCCTAAATTAGTCTTCATCATCTCACCGTCTTCATCAACACCACACCAGAACCTCCTTCCATTCTGCTTCCAAATCCATGTGAGATCCTCACTCCCCAAATCAAATCCAACCCATGAAGAACCCCCACCACCGCTAGAAGAGGAGTCAGTGAAGAAGGTCCTCTCTGAAACACCCACCAAGTTCCAATTTCGATAGCAGAATCGAAGACCCAAATGCCTATACTACAACACCCAGATCTGGTTTTGATGGAAGAAACAAAGACCCAAATGCCTCTACTTCAAAACCCACTAGAGAATTTCGAAACAAAGGATGTCATAGAGGAAATCTTTCTCAGCTTACAGTAGCATGCAGCATTAGGGAAAGCTTCTCAGCCGCCATAACAGCCACCACTGCTACCGTTACAAAGGAGAGAGCAGACGAAGCGGCCAGCAAACAATATAGCGTGAGAGATGGAACAGGGACGCAAAAGTGGAGTTGATCTCCGTCCAGGAAGCGAAGGGTCAAATCGCCAGCAAGGAGGCCGGAGCCGTCGCCGTCACCGGAGAAGAGAGTCAAGAACGATTCGAGGTTAGTTCGTGGACGAGACTCCGGTCCCTTGGCGAATCAGAAGCTCAAATTGGTTAAAGGTCGAGTCTTTGAGGGTTTATTACCTGATGGGTTAGCGGCGGTGGAATCCTTTTCCTTGCGGTGGTCGAAGTCGAGCTTCCACCCCTTGCTGCTGCGGCGGTGGTGGGATTCGTGCGGTTGGTCGCTGCCGATGTCGCCTAATCGGACGTTGGGCCTCCTTTGTCGCTTGGTTCTGATGGGTTCCAAAGAGTTCAGAATTAGATTTCCGCTGCCCTTGAGCTGACCCTCCGCCGCATGAATCTCTGTCATTCCACTGCAATACAATACTTCGAATCCATTGAGTTGGTAGTGATCGAGTGGGTAGAAGCAAGTAACAGAGAAAGTGGGTATGGTGTTCTTGGATTGGAGTGGAAGGGTTTGTTTTGTTTTGTTTTATTTGTTCGTTCTCTGAATAAATTGAAATGATTTATTAGCTTACATGAATAATGAATTCCATTTCTCTGTTTTCCCTCGTTCAATTTTATTGGATTTTTCTCTGGGTTTAAATTTCTCTGTGCTGCAAGAGACATACCATCTTCTCAATGACAATAAGTGCACTGTTCAATATTAACTAGTTTCCACATGATTAAGAAATGTTTTGGGAACATTGGTTTGTTCAATGACTTCTAGTTGGTTTTTGGTTGTTCAATGATTTGTCTGGATTTGTATTTTAAGATTGAAGAAGCTGCAGCATGGTGGTTATGGAAATTGTTCCGGAAGAGGGTTAAATTTATGGGTTTAAGTTTATTTCATGGTTTTGTGATTTGGGTTGATGGATTTTGGTTTTTGGAAGGGAAAAAGGGGTGGGGTGAGGGACAGTGTTAGAGGGAGATGAGGGTGGGAAGAAGAAGAAGAAGCAGATGAAAAAGATGGAGATGGAGGAGGGTGATGGTGGTGGACTGGTGGGGAGAGGTAGAGGAAGAAGGGGGAGAGAAAGAACTTCTTTTCAACCATAGGGACTAAATTGAAGTCTTCAAAATTTTCACAATATTCAAGGACTAAATTGAACCCTTCCCAAACATTCCTAACATTCACATGCCACGTCACACTTCCGTTAACGGAAGTGAACTTTTTTTAACCCAGGGACTGCTGATGAGGGAGATTTGGCACATTCAGGGACCACGGGCGTCATTTTAAAAGTTTAGGGATGAAGTTGAAGGCGGTGGACACTTTCAGGGACCAACTTGACTATTTACCCTCTTGTTAATATTTGGTACTTGCAATAGCTAGGTAGAATTTGCGAGAGGGGAGTGTAGGGAGGTAAAGGACATGCTTTTTATTTGTTTTGTTAGTGAGAGTGAGATCCTGAGACTAGATTGGACCCACTAAGCAATTGAACAAAAAATAATTTCTTAATCAACACCCGTTTAGAATAGAAAAAAAAACTCACTTCGCAAAGAATGTGATAAGAGATTGGTCTTACAGCTATTAGTCGATAGAACACTTAGGTTAATACTAAAAATTAATACTCTGATTTAAAGAGAAATTAGATTATAATAAGTGATCATGACAGAATAAAAAAAAAAAAAGAAATTCAAAGACTTGAGTCTTAAATAGAAGAGGTATTTAAGTATTGGACCGATTAGGTGATGTTAGAGGAATGTAAGTGGATGTAGTAAAAAAAAAGACATGTTCGCCGTAATGATTAAGCTTTGTGTCTTGAGGCCTTGTAGGTTGAAATGAGAGATCTCATCGTTAGACGACTCAATATCACCATTAAGGGTGAATTATTAAAAATGAGACCTATTATTCTATATGTTCTTAGAGCGATTTAATCTTTATGCATTTTTTATCGATGATGAGTTTGGTTTATATGTACTTTTATGGTTGACTGAGGCAAAGACATAAGGAGGTGCTTGTTGTGGTACCTTAAGCCAGCTTAAGGCGTGGTACCCAAAATGAGTTCGTTCGATAATAAAGACTCAATATACCGATTCAAAGTTTGATTTTATTTTATCGTATTAATGCAGCGTTGCATTCTTAGGGACGTGAGATTTGCGAGTTATGTTTTCTGAGCTTTATTCATCCATCAACTATGGTCATTTTACGCGCATCTTCATCACCATCATTCGTTTCCACCACTCATTCATTTTTCATTAAAATATGAATTTCATAAGATAGAGTTAATTGATGAGTAAAGTAAAATCTAAAGATATAGTATTTATCTTGAATAACATGATAATAATCTATTAAATTACTTAATATAGGTACCATACCCAAAAAAATTCAGGGTACAACAGAATTTACCAAGCCATAATCCTCATATCTAAGGACACGCATTAATGAGAAATTTCGTGGTAGTTTGCTAATTTTAGAGTTTCAAATGCATATAAGGAGGAGGCTGACCAAATGATGAAGACATGTTCACTTGGATAAAGCATGCTAAGTTTGTATATATGTACATACTAAGTAATAAAAAATATACATAAAATATAGAAAACTCTATTGATAAAGAGGAGGGGGGAAATCCTACTAGAGGGAGGTGAGGAGAAAGTTCTGAGGAGAAGAAACCCGTTAAATGGAGAATAATTGGTTTGGGCTTTAGGGGAATTTCTAGAAAGAGTTTGTGACCCAAAGGTTCAATTGTTTGAATAGCAAATGAAAAAGAAATTATGTAGCCTATGGTTAGGGCCCAACAATTACAAAAAGCCTAAACCGGGAACGACCTTATACTTTTAATTTGAGCATTTAAAAAACGACTTAATTTTTGTTGGGTAATGGGAAATAAATGAAAACAACAAAACAATTATAAGCCTGTACCAAAAAAAAAATTTAAGTCTAAAACATCTCTTGCTAAAAAGAGGGTTGAACCATCCCCGGAGGTGTATTCAAGATAATGATTTCACACTGCAAAGTGAATAAATTCCAGCAATACAATTTGTGGGACATTAACTTCTCTAAGAACATGTCGAAGGCAAAATTCTCAATTGTGGGTCAAAATCAGATGAATCTCAAGACGGTCTCTAACATAGGTTTGCAGCTGAAAGAATCATATGTTAAAAAATTATCCATTTTACGCACGGCTTTTCTAAAGCTCATATTTGATAAGTTTAGCACCTATTTCTACATATTTGAATTACCTTCCATAACGCTGGCATTGAACTCGCACTTCCAAGCTCTATTACTATCCCAAACGAAAACTCCCATGCCTATTTCTTGCCTAGTTGCACTAAAGGCTCCATCAACATTTAAAGTGACAAAGTGAGGTGAAATTTAGATAATTTGATTTCTTCATCTTTGAAAAATAAATGACTGCTTTTCCTTTTCATAAAAATTAAGGATGCTGATAATAATCCTATAACAGAGAGGATAAGAGATCTCTCAAGTCTCAATTCATACAGTCATGCATTATCTTTGAAAACAAGATCTCTTAGATAGATGACGTAATTTACACTTCTAATTTCAATATTACTTCTTACACATTATACAGTAATTGTTTATTTTACAAAGAACTGGATATGTGGGTCCACTGTCCCTATGAAGTAAAATCATATAAAACAAGGAATTTACAAATCTCACATCCCCTCCCTACTAACTGAAAGTAGAAAGTACTTGATGCGGTATCATGGAAATTCTCATCGTAAATGAAACACAGATCATGTGACCTCCTACTCTTGTATTGTATGTTGGCCTGTTGGGAAACTCTTCTTCAATTGATTTTGCAGTCAGAATCAATTCTGTGAAGAAACTTCTGTATAGCTTCTGAGTTTCAGGTTCAGAAAGAATTGATTAAAAACTGAAGTTCTACCTATTGTTGAAAGGGTTAATCTTGATAACAAGACCAGGGAAAATATCATCCGGGTCTTGGATGTGTGGATTTTCTTCAACAATATATGGATCCCCGCATCTTTCACTGATTGTTTGAAGAGTCTCTCCCTCACGAACGACATATACCTCATCACACCCCTTGTTGCAATTCCTCTGCATCGTGAACTCGCAGAAGCTCGAAACAAATAGTAGTGACACAAACAGAGCATAGTAACAAGATACCTTCTTCTCTGCCATTGCTAATGAAGAACACTCACAACTCACAAGCTATATATGCCTAGCTTGTTCAACTATTTATATATTTACTCTTAACTTGCTTGTTTGATGTGAACTTCTCAAAGGTTTTAGCTATTTAAAAAGATTATCCTTGGTCTTAACTTAAAAGGCATATGCATATATAATACATACGTACATGAGTTATATAAGAGAAGAGGACCTTTCACTGGTTGTTGGAGTGGGTAGACGCAGACCTTAGCGGGAGTTGAAATGGTCCATTCGTTGAAGTAGGTGCATGGAAAAACTGATCAGCTGAAAGCAGCCAAGCAGGACACTTTTCTTTTTTAATGAGATGGGGTTAGCTTTTCCAATGTATTTTCTATACGCACAAAACTTGAATCGGGGAACTTATAGAATTAGACATGATGGTAAATGCGGGACGAGTTTATTTAATCAGAAAAATGATTTATAAACATTTCCATAGTACACTACAAATTTTCGATCACTAGATTGAGAAATGAAGAGAAGAAATAAAAGAAATTAATGTGATATATGAAAAAGAGATAAAAAATAAATAAAGAGAAAAATGAGGTATTTATAATGGAGTGTTTGTCTACACTAATCATGTCTTATTATTATTATTATTTGAATGGATGTCTCATTATCATTTCTCACTTAATTATGGTGGTAAATGGAAGAAGTGGTATTGTTTATTAGAGTTGGTTCTTCATACTCCGTGTTCAATGTGATCTCTTAGTTGATACATCAGCCATATCAAGAAAGAATGTAGAATAGTGTGTTTAAAAAAAAGTGTTGTTAGTATTTATCTAATTATTAAATTTGGTTTGTCTCATGAACCTATTATCCAAAAAATGTAAGCGGTTGGAATATATAAATAATTTTATATCATATTTTAACGCTTTTCTAGCAAATTTTGCTTGAA
The DNA here is from genome assembly GCF_012489685.1 of Lotus japonicus. NCBI lineage: Eukaryota > Viridiplantae > Streptophyta > Magnoliopsida > Fabales > Fabaceae > Lotus > Lotus japonicus. Next base: position 124,394,490 of record NC_080041.1, on the reverse strand, counting down.
ATACCAATGCACATGTTCACGTATCTTGTGCATAAATTCAATTTTTTTATCAGAATAACTTGTTTGACTTTGGCACTTGGCTTATTTTCAGGAGAACATTTTCCTTATCCCGATGTAGGGAGTGTCTTTCAACTTTCAACCTTGACTTGTTCTGGCTCACTTCATTTGAATTTCAACTTAATACTATTCATTAATGCAAAAATCATAACTGACAATACTTGGGAATGATTCTCATCTTTGAATATTGAATATTACGTAGTTTCAAGAACAAGAAACCCAATTCCTCAAATCATGCAGTTTAGTATTTTGCATAACAAAACAATTTCCAACTTGATTTCATGCCCTTCCATCTGATCTGAGATTTGTGGAATTATGAACTTTCATGCCAAATAAGTGCAAAGAAGTCATTTACTTGAATGTTGAAACCGAAATTGTTGTATAAAAACCAGAGCAAGAAGCCCCATATACATGTTCCAAAGAAGGAAAATAGAGAATGATTGCGTGATTGTCAAAGAAGATAGTGTCTTAGTGACATCCAAAGACAAGTTATTTCGTGTAAAGAGAACTTCTTTGGGAGCCATTGAGAACCTTGACACCCAGAGTTTTCTGGTTGACAATGTGTAACTAAAGAGAATGGCCTTACCAATTTTGACATTGGTTGGAAGGGTAGTAGTACAAATGCCTAGACTTCAGGGTTTCATCAATACTTCCCTAACATAATTAAGAACTCCCTCAATATCCACCGTCCAAGCAACTGAAACAGGAGAATAATCTGTCCATGGATTGCTTGTATTCCATCTGTATGAGAAATGAAACCAATCATGTTAAGCACAATTTTTTTGGCATCAATAATAAAGTTGATAAGGATACTAGTTTTGAATTCGGACGAACTTTTTTAATCCTTGGTCCATAAGTGTATGCCCGACACAGATGCCCTGTGTCTCTACTCGCACAACCCCCTTTTTGTATGTGAAAAGTTCTGGACGCACAACTGCCACAAAACTAACAGGGTCGTGAAGGAAAATTCCTGAAAGAAGAAATAAAATCATCATTCCTATGCAAACTCTAACAGTTAAAGATGAAGACCTTAACTTGAATAGTTAACTAAACATGTAGGCCTTTAATTTAATAGTTAGCTAAAGATGTAGGCCTTATTAGCATAAGTGCATAACTCACGACATCAATAGTATGTAAAATTACCATGTAGTCCGTCAGATTTTACATGCCAATCCCTATAGAACTTGCACATGTCACTCAAGAGAGAAGCATGCTTTCCTTTGGATTCCTTCAGTTTAAGGAGATCAGCGTCTGAAACCAATAAACAATGTTCACTTTCAAGTCCCTAACCTAGAACAAAAGCAAATAGCTTAAGATAGCCTAGAAATTGGTGCACACTAGGATTACAACCCCACCTGTTAATGTGACTTGGGTTGTAATGTTTATTCCTACAACAACAATATTTGCTCCAGACGTAAATACAACATCTGCTGCTTCTGGGTCTCCATAGATCTGCAAGTTAAAGAATAGTTATCAGGACTTGACCAATATTATATGGAATCAGATATTTGAGATAAGTCTAAAATGAAATCCATTTTGCGTGATGTAATATATGGTGTCGAGTGAATGGAGAGTGTCCGGTATAGTCCTCAAGAAGCCAAAAAGAGGCTTTCTCTTCACAAAAGAGGAGATTGTTTTTCAGATCACAACAGAGGCACTTATTCACTAACTATTACCAATTAGTCAGTTACCGCTATTGATTGGTACATGCTACCTACAACTAAGCACCAACATACAAATTCAACAAATTATGTCAAAATGTTGCAAGCTGTTTCGCATACCGTGTAAAGCAAATAATTGAAAATCAGGACATGTATAATTTCAGAAAACTTTTACAAAGAAACGAAGGCTCAGTTTTAACCCCATAAGTAAATATTACTCTTATACATAATTTCATTAGTTGGTAATGAATTACTGTTATATGTATTTCTAAAGTCACCTTTGAGAAAAAGAGTAGTAAAACTGCAAAGGTAGAAAAGGAAATAGGATACATCAAACAATAAAAATAGAGGACATGTTAAATGTAAACTTTCTGGTGCAAATTTTTCTCAAACATATGAAAATCACAGAACATCAATGGAAAAGCCCAAAGGAAATTAATCCTTCCAGCTTTTTCTAATAGAAGAAGACATAACGAACAGAAATTCACAACTTACATTTGCTTCTGCAGCTGGATTGACATTCCCCAGGGCAAAGAATGATCCGCCGAGTACAACTATTCTCTTTACCTTGCTTGCAAAAGAAGAATCTCTTTTGACTGCCTAATAATGAAAGTCAGACTATAAGATCAACTAATGGATGCAACTGTTATTAAGGTCAGGACCATAAATAAAGTACAAGACAGAGAGTACAACTTACTAAAGCTACGTTTGTAAGGGGTCCAAGTGCTAGTACAGTCACTTCACCAGGAAATTCAGAGACCTTGTCTACTAAAAACTCACTTGCACTTTTTTCAATTTTCTTAGTTTTCGGATCAGGTAGGAATAAGTTCCCCAATCCATCTTTACCATGAACGAAATCAGCAACACGTGGCCTTCCACCCTTTTATGCAGAAAATACAGTATATTAATACCAGAAAGACATAGGAAAATCAAAAGGGGGGAAACAGAGGGGTTGAAGCAGGGGAAAAACATGTAATGCACTGTGCAGAGGCGTGTACTTGAAGGCACACATCTTAAAACAAAACTCATAAGAAAATTAGTCACCTACCTTTAACGGCTCATGGCTTCCCTCTGCAACTGGAACATCTTCACGGCCTGCGATCTCACACTATCCTTTTTGCATATTAAAATCACAATCAAGAACACATTCCAAACACATGAAACAGATAAGAATTTTCCAGAAAAGAAATTCACCGGCCAAAGTGATGGTGATGATGAAAACAAACACATACCAAAAGCAAAGCATTGCGCGTGGCATCTTCCGTAGCAGCATTACCAAAAACGGAAGTCAAACCCAGGACATCCACCTCTGGAGTTTGAAATGCCATCATAATTGCCATACTATCATCTGCAAAATCACAAAAACACCATTCCAATTTTACCAACGAAATCACCATTCACACGAAAACACTTCTTATAACTCTTCAGTCTTCCAAAAACATACAGATCAAGTAAGTGTATGTTTGTTTTGGCATTAATCCAAACACAAACGTGATTTCATGTATCTCAAGGTCAACACGAAGCTAGCATTTGCCGCATTGAACTAAACGTGGATAAGAGAAACAAGAACACGCTGAATTCAACGGAAATCCAAACACATGCTAAAACTATCTTCGAATCTCATGGACACGCACAACAAGATATCAGTGTAAGAAAATTCTAATAACAATGTTCAATCACAGTATACAATCACAATCACTTGGTCAGAGACTATGAAATCAAGTCATGAACTAACTATTTCAAAATTGTTTGATGTAGATAGTTTTATACTATATTGCTAACAAATCACCTTATCTCTAATCTAAATTACTGCAAAATCAGAATTCTACAAGTCAAATCTGACAATTCTGATTCATTGGCAGCATGTTTATGCGAGTTTCCATATTTGATGTGATAATGAAGGAAACAGTTGAGTGATTTTTGCTAAAAACGGAAAGGGAAAAAAACGAAACTAACCGATCCCAGGGTCGGTATCGATAATGAGCTTGTGAGCTTCTGCAATGACACCGTTGACGCCACCGTGAGAGTTGTTGACTGGAGCAGCCATGATCGGCGGTGGAATGAGAGCGAATCGGGAAGCTAGGGATTGAGCGAGTTACGAAGAAGAATGAGAGCGCTTGGAATGGAAACGTGGAAGATGTGAGTGTGTTTATATATACGTGTGTGTATGTGTGTATTTGGAAGCGGAATATACACACATACACACGAGGGTGGAGAAAAGTGGGAAAGGAATATGCAGAGAAAAAGGGAAGAGGCTTTTGTTTGTTGAAGACGACGATGATGCAGAGAGAGAGCTTTGGGTTGGGTGGATAATAAAATAACGGACCGTCTCTCTCGTCTATGTGATGATGACCAATCAGTATGGGACACGTGGCGTATCCTCTTCCTTTTTTCTGAATATCCTTTCTGGCTTTACGGGTCAGATAGGAAAGAAGAACGTGGAGTATGTCACCGTGTCGTTTTATTTAGGAAACAAAAATCATTCTTAAATTATAGAATATGGATGCCTACAAAAATAATAATAAATAAATTAGGTTAAAAAGTTCAATAAAGATTTGTGTTCTTTTCGATGCACCTAAAACATAAAGATTTGTGGCCTACGAAATAGTGGTAGATCACATTTTTTATGATGATTTTAAACTGCTATAATAGTGGTAAAGTTGTTTTTTCTGTCTATTTCTTACTTTGTGACCGCCAAACCGCCACAAAAGTGAGTGTTCCAAGTGTTCTTGTATCATGGTACGTATAAAAAGTTAGATCAAAGCTTGGAAAAAAAATTGCTAAGCAATATTCATAGGAAAATTTGCATAAACATGCTGGCAATGAATCAAAATTATCAGATTTGACTTGCATAAACATGAAATATGGAAACTCGCATAAACATGCTGCCAATGAATCAAAATTATCAGATTTGACTTGCATAATTCTGATTTTGCAATAATTTAGATTAGAGATAAGGTGATTTGTTAGCAATTTAGTATAAAACTATCTACATCAAACAACTCGTGGACCTCTGTTCTTCTTTGTAAGCGGTCATCAAATTAATGTTGATTTTTTTGCTGCGACTTTCAATTTACGACATTTTCACAAGGCGATCAATAAACCATTAACAAAACTTAAAAAAAAAAAAAAACAAACAAACAAACAAACCATTATCAAAGAACTAAGAAAGAAAATCAAGCTTTAAGAAATTATAGCAGACAAAGATGCAAATGAGCCCGGAGTAGTTTTACTATTGTCCTTTTCTAAAGTCATGCAGTCTTAATTTCTTACGTGCATTAAGAGTTCCATCAACAGATGTACTAAGTGTCTTTTTTAATAAGCATGATAAAATTTCGTTGGTTAAACTAGAAAATGGAGCATGGCCTCATGGGCATAGAAAATCTTCATCCACATGTATGCATGTGGATTATATGCCTTTATGTGCACTCTGCTTATTCTTTTACACACTAAACAACTGCTCAAGACCAACAAGCTAAGTGAATGCGTACAAACTGCAAATGAAATGACAAGATTTCCATATATACGTTTTTTGGGGTCAAGGAACCTTGCCACATGTTTTAGACAATCAAAGTGCAGAAAATTATAAATTTGATCAGCACAAAAATGATAGAAAATGAATGTGGCGTGCTATGATTCCTCTAGTATATATCATATTACCCGCACCCTCATCCATGATTTATGCAATTGTCTAAACTCTAAATCACCGAGGTAAATGTGGGATAAAATTAGTCTTAGGAATAGGTGGAGTGTTGTACAGATTGCGATTTGGATCCCAAGACCTTATGATTTTAGGATCTGAGAAAGCCCCAACGATTTGGATCTACTGTAGGATCGGAGAATAGATTGGATCTTATCAGGATCCCGATCCGCAAAGCAAGAATTCCTTGGATCTCGATCTTGCGAGCCTGAAAAGAGAAAGTTTCACACTTAGGTTTTTCTATTTTTGGCCCATTTCAACGTCCCATTTCTGAATTTCAAAAAAAAAAGTTCAATTTCAACCAAAACTCATAAAGTGTTAAAGATTTTTTAATAAAAAAATAAAAATGATAATCCCTAAATAACAACCCTAACTTTTCATAAGTCTCAAACAGTTGAATCAATGCAGTGAACATGCACCTTGGATTATGATTCTTGTGTTATGAATTTATTATGTCATTAATTATGTGTTAATTTTGATGTGAATTATGAGTTTTTTTTATGTATGTGAATTTTTATGTATATGTAAATTAAGAAGTATTCACTTACATTTTTATTAGGATCTTAAAGGATCTACGATCCGATTCTGATATTAGGATTTACGATCTTTTACCCCCTTAACTGATCCTAGGAAAAACCACGATCCTGACAACATTGCTTTGCTTAGGTGGTTCATTAGTATTTTAACATGCTTTATAAAACATGTGTTGTATAAAACATGAGTTAGAATAGTATTAGACCACGTGATCAGTTTTTCCTAATGTAAATTTTGAGTGATTTAGACACTCTATGATTTATTAAGTCACAATGTGATATGTTTAATACTAGCATTTTGTATTTTTCTTGCGTGAGAAAGTTATTCCCACCTAGTGGCACTCTTTAAACAATATGGTGTAGAATTTTCAAGTCATGTTCATTTTTATTTTTTTTTTGAAATGTCAAGTCATGTTCATTACGCGAACCCAAATCATGCTTATCATGAGGAAACATATTTAATTAAATAGCTTCCGGGTCAAGCTTAATTAATATGCAATATTCCTAGCTATGTTGAGGGAATTTTTATGCCTAATGGGAAAGGTAAGTGGATGAAAGCATGTTTGTGATCAAACCACATTAAAAATCTTTAATTTTATATTTGTGATTGTTTGTTATACTGTATGTTTTAGTTTTACTCATTTTTTTTGTAGATGAGTTGTGCCTCAAGAAGCACATTATGAAATTCAGCCTAAACTATAGATTACAAATCATACGAGTTGTATTTTCCACTTCCAATTGTAAAATGTGACTTTCCCTCATGAACCAGTTGCAGATGTTGTGCTAATTTCGTCATCAAGTATTTGGTATTCTGTGTCCACATTCCCATCCTCTGTTGCTGATAATGCAGGTGTAGAATCCTTCTCTCTGATAAAAAAAATGAACATCAAATAATTAGTTTCATGGTTTTTTAAGAATAATTAGTGCAAAACTTTTAATTGCATAAATCAATATGTAGAAAAGCATATAAACTCATTAACAGGTCTATTCAGACTTCAGAGTAACCAAATTTTAATACATACGTTGTAGAATAAATGATGAGGCCAATAACAACAAGTGCAAAAGATAAGAAGTACAACCAATCCACCTGAAATTAGACAATAACACTCTGTTACATTGTATTGATTATTGAATAACAATTGCATAAAATTTAAATAGTTCAACAACCATAGCTATGTCAATTGCAAGTTGCAAACTGACTAATGAATATATTGACCAAAACCAAGTGCTTAATTTGTCAATATGGAAAACAATACCTTATGGTGATATAAGAAGATTTTGAAAACCACTGCCCACAAATCAGACGTTAGAAGAGAAAGATTAAACATTGTTGCTCCGCTCAACTGCAGGGGACAAAATTCCACTAAAAATTCATTAGTCTATTTAAGCAATTGATTTCCCCACTTTCATCCTAAATGTCGCAGGCTGCAAGTTCCTCTTAGAACTTCAGAACCAATCTCATCTCAAGGTATGATTTTTTCTGCTTCATGTGTTTTTTGTCATGTCTAATTAGTAATTACTCTAATAAATGGATCATTGGTCCAGGGGCCACTAGTCACATAAACTGTTCTTGGATGATTGGTCCAGGGGCCATACTTTGTGAATTAACTTGAATGATTTTATCACACATCTCTAAGTTAATTATCTGAGAAACAAATGGCAAAGAACATCACTGCTGCATTGAAATAATCCCCCTCATACAAAGAGAGTTGTGCCAAATAAGTCAATGAGAAGGAAACTAACCTTTAAAACAAAAGGAGTAAGTGTATAAAACGTGAAGGTTGACAATGCATAACCAGCAAAAGCAAGTACCTAAGAAGGAATTTAAACATTCAACCATGCAAACATAGTTTCGTAACTATATTGTTGACAATCAGAAATTAGAGGATAAATTCCAGAGACTTGTTTCAAGAAAGGAAATTTTTTGCCAAGAAGGTGTTAGTCTAGTGGTAAGCAAACTAGACTTAGTAAGAGCGAGAATACAAGTTCGAATTCCAAAAATGTCATTTGTTAGGTGAGACAACTACAATTTCCCGAACGGGTAGGGACATCTGAGTCAAAGACCAAAAATAACAAAAGGAAAACTTATTTTAGTGATTAACATGAAAATGACAGCATAACCCTCAAAGTTAGAAAGGACAAGTAAGAGCTTCCCTCAAAAAATTCAGGGTAAGAGACAATATTAAGCCCTTTGGAATCCTTAATCTTGTACTAAACAAATATATTAACTCTAAATTGGAACTCAACGGAAGCAGGCACACATAAATCAGGTTCTTTTATTATTGTGAAATTCCATAATTTAGTATCAAGTTGGAGACTTGCACAGCTGTGTCTTCATTTGTTTCTCTTTACAAAATAGAAATTGACAGCTACTTAATTTGCTTTCTTTGGAGAATATTGGATTTATAAGAGAAGGTTAGAAGATAAAATCTTGGAAGGATTGTGCACTGATTACTTACAATGTCTGCAGACCATTTGACAGATTCCAGAGTCCTCAATTCTATGAAAGATCTGTAAGATCATGGAATAAAGGAAACTTTCTAATAATATCTGGAAGGTGTAAACTTCAATTCAAAGGCAAGTAACAAAATCCATGTACAAATGTACATCCCTAAATGATCTAACAAGAAGGATACACTTCAACAATTGTCACCAACATTCCATAAACACCAATCATGGAAACAACTTCAATGCGATCTTTGTTCTTAACACAAAATTCCTGCATTTTGTAGTAAGGCAACTAAGTAATTGATCGAAATTGAAATCTTCAAATTTGGCCATCATAATGCTACTCTTTGTTCTGCAACTTAGAGCTTTCATGGTTTATATGATTATGTTATTATTAAAATGGAATTCTACAATTGACATACCTCACCAACATTGCTTATTGCATAGAAAACTGTCCCTCCAATCACAAGCACATCACCCAATATAGGTATTGAGCCACCTGAAAATTTTGATTTGGACTAAAAAACTGTTATCCTAAAACTCAGTATGATCAATATTATCATCCAGAAATCAAATAATTCCAAAGAGCTTGAATTTATATCATAAAAGTCACCTCCACCACCAACCCAAGTGTCAGAAAGTATCACCAAACAGAGACCCAGCACACAGAGGGCTCCACCACCTAACTGCCATAGTGAATATCTTGTGCCTAGGAAGAACCATGTGAATAAAATTGCCCATGGTATTGTCCAACAGTCCAGTAATGTCACACTAGTAATGGATGAATACTGAAATGCTTTGTTAACTGCACACAAATTAAGCTAGTATATATTAGTATTTCTATAATTAAGAGATGAATTAGCATTCACAATTCACAGTGACTCAAACCCAAATGTATGAAATGAAATGACTGAGAGATGGATCAGCACCATTTACCCAAATAATTCCCCTGAACATCAGCAAAGCCTAATAGTAGATACCAATACCAAGAAACCTGCACAGCAAACATAAACACAATGCAAGATCCTAAAATCCTCAAATTTAAAATTCTCTTGCAGAAATTTTAAAGGGAGAAAATATACATTTACCAATTACCAAGCAATTTTGAAATAAAGATGTGTATATAATGGTACCAGAGGTTTGTGGTGCCTATAGAGAAGTATGCTTCCATAAACCAAAGCTAAAGATGCATAGGTAAACAGGCTCTGAGTTAAAGGTGCATCAACACCTATATATTCATATATTTTCATTATTCAATGGAACATGACAATTGACAAAATCATGTCAAAGTCTCTTAAGAAAAACAAAAACAAGTAAACTAAGAATACCAAATCCGGCTATGAGAGAAGAAGTGAGGCTAGTGAGAGCAAGAGAGAAGGAAACTAGTTGACCCAGCAAGAGTAAGCCAATAACTCTTAAATTTGCAGGGCTTCTCCAGCACCTTCTTATGGCAAGCCAATCCATTGTTGAAACTAATGCTTCACTCTTTTCTTTGTTTTTTTCTTTCTGATTTTTTTTATTTTCAAAATCTTAATTATGAAGAATAAGAATGGAGCATGAACTAACATTGGCGGGTTTTGATCGTTGGTTAACAAACTGACGGTTAATCAGGTTAAGCACTCAAAGGTTGCAGTGAGACTGAGTGATTGAGTGTGCATTACCATGTTGGAGTTTGAAGTTTGGATACACACTTGCAGCTACCGTTCCTGTGTGAGTTATTTGAATGGTGGGAAGCAGCATGGAGGAATAATTTAAGGTAGACAATTCAACTTATAAGCTATTATACAATAAATCTATATATCTATATGTAAAGCACACTTGAGTTTTTGCATTAAATACATAAGCAAACCTCAAGTGTTGCATATTAAAAGCATAAAAAAAATGTAATAAATATATTAAAAAATTATTAAATTAAAATTGAAAAAATTTATATTGTAAAAACTATTAAACTATTTACATTAAATAACAACATTCATAAACTTAAAATTTACTTGAGGTTTGTATTTCACAAATATTTTTTTTCGGATACAAACCAAATACAAAAAAAGCATGTCATATCTCAACATCTAATGTATTGTATTTCACTAATATTAAAAATTAAATTCAATAAAAAAAATATTTATTAACAAAAATTTAGATAAAATAGTTTTAAAATTAAAAAACTATTTAATGAGTTTTACATTAAATGCATTAAGTCATAAAACGTTCATACCTTTGTAATAATATATTAAAATTTGAAAAAAAAATTGTATTGTCAAAAAATATTCAACAACTTACATTAATTAACAACATTCATCAACTTAAAATTTACTTTAAAAAAACACTTATATTATCTTAATTTTTGCATTTGAAAAATATTAAAAATTAAAATTATTAAATAAAAAATAATATGGATCAAATATTTTTAAATTGAAAAATGCTGCTAAAAGGTATTTAATTACTCGAGGAAGTATAATAAAGAAAAATAATAATAGCCAAAGTTTAATAATTGTTTGTTGTGAGAGGTATGGCCTATCCACTTAACGTGATCGTAGAGCCTCAAGGGATTGACATGTTAGAGTAAATCACTTTCCAAATAAGTTGAAAAAAACTAAATTCATAAAATAATATTTTAGGAATTTTTTTATCATAAGGCTATTTAAGTTATCACTTATTATAATTTAAAAAATTAAAATTAATTTATTCTTCTTGGTCTTGACATGTCAGAGTAAATCACTTTCCAGGTAAAAAGTATAAAAAATGATATCAAAACTTATTTCATGACATTAAGCACTTATTACTTAACATTTTTTACGTAATTTAAATATTTTAAATAAACTTAATAATTTTTCATATTATTAAATAAATAAAAATTCTAATTGTTAAAATTATATCTATTCTGGAAGCTGCAATTATGAACCTTCTTTCTGCTAGGGTTTCTCTAACCCAAACAGACTTGTCGGCGGCTGGAGAAGTTGGCGAGCAAGGCGCGGCGGAAGAAGGAGAGGCGACGGAAGAAGACGAGCAAGAGGGTGCTCTTGGTGACCCGACTCTGGTTTCGTATGCGGAGGGAGCAACGACAGGGAAAGTAGGACCAGAGGTGGACGGGTCTCTCCAGTGCGACGGCGGAGCGCGGCGGAGCGTCTCTACCCTCTTCGTGGATGGCATTCAGGAGGCGATTGGGTACCAACATATTCGAGGCTTGTTCGCTCTGTTCGGAAAGATTTCGAACGTGTTCATTCAGCGGAATCGCAAGTTTGGGCGGCGATTCCGTTTTGGATTCGTTCGCTTCTTCTCTGAGGAGCAAGCCTATTCTGCAGTCAACGTTCTTGACGGCCTTAGGGTGGGTGGAGCTGCGCTTTCGGTGGCACCGGCGAAGTTCCCAAGGGACAAGTCGAGAAGCTCTGTGTCTCAGGGATGTAGCGGCAAGGATTCCCCGGCGTCGATGGCTGATCCTTTCAAGGCTAGCGTTCGTGGACAGAAATCTTGGAGGGAGGCTCTTGTAGGTAAGTGTTGTTTGTCTGTTACCTCTCCTTTTGAAGAGCTGAAGGGGATGGATCGTGGCTGCTTTTTGGGGGAAAGAATCCCTGTTGAATTTCTTTTCCCTGAAATTGGTGTTGGGTCTCTTGGTTTGGATGAGGTGCTGCCTTCCTCGCCTCTGCAGCTTCTTTCTTCTGTAGGGGTTAGCGAGGTTGGAGAGTTTGGAGAGGGAGTTAATCTTGGGGAGGCAGAGGTTGAGGCTAGTCATGGGCAGGAGGTGATCCTGCCTAGGAGACGCGGGCGCCCTAGGATACTGGGTCGCAGAGCTCGGTTAGCTGGTGGTATTGTCGGTAGAGTCCCTGAAGGGAAGGATGTTCACCGTCGAGGTCGGCCCAGGAAGAATGTGAGCAGAGTCAAAGAGGTGAGCATTCACAAGGGCTCACCTTCCTCTAGCCCGCTAGCAGAGGACCCTTCTGAAGGCCGTCAGTTGATGCTCTTGCCACCGGAATTTTCAGCTCCTCGAGGCATTTTGACTAGAGCAAGGAGTGCTCTTCTGATGGGGAAACGGTTGGGCTTAGAGTACTCTTGTTCTGATACCGTTGCCTTAAACCAGATTGCGGCTCAGATTTCGACGCGTTGAGCTTTGTTTGGGTTGGTCTTTCTGGTTGCGGTTGTTGCTCGACCTCACTGTTTGGTTGCTTTGGCCTTGGGGTTTTGTGGGGGGTTTCTCTTTAGGTTTGTTTGTTTTGTTTTGGTGGGCTTTCTGTTGTACAGGGGAGGGTGTGCTTTTTTGGTCGGTGTTGTATAGGGCGTTTGTGATTTTTTGATAGAGCTGTTGCTCTGCTCCCTCTGCTGTTTTTGAAGAGGGCGAGTAGCTTCTCCTCTTCATGGGGGGGCTACTGTCTTGTTTTCCTCTCTTTTATCATATATTATATTTTGCTTTCGAAAAAAAATTTATATCTATTCTAATAATTAAATTTGAATAATATTAATTATTTATACAAAAAGAACTATAATAATATTTATTGAAATGTCTTCACACAATTTTTTTATATTTATAATAAAAAAATATTTTAATTTTTATTTAGTTAAACTATAATAATTTTTAAATAATGTTAAAAAATATTGAAAGTAAACCCGTGCAACGCACGGGTATAATATCTAGTACATATAGTGTTTCACTGTTTCTGTATGAACTGACGGTAATGTGAAAGAACTTTCATTTCAATTTATAAAAAGAGAATTTTATTCATCTTTTATATTGAAATGTGTGCTAACAAATGTTTACACTTAGTCAAACAAATATCCAAATATAGCTTCAATAACAAACAAGTTTTGAATACTCATAAAACTAGGTTTTGTCTCTTTCTTGTGTCAATAAACTAGGCTTTGCTTAAAAAGAGCAAAAACAAGCATTAGAACTTAGAAAGGGCCGAATCCTAAGTCCAGTTGGGCCAGAGTAAAGATGCTTCATACTTTTGTCCAATGTCAATATGCTTTTATTGGCTTGGGAGTTCACTATTTAATTTTATTGGGCTCCTGAGTCCTAAGTTCAGTTGCTAGAGTAAAGATGCTTCATACTTTTGTCCAATGTCAATATGTTTTTATTGGGGTTCAGAGTTCACTATTAATTGGGCTCTTGGTTTTGTATAACCCAAGCAGTCCACTAGTATAAAATAGTAGTCCAGTATCTTTAGATATTTCTCTTTGACTTTTGAAAAATTTAATGAAAAGAAACAAGTGGGTATTAGACCATCCACAATGGATGGTTGAATCCTTTGTTGAAATGTGTTTGATTGTGTTTAATAGGTTTAGTGGTTTGTTAAATTGGTTGAAAGGGGAGAGAGAGGGTGATTTTGTTGAAAAAATTAAACATGTTGAAACAGCCTGCGGTGTGCCACGTGGCGCAAGGCCAGTGGCCACCGCAGGCGCGTGGCCTGCACGCCCAGACAAGGCGCGTGAGAGAAAAATTTTCAGGCCCTGCCACGTGGCTGCTTCTGGTTGGTCCGTCCGGATTTTGTTTTTCCTTATCTTTTGAACTCAATTATTTCATAAAAAAAAATATTTTCTGAAAAAAAAAATTATACCAAAATTCATGATTTTTTTTCTCTATAAATAGAGACTTGGTTCGTTTGATTTGGACACAGAAAAAAAAAAACCAAGTTTTTTCACTCTCTTATTATCTCTCTCTCCATCTTATTTATCTATCTATTAGCATTTGTATTGAAATGGATCCCAACAATTCCCATTTCAACACCCAGAATTCTTCAAACAATCCATTTTACAACCAAAACCACAACAACTATGAAGATCCAAATCAAATTTCTTACCAACATCCTCAAAATCCCACCAATTATCAAGTCCCACATCAATTGTTCAACCAACGTCATCAAAATCCAAACTATTATCAAGTCCCCCATCAATTCTCCAACCAACGTCCTCGAAATCCAAACTATTATCCAGATCCGAATCATGTGCGTGCTAGATCCGAGTTGCGTGATTCAAATGTTCATCATGAACTGCAAGCAGATCTAGTGAAGCACATCTGGGCAAAGTTTGGAATGTCTCAGGATTGAAGATGATTTGTATCGTACTATTTACGTTATTTGTGTGTTGTGTGCTTAGTTTTCCCTTGTCTTGCATTTTAAGATATTGTGTGCTTAGTTTGTTATCTTGCATTTTATTTTAAGAAAATAAAATAAATTCTTGTATGCTTAGTTTGTTGTCTTGCATTTTAAGTTAAGAAAAAAAAATTATAGTCTATATTTTTTTTAAAAAAGTCTATATTAAAAAAAAACAAATTGTTAAGTGTTTATTGTTTTAATTTAATTTAAATCGATAATTGAAATTTTATGTAATTATAAAAACAAAAATATAAAATTAAATAAAAATGTGAAATAAAAAAGTGGTGGGGTAGAGTGAGTGGTGAGTGGTGGGGTAGGGTGTTGAGAGTTAAACAAAACCATTGAAGTGGGTAATTGTTGAAAGTTTGTTGAATTGGAGAGAGAAGATGATGTGGAGTGTTGGGAAGAGAAAAAGTGGGGTAGAAAAGAGTTAAACAATATATGGTCTTATATTACAATGTTCATGGTGTCAGGTGTGACCTGTTCTTGCAGAATGTTTAGGCAGCACATAGATAAAGCAACACAAGGTGCCGTTCATGTATCTAGGATGTGATACTATTTACAGAAAGGAATCCCTCACCACTCTCATCACCTTTCACGGCTCCTCACTCACTTTGTTGGGTTTCAATTGCTAAGAAATTTGATCCAATTTTGGATTTCAATAACTAATAAAAGCTCTCTCCATTTATTGATTCAACTATTTGATGTTTCTTTGCCAACAAAACTTTTACCCTAACCTTTAGACAAATGTCGCCACTCATTTAAAAACAAAATATGTTATGAGGGACGTGTAACTATTTCCAAACAAATGACAACATCAGCTAAAAAATACAATAACCCTATTCTTTGACCCTAACCAAACCTTCACCGAGCCAGGATTCTCTCAAGCGTAAAAAAACTTGAGAGTGTCAAGTTTTATCATCTCACCCATTAATTTTTGTGTAGATAATAAATGAAAAATAAAATAAAATTAATGGTGAGATGATGAAACTTGACACTCTCAAGTTTTTTTACACATGAGAGGATCCAAAACCCACCTTCACCGTTGTTGTTTCCAGTCCTATTCCTATCATCCCACTCACCACTGGATAGGAACGACCCTACCCACCTCCCACTGTCCAACTTGCTGCCACGCCTTCTGTGCCCAAACCAAACACGGAGCTCCCACTTTCCCTCTTCCCTTTCTCTCTAATTATTCTCCTTATTTTGATTTTTTATCAACCAACAACATTCAGAGAAAAATAAAATCAGAATTTTCTTGTCTATTTTCGTTTCATTGGATGTCAATTAACAATTATTAATAATGAATGGTTTTCTCCACTAATCTTATAATTAATTGTTAATTAATATCTCCGTGACGATGACAAGTTGAAAATGATGAATACTGATTTATCATTCCCCGTTTCCCTTTCTTATCTCTCTTCCATTCCAATCTCCACAACCAACCACTCCTTCTCTTCAATCAGGTACAACAGTTTTTCTTCCCAATTACCTTTCAAATTTTCCTCTCTTGAATCTGCAATCCTGTAATAATTTTCTATTCTTCTGAATTGATTCCATCGCTGCTTTTCAATTATTCCTTCAGATTTTCTACGAATCCAAACAAACGCACGCTTCAAATATTCTTCATCAGATCTTCTATGGCGGAAGAACACGGATGCAAAGCACCGAAAGGCCACATACTCTGCGCCAACAACTGCGGCTTCTTCGGTAGTCCAGCCACCATGAATCTTTGCTCCAAATGCTACAGGGACGTCCATCTGAACGACCAAGACCAAGCCAAGACCAAATCCACCATCCAAACCGCTCTCTCCACCGTCGCAGCCTCCGCCGCCGCTTCCATGCCACCTGCCGTTGAATCCGTTCCTCAACCGCCAGCGCTCACTTCGCCGGAGATCGCGTCGCCGGCGGCTCAGGTAACGAACCGGTGCGGGACGTGCCGTAAACGCGTCGGTTTGACGGGGTTCAGGTGCAGATGCGAAGCCACGTTTTGCGGGGCCCACAGGTACCCGGAGAAGCACGGTTGCGGGTTCGATTTCAAGGCGGTGGGGAGAGAGGAGATTGCACGGGCGAATCCTGTGGTCAGAGCTGATAAGCTGAGAAGGATTTAATCTGCGCCGTTGGATGAATCAAGTGGTTTCGATAGGGACCGTTCAATACGAATCAAGCGGCGATGCTTGATGAGATGTATAAAATATTAAAATCTGTATTTCTATTATGATGAGATTAGGAAAGGTTGAATAAGTAATGTTTTACTTGGCTTTGCATTGTATGTATGCATTATTAAGAAGAATCAAGAAAAAAAAATTAAGAAAATTAAAAGGGAGTTTCCATTGCTTTCGAAGAATCTTTTGTTCACAACTCATTTCTTAGGTATAAAGAGGTGGAGGAAGAGAGATAGGAAAAAAGAGAGAAAATGTTAAAATGTGATAGATAATTTGATTGATAGAAAAGAGAAAAATTAGATAGAAAATGAAGGAAAAAAGTGAGTGAAAATGTATATGAATCATAACTCATTGCGTTACGATTCAAGAGATTGGGGTGTGATTCCACTTCTATGTTTAGACCTCAAACTCGTGGTTAATTAACAATATACGAGCACACGCCATGCCTCATTGTTGACAAGCTTCAATTTTATGATTACGATGTTATTTATATTCAAATTGTTGCAATAAAATTCAAATATTCTCAAAGAGGATGAATATAGTAGCTCACCCTCCTGTAATTTGTTGATCACGCTAGATTAGGGATGACAAAATTACTTATGCTCACAAGTGCTTACGAATAAAAACTCGTTGTAGGTATTATTTGCATTCATGGGTATTCATGAATATATAATTTATAGATATTCTATATTCATTTATTAATGAGGTGAGTATGAATATTGGTATACCCATAGTCATAAATGGAGGTGGGGTGTGAGACGTTGTAGTGTCCAAGGGGGTATGGCGCGTGGGTGGCAATGATGCGATATATAGTGGTGTCTTTTTTGTTTTTGAATATATGACGTATAGGGAGCTAGAGTAGGATAAAGAGTAAAAGGAAATTAGAAGAGTAAGAAGTGACATGAAAATAGTTTTTAAAAATGAGAACATATGCTACATCACCATTGGACCAGCGAATAACGAGAGTTGGGAGAATCCAATTTCCACACATAAAAAAATTGGATTAACTCCTGGATGATGCAATTAAATTTTCCGATGTACCAAAAGAACACCAATGACTTAAATTCCACTAGCACATGAGATGAGAGATTAATTAAAAGTGCAATTAACAATGTCGATTTTATATTAATTTTTTGTCTTACACTTTTTTATTAGAAGTTCTGTGTGCTGTTTAACAAATTATAATATATGTTGTCAAATATAATGTTCTTTTTCTACGAATTCAAGAATTTTTTTTTTGTTTAGATACTGATGATTTATGTTTGGGCTTTTTTAATGATGAGCTTGTTGTCCAAACTTGCATTACTTTATGTTGGATGCATCTTCTACCTCTTCGTATCATCGGCCTATTCAATGACCAAAAAATTCTAAAAAAGAAGTATCACGGCCTAATCTGCTTTTCTAGATATGTTTTTGTTTTCTTTGCCAAAAGATGTGGTTGGTTTAATTTGTCCAGATTAGCACTAGTTTTTACAGTGAACCAAATTTAGTTTTCTGGGTTTAGGTATAAAAATGTATAAAATTGTGTATTACAGATTCTATATTGATGTGTATAAAATAATACTATCACCACCACCGTCCATGTTCCACCAGCCTAACAATACCTTGAAACAATGGCTAAGCCTAAATGAGATTCCAATTCCATTAGTACAAACTTGCACGTAAAGTTTATATTTGTCCTTTATCCGTTCACACTGTTTAATTTAAATGAAAAGAAAAGAAAACAATGGTGGGTGTTTGGTATATCGAAGCTATCGCGGGGGATGATAACTCATCGGGGAACATCATTTGACTGTCCTAATCCTGGGCTTTTCGTACAAAGCGAGTTTTACCTCATTTAATTATATTTAATACTTAGATATCTAATGATGACTTGCATTAGGTTGGATTGCTTATTCGTCCAATTATTTTTTAAATTAAAACACATAATACTAGTTTTTTTGGGTAAGCTTAGGTGTTAATGTTATGTAAACAATGACTTTTGGATTTTCATTTTACTATATACTAGCTTATTAATTCTAGCCCACACGTAACCATAGGAATATCTCTTTAGAATATACTTCTAAACTATATTCTTAAAATGACTAATGAATTTGTGATTCACGTACTGGAAATTTAACTTTCTTATTAACTGACATATAAGCTCACTTCAGATCAATACCGTAGAATATTCTCTTGATAGCTTTCCTGGCTTCTTTTTCACTTCCATACTTCACAAATCCAAACTTGAATCTCCTCCACGGTTTCTTCATCTATTGGACATAGAGATATGTTCAAGTTCCCATGTCTGAGAGAAATTAGCCACTATTGATCTGGTTGTTGTTTATGTGATCCTTGGACCTTGATTCCATATATACATATGAATAATTAACGTGATATATCCTCTTCTTAACTAAGAGATTAATTGTGAGAAAGGATAATTTATTCTGTTTAGCTGCATAAATATTTTACAAACATATCTAATTACAATGATTCAAAACCAACTAACAAGAAATGTAATCTACTTTTTTTTTTTGAAAAGTTACATATCTTGACTAAGGTGTTGCTGACACAATAATATTTTCACTCCTCTTCCTAGTTGAAGATCATAGCTAAGTACTCAAACAAATTGCAACAAACTAGTTGACCATATCTTTGTAAGAAATATGAATAAGTATAGCTCCTAGTTGAATTTTACAACTCTTCATGAGCAACTTGATTGTTTGGTGTGGCTGAACATGCTTTTGAGCTGCTTAAATTTTCTATCCAGATATCATCAGCTACAACTTCATCAGAATCATTGTTGCGCTGCCATGACCAATATGCATGTGTTTTATTTAGTATCTTTAACCTTCCATGACCAAAGCTTGGCTCGCGATACAAGGAGAGTTTGCTTGGAGGTTTCTTGAAGCTATTCACAATAAGCAATAAGGAAAGATATCAAGACTCCGAGATAAAATATAAAAGAAAAGAAAAATTTCAATAAGAGAATTTTTGTTAACATCAAGCATAAAATTTATCACCTTAATGCAAGACCTTCTCGGTTTCCTCCATCTCCAATTGTCACATACAATGGACCACACGAATCAGCTTTATTATCGTAAATTCGAGTCTGTAATGAATCCAAAAATTTGAAAATAAATGTTATTTTATCAACCGTTGTATGTTCATAAACTATTTTCTAAAAGTTGTTTTTTAATACAAAAAACTAAAACTGCAATCACAAAAGGACTAAAAATCTTAAAGACATCACTTACGAAACGTTCATATGCATGAACATGCCCTGCAAAAACCAAATCAACTCGAGCCTCATAAAGCAACTCTTCCATGGCGTCTCTCATTGATTCACCTTCGCCTTGGTGTGCCTCATTAGTGTTATACCAAGGTGCATGAAGCAACACAATGACCCAAGGTGTCTTAACTCTATCAATCTTGGCTAGGTCAGATTGAAGCCACTTGTATTGTTTTGATTTGGCATCGAAATCAGTGTAGGAACCTAGCATTATAGCATGGGTTCCTGAGACCTCAAATGAGTAATAGAGATTTGAGGTTGAGCCACTCTCTGAGTAGGGCATGGGCCAACGGGCATTGTAAGCTTTGAAGCCATGTGGGTAGATAATGGGGAAAGTCTCAATCTCGTGGTTACCTTCGGTTACCATCCATGGCCTTTTACTAGCATATGGCTCTACTAAACGACCAAAAGAGTCCCATAATGGTTGTTGTGTGTCTGCATAGGATAGATCTCCCGGTAACAAGAACACATCATAGTCATTGTTGTCAATATGTTTTAGGGTTGATGCAGTCCATTCAGTTTGTCCCAAATCCCCTACACACATAATATTTATATTATTATTCAAACATTAATCTACTAAAAAATATGTCGACAACCCCAACCCCACCCTTTTTCTTGAAAATCCAATCAATTGATTATTTTTTTTAATTTTGATTCACTCACATCATTTTTATTTCTCACATTTCTCTTTTCTATTACTATCTTTATTTGAGTCTAAGTATATTTATCATATTGTACAAATTAAATTGGACTTAACATCTTATTTTATGCTAACAACTTATTTAATATATCATATATTTAATTTTACTGATTCAACCACGATTGGCCATTAAACTGCATGTGAACAAGTGCTTTTACCGGTTCAATAACCAGTATTATTTTGAATACATTGATATTTATGTTGTCGACCAAACTTTTCTATAAAAATTGTCCTAAGTTTGAAATCATAGGACAATGATTGCCAAAGGTACCATGTCTAGAGTTTCTTAGATGTGGATTTGGCAGCTCTGTAATGAGTGGTGTACATGCACACTCCTCGCCCTCTTAAAAAACTTGATACCTTATCCTATGCCCCACGCGTACTTCTTTGCGTTTGCTTCAAGCACTCACCCCCCTCCCCTCGTGCTAACTGAACTAACTAATTTACTAATTTAACATAAATAATGAACAAACTTGAAAGACAAAACATGAAACTGCTTTACACCAAACTATATATAAATTAAACCAAATCGTGAAGCAAAAGAAACCACAAAACTTACCAACAATGACAAATTCAATTGGCAACTTGGCTGGAGGTGTCTTGAACGAAAACTCAGGTCCAGACCCGCCACACCGGTAAAAGTAAGTGGTGCTTGCCTCCAATGGTCCAATCACAGCATTGTGGATCTTCCCGGAGGTGTAGAAAAAATATTGATACTTTGTATGTTCCCCCTCTGCTTTTGCACTATATTCCCCTGCTTTTGTTCCGTACTCGACTATAGTTTCAGCGTCCTTGTCTTCTGTTATCCACGATACTCTCATCTTATCTTTCCCCACCAATGAAATATGCACCTGCACATTAATAACATACAGCTTGCATAAAATTGATACCTTGTGAAAATTGAAATCATGCAACTAACTTAATTATGTACGGTGAATTACCTGTTGGGGCTCCGAATCGGAACGATGGTGGGGAGTGATGATGAGATTCCTGGCGGGCTGGCGAACAAAATCTCCAGTACTCTCTTGAGATAGTAAAGGTTGTGGGAACAAAAGGAGGCATAGGGTGTGTAAGAGGAGCGGGAAGGCCATGAGAGATTTACTAAATTTCTTCATTTTGTTGTTTTGGCTTGAACTTGTTAATGGATGTAACTTGTAGCTGTGAGTGAAGGGTCTTAATAGGGAGGACGAGATATATAATGGGGTTGCAGAAAGAAGACTTGTTGAGATGAAACTCATTTATTTAAAATAGCAATTTTTTGTTCACTTGGATTGGGGGAGGCCGGGAGGGTACGTGCTTGCATGTGTTTCCTAGTATAAGATTTGTGAAAAATATGTTATCTTAAGAGTTCCAGCAAAGACCAACTGGAAGTCTATATTCCATCGTACTTAAACCTTGTTTGTTTAAGAGAGTACATCACTAATCCCCTCACCACGTTGTGTATGCAATAAACGATAAGTAACTGATCACGAAATATGTTTTATTAATTAATTTCCATATATAGATAATAATTGAACCGAACCTCATATATATGATTTATGGGACGATGCAAACTTATCACCCACCACGTGTTTAGGGTCAAAATTTACACAATTAATTCTATATATGGACCGAACCTCATATATATGGTTTATGAGACGATGCAAACTTATCACCACGCCACGTATTTAGGGTGAAAATTTACACAATTAACTTCACATATGGATAGGTAAGAAGGTGTGTTAGTGTGTGTATATATATATATATATATATATATATATATATATATAACCAAGAGGGGTCGGAAGCAGAAGGAGGGGATGAGAGAAGGATTAAGAGAAGTAGGACGCCACCACGGAGGGGCTTCTTGCAGAAAATTAAATTGCAGAAATTAAAAACAGGAATTACAGGAGGCTCAGCCTTCCATAAACAGAAAAATAAAACTTGAATAATTAAAACAGGAGGCTCAGCCTTCCATAAACAGAAAAATAAAACTTGAACAAGATATATATTACATAAACATAGATTACAAAACTGAAACTTAAAAACTGAAAAACTGAAACTTAAAAACAGAAAAGATTGAAAGAAAGGAAAACTGAAGGAGAACTTACAGAAGGAATTCTCTCAGTGTTTCTCTCTCTAAACTCTCTATCTAAGCTCTACCAAACTCTGCTTAACAAGGTTCAGAATGAGCCTATTTAAAGAAAAGATTGGGCACTGTTTGAATAGTTCCGGTTGAATAGTTCCGGTAGACGGTACTATTTGACTGGCACTATTTGCTACAGTAAAAAGTCAATTTTACTATTTGCTACAGTACAAAAATTGAATTATTACAGAATAAAAATGATTACAAGACGACAAACTTAGCAGAAGTCATCATCATCTGATTCTGTGGTTTGGACAAAATCTGACGACCCAAGAGAGGATGGCTCGGAGACTTTGTGTTGAGGGGCCTTTGAAGATGAGGCTTGCTTAATTGGTTCCTTCAATAATTGAAGAGCAGATTCAAGATTTCTTAGCAAGTCTTCTTCTGTTGAAGCTCCTGCAAGGGCCGCTGTGATGTGGGCCTTTTGATTTAGCAAGAGGCTGGTTTGCGGACTTGCATGCTTGAGATATTTCTGGTTGTTTTTGAACCATTGAATTACTTTATCCTTGTGAGCTTTGGAAGCATCAAAAGCCTTCCACCACTTGATAAGGGCATGTTTGTTGAGAATTGGTTGGGGTTTGGCTTTAAGACAGTACCTCCAAGAGAATACCCAAGAAAGGGAAAAGATTGTATAAAAGTTTAAACAATCAGGATAATTGTTAAACTCTTTGTCCCAATGTTTCAGGAAAAGATTGTATCCCTCCAGAACTTCAGGGGGAAAGATTTCAGTAGTTGGACCAAAGAAGCTCCACCAAGAATGGAACCAAATTGGAAAGGAATATTTGTTGGTCCATTTGAAGTAAATGAGCCAAGAATGCTTGAAATTTTGGTTTTGCAGGCCAAGGATTGTAAATTCCCAAGCTTTGATGTAATCCCAATAATTAAAACCTATAGGGTCAAAATTCTGGGAAAATTTTCTGTAGGTGTTTGGATTGGGTCCAAAGTCAGTGGGACGAAGGACACGGAGAATTTGGAGTGTGGAGTGGGTAATTAGGGAGTTGTCATTTTTATCCCTAAAATGCTTAATATCCACACTGTTTGTATCAACCAAGATAAACTCATAGAATCTCTGGGTTTTGTTTGGGTGGATTGGATCAAGATAACCAGGGAAAAGTTTAGTACCAATTTTATTGGCGAGGTTCCCTCCTGAATGGTCCCACCATTCTGGTTCAATCATGGTTTGGAATTTGGAGATAGTTTTGGTCAAATATTCCGATTTTGGGTTAGATTGGGTAACTGGGCTAGATTGGGCAACAACAACTGGTTTCTTTCCATCATGAGTTGCTAAGCTTTTTGTTCTTTCAATAAAAGATTGGAGGGATTGGAGATCTAGGTCATCATCTTTATCAGCGATGCTGGCCCAAGATTTATTTGGTAAATTGATGAGTCCCTGAGGAACATTATCCAGGCCTGCTTGTTTGAAGGCAAGGAGAGTTGGAATTGATAAAGCATAATCAGCTTTGGTTTGTTTTGGTTGTGAAGATTGGCTTTGAGCAGTGGGCTCAGATTTTTGGACAGTGGGTCCAGATTGATGGGCAGTGGGCCCAGATAAGATTAAAGAGTCAGAGATTATAATACCTTTGCTCTTTTCTTTGTTTCTTCCTCTTCCTCGGGAGGAGGAGGATCCTCCTCTGGAGGACATCTTATGATCTTCCCTGCAAATATTCACGAGTGAGGAAATCAGGGAGAGAATTGTTAGATCCTTTTATATATTCAAAATTTAAGTCAAAAACGCTTAAAATAGCTTGCCATCTGGCAAAGATATGTTTTGAAGCTAAGTTTTTGACATCTTTTTGTAAGATTTCTTTCGCAGATTTGCAGTCTACACGGACTAAGAATTTTTGATTAATCAAATCAGATTGAAATTTTGAAATAGATAAAACGATTGCTAAAACTTCTTTTTTGACAGTAGAATAATTCTGTTGAGCAGGATTCCAATGTTTTGAAGTAAAAGCAATAATTTGTTCCTTTTCAAAAACCTTTTGTTTCAAAATACCACCAAAGCCAATATCAGAGGCATCAGTTTCAATAATTTTGAAAGCTTGAGGATTAGGGAGATAAAGACAAGGGAGATTCTTGACACGAAGTTTGATTTGTTTGACCACATTGGTATGAATATCGGACCAAGGTGGAGGATCCTTCTTGAGTCTATCATGAAGGGGTTTGATTATGGTACTGAGTTGAGGACAGAAGTCCGCAACATAATTGAGACAACCCAGGAATCTTTGTAGTTGGGTTTTGTCAATGATTTGATCAGGGAATTTATCCGTGAACTCGATGGCTCTATTGATAGGAATGATGGTTCCTTGGTGGATGTTGTGATCAAGAAATCTGATTTTGGTTTGGAACAAACTGACCTTTGTCTTGGATACAGCCAAGCCATTCCTTTTGATTACAGAGATGAACGTATTGAGATGTTTGAAATGTTGATCTAAAGTTTGGGAAAAGATTAGAACATCGTCAATGTAGACAATAGTGAATTTGGAATAAGGATTGAAGATTTCGTTCATAATCCTTTGGAATTCAGATGGGGCGTTCTTTAGCCCAAAAGGCATAACGTTCCACTCATACTGCCCATTTAGAAGAATCTTCAAACTTCAAAAGCTTCAGTGCCAACAATGTCTATGAATGGAATATTGATGGTGAAAACGAGTATGGCATCACAAAAATCCTCCAAAATATGACTATGGTAGCCACTGCCTATGTTACCGCCAACAATTGTCCTGAATCTCTTATCGTTGAAGTCTTGGTTGCTGGTTTCTGTGGCCAGCTCAAAGGTTGGTGGGATAATTATCTCACTCAAGACGAGAAGGATCAGATCTTGACCGCTGTCAAGACTGATGAAGAAGGTAATCCTATCATGGAAGATGACAAATTCATCTCTGATGCTGTCAACTCCTTAATCTTTACCATAGCCCAACATTTTGTTGGAGATCCTTCCCTCATCAAGGACAGATCTGGTGATCTTTTGTCCAATCTGAAGTGCAAATCTTTGGGTGATTTCAGATGGTATAAGGATACCTTCCTGACCAGGGTTTACACCCGTGAAGACAGCCAACAAGCCTTCTGGAAAGAGAAATTCCTGGCCGGTCTTCCTAAATCTTTTGGCGACAAAGTTCGTGAGAAACTTAGAAGCCAAAATCCGGGGGGAGAAATCCCATATCACACCCTTAGTTATGGACAGCTCATAGCTATCATTCAAAGAGTTGCTCTCAAAATCTGTCAGGATGACAAAATCCAACAGCAACTCACTAAGGAGAAGTCTCAGAATCGCAGGGATTTGGGTACTTTCTGCGAACAATTCGGAATTCAAGGTTGTCCCAAGAAACCTAAACCCAGAAAGCAAGATCCTCCTCCCAAACAACAATGGAGAAAGAGATCATCTATACTTCCTTGATAATAGAGAAATCTGCCTTGATACTTCCTTTGAAGAATATATATATATATATATATATATATATATATATATATATATATTCTTCTGTAATATATTTTCTATTGGGCACCCACCATCGCTCCAAATATTTTGTGCCACTCTTTAATTTGGACATATATGCATGCATATGCCTAAAACGATTGATTTGATATTGTCGACATCATGTATTGATCGAGGGAAATGATCTTTAACACCATCGATGAACAATGAAAGTTGCTACTGAAAAATGAAAATTGAAGGGAAAAAGATAGCGCAGAGAACACCGAGCACCATTTGACTGTCGTAGAAAGCGACTTTGCCACATTTTATGCAGATACCACATGTTATTTGTTTGTTCAACTAATTCTAAACTACATGTTATTACATTTTTATGGCAAACCTATTTTAGTACGTTTGTCAGACGTTATGTAAACAATGTATTATGAATTCTCAAACTTAGCTTATGAAGTCTTGCCGACACGTGATCACCAGAATATATCTAGAATATGCTTCTATACAAAAATAACAATTAATTTGGTAGAAGTCACGTCAATTTTGTAAAATTAAGAAACAGAAAATATTTATGGTGGAAAAGAAGGTGAAATGGGCCTCTGGCCCTCTCAACAACAACAAAAAATGAAATATTTTGGAAGCCTATCAAACCATACCTTTCTTCGACAAAAAAAAAAACAGCGCAGCCAGATGCAGTAAGTCAGTAACTATGCGTTGCATGAGTTTTTTTTTTTTTTTTGGCAAATTCTGTGTACCCATAAATTTGTTTGGGTGTGATACCCACAATAAGTTATTTAATAGATTATTACTATGTTGTTCAACGTAAATTTTACATTTTCAAATTGTATTTTACTTTTCAATTAACTTCATTCCATAAAATTTATTTTTTAATTAAAAATGGACAAGAAGTGAAGACGAACGATGGTGGTGGCCATGCACGTCATATCACCATATTTGACGGAAGAATAAAGGTTGAAAAACACAACAAACAAATTTTACGTCTCTAACAATGGAATGCACTATATTACTATGATATAATAAAATCGAACTTTTAAGGGATATATAAGTTTTTACTACTAATTTAACTTATTTTGGGTACCACACCTTGAATTGACTCAAGGTATCACAACAAGCACCTTTTTTTTACATAAAAAAAACACTACATTGGCAAGTCATGTTTGAAAAGCTGAGTGAAAACAGAATGAGGATTTTGGACCGCAAGAGGATAAACTGGGGGATCATTACATTAAGTTTACATTAGCACACCATAAGTTGATTGGACACCACATCTTTCACCCAAAACCTTAAGACATTGGGTGTATGAGTCATCTAACTTATAAAGTGTTCAATACTCCCCTAATCTTCCAATGTGAAACTTTTTAATCACACTTGACATCCCAATGAGGGAGGCTTATATTTATATATCTAGTCTGCAACTATGTTGAATTCTATAGGAATGTGTGATAAATAAACTATTCATGCTCCACTACTTGCAACTTGCAAGCCTTGGCCTGTCCTCCTTTCCATAGCAACAAATCCTTACCTTATGGAACAACAAGAACATATATCCACCTTACCAATTTCTTCTTAAACTTATATATTTTCACATGTACAAATTTACTACTTTTTGACGGACATGCATGAATTTAATCTTAATCAAGTGACGTGATAATTTATTTTACCTAAAGAGAGAAGCTACTAATTTAACGAAGCTAAATTGCTTGTACTTTTAAGAGAAGGTACCATTCAAGGAAATAATTAAGGTATACAAAAAGAATAATTCCATTCTAGATATCGAAATTCCTGTGAGAGTTCTATTTTCTTAGGTCAAATCATTAAAGCAATTAATGTGGATATACAAAGTAGGAAGTAAACGAGGTTATTAATTCAAAGGTCAAATATCAAGCCACATAAATGATAAATCATCTTGCGCTCAATCAGCTTGTGCAAATTCTCCAAGGCATATTCTCTACACTCGTTGTCAAAAGTTAAAACTCTAGAATTGTAGTTAATCGTGGCTGCAATGGCCCAAGTCACATCGCTATACCGTGACTGAAAATTCTTCTTGTAAAGTTTTAATTTTCTTTTCTATCATTCAAAGATGCAAATCATTAAAGAATCGTACGTCTACCAAAAAAAAATATCATTAAAGAATTTTTAAATCGCTCTAGAAAGCTTATAAGTCAATTTGTTTCAGATTTTTTATTCCTCAATTGTTTAATTATTCATTTAATTATGAGCTACTAAAATCAATTCGTTTTTAAGATTATCATTTTTCCTTTTATTTGTTACTGTAGGAAAAAAATGTTACTTCACTTTATTAAGTAATCAATCAGGAATATATATAATAAACATTTAATTAAATAAATCATTTTCCAATTACTATTTGGCCTGTCAATTATCTCAATCCATTATCAGTTGCGCTATTGTAAGTAGCAATATCAAATTCATTCCAATTCCTGCATAAACAATTTACTAGTTTTAATTGTTCAATTTTTTTTACTAGTTTTAAAATTATTTTAAAAAATGTTACTTCACTTTATATTTTGACCAATATTTCTTTCAAAAAATATTTTGACCAATATTAATTATCTTAATAGTAATTAATTTAATTAAAGGATTCCTAAATTCTTTAATCAATACTAGCTTCAATTTTAAATAGATTTTTGGTAAGAATTCTTTTTTTGTAAGATTAAATACACAATATCAATTATTGGGTTTTAATACAATTAATAATTACATTATAGGTTAACTTGATGTTTTGAAATATAAGTAAATAATAAATATTGACTATAAGAGTATAACTTATGCACCAATAAATTTGGTACACAACACGATGATCACAATTATCTATATAATTCAATGATTAGATTTAATTAGTAAATATCATAAAGTTATTAAGCGGAATAAGTCTTATTAGTTGTCTGTTCTTGTTGTAAAATGTTTAGTCTTCAAAAGCATATTTTTCAATCGGGATCAGAGAGAAGTATAATATATTATTTTTAGCTTTTGAAATCAGTTCTTACTGCATTTCAAAAAAAAAAATCAATTCTAAATGTTTGAGAAACTACTTAATTTTGGAAACTATCGGAGGTGGTGGTCTTATGAACTTTGTCACTAACTCACTAATTAACATAACTCCGACAATATTGGTTAAGCATATGACAACTGCACGTACAATCGGTGAAGCATGAGACAAATGTTACTGGACCACCATCTCCGATATAGACCAAAACCAACTAGTTTCTTAAAACTTTACTCCAAAAATAATCATTTTCAAACTTAGCCTATTATGCCGGACCAAACCACCGGCAAACCATAGGAAAAATATTCATTTAAAAAGGTAAGAAACTAACAATAAATACGGGAGGGGATTCTCTCAATTTTATTTCTCATAATTTTCTGCAGTTGATATTTATAGCTGTTTTTAGCCGCTATAAAATTTTGTCAGACCGCCACAAATGTTGTTGTAAAATATTGACAACATTTGTGACGGTTAGAACCTGCCACAAATTTACACTCAGAAAATTGAGAGAAAATATAATTAACGGGATCTGTTCCCTAATAAATACTATGTTGAATGTTACTCCCTCCGTTCCTGATCTTTTGTTGTTTTAACTTTTGGCCTAAATTCCAAAACTTTTGTTGTTTTACAAACCCAATACATTTTTTCTCAAATTTTTCCATGTATACCCTCATTTAATATTATATCTCTCACCTACCACTTCTTATTTTCACCAATCAAAATCATAACAAGTTTCTTAACCAATAACTATCATTCTCTATCTTCACTCTAACTCAACATTAAATAGGGGTGTTTATGTCAACAAATATATCAATGATTGCACTCTTAAACAATGTGCATAACCTTAAACAACAAAAGATCAGGAACGGAGGGAGTAAAAAAAAGAATTTAAGGAATATGTACTGTCAGTGTAAAATCGTTTTACACTAACATCCAATTGAATTCCGCCAAATAAGCAAATATATTTTTATTTTAATTAAAATTAAAAATGAATGTAACTCTCTCCTACGTGACAAACACTGATTGAATATTAATGTAAAACTATTTTACCGTAATAACCGTGCATATTCACTGAAAAAAAAATGCTATGTTGAAGAAGATGCGCCATAAATATGTCCGTATGCACAGGTGGGGGTACCAAGACACGCGTCGGCGTTGAAGGCTTTGTCACATTTATTCACGAAATTTATTGGTTGGTTGACTATTTGAAATGTGAAGTATGAATGCAATGCCAAATCTATCTAATAACATAGAACAAAAATATGAATATATAGTATAATAATATATTTAGTACTATTTTGACAGCTAAACTTGGAAAAACCCCAAACCCACATCACATAGGGGAGGTTTGTTTTTTTATTTAAGCGTTACATAGAGCAGGTGGTGTGTATAAATACAATGTTACTCTGATTCTGATCTGACACCTCTCTTTCTTCTTCCTTCAACCTATCTACGAGTAGCAAATGCTATTTTCTAATATTTAAAAACATAATTTATAGTGAAATTAAATATAGTTGGTTGGGCACCGAAATTTGAAAAAAAAATGGAGATGGTGAAAGGAATGCCGGTGCTTGGCCTCGTTCTTTTGCTAATTATCGGGCTTGACGGTGTTTGTTGCGGCTACACTCGCCCACCGCCGCGGAAAACCATCTACGTGGCTGATACTGATGACTCAGATTCGCCACAACAGGTACTTACATGCATTTCTTCAAATTTTATGTTCTCAATTTCTGTATGAATGAACAATTGATGATTAAATAATCTGCGCGCATTTGCTCTTCAACGAAATTTAGAGGGGTTCTTTTTTGTATTTGCCGTGGTTTAAATTTCTGATTTTTGGGGGACTTTTTTTTTCTCATCATCATTGTCATCATCATTGATACTTGTTGGTACGTCTGTTTGTGCCCATTGCGTTGTTTGGTGGAGAAGATGACATGATGTTGAATGCCCAATTTAAACAGAAAAGTTGGAAAAATTGGGTTAATTTGGTTGGGGTGGACACCGATTTGGTTGTGGAATTGAGGAAAATGGGGGAGTGGATTTTGCTCGTGTGTGTGTCGTAGTGGCTGGCAGCACAAATATCTCGCATTCCTTCCTTAAACTGCTTCACATGATGCCGTACGCTACGCTCCTATACTAGGAATCTATAATTACTGCACGGCTACCCTTGATAAGAAAAATTAATTAATATTTACAAATTTAGAATATTATTCGTTTCTCTTAATATATATTTATTTGAAAATTAAAAAATTCAACCATTCAGGTTGGATAACATCTAATTCAAGGCTAATCGGTAAGCATCAAGTATGAAAAATTATTTGTTAAAAGAGATTTAATCACTTTATGTGATCTACGTGTCTAGAATATTTTAATCTCATGTTTACCAGGTATGAATACTTTTCGAGACCCCAAACAAAAATTGAAAAGGATATAAATTTTTATTTTCTCTATTAAAGACGTTTTTAGTAATGTCCTTTTTGGATGGATATTAATTTCTATCACGTCTAGTATCACGGATGAGAAGTTGGCAAAACTTAAGCATATTTATCTCCCTATCATCTTCTAGGATTTAGGGGGGAAAATCCAAATTGTTGCCAGATAAGTTTTGTTTTCTTTCTCCGACTAATAGATTTTTTCATAATTTAGTTGCTGATGTTCTCTTTTCTGTTGTAGATCATATGTTGTTATTGATTGATGTAGATTATCTCAAGGATTTTAAATGTTTTCTAAATTGACCTTGTTAACTTAAATATTATAGCCATTTACTAGTCATATCTAACATTTTTTTCTTTTTTAAACACTAGTCATATCTAACATCAAACACATTGTTTTAATTTATCAAAAGTTTCAGAAGCTTATGAGGATAATGTTTTATTTTTGCGCAAACCTTTCAGGTACACATATCCCAAGTGGGCCAAGATAAGATGAGGATATCATGGATCACAAACAGCCCAACCACTCCAAAAATTGAGTACGGCCCAACTACTTCAGCAAACACCTTCTCTGCCACTGGGACCACCTCTTCCTACCACTATACTCTCTACCAGTCAGGTGAAATCCACGAGGTCGTAATTGGGCCCCTCAAGCCCAACACGGTCTACTACTATCGTTTGGGTGACCCACCTTCAGCCCAATCATACAATTTCAAAACTACACCCTCCCAATTTCCCATCAAGTTTGCAGTAGTTGGTAAGTTCTCTCCAACAAATTCAATCAAGTTAGACACTATTTTATCATGCATTGCATGGGCTTAAATACTAGTTGTATGCAGGGGATCTCGGACAGACAGAGTGGACTCAGTTGACACTAGATCATATAGGCAAATCGAATTATGACATGTTGTTGCTACCGGGTGACTTGTCCTACGCGGACTTTATCCAAACTCGATGGGACTCATTTGGTCGTTTAGTTGAGCCATTAGCGAGCCAGCGTCCGTGGATGGTGACCCAAGGCAACCACGAGGTTGAGAAGATACCGATCATCCACCGGACGCCATTCACAGCTTACAATGCTCGGTGGCGAATGCCGTTCGAAGAGAGTGGATCAGACTCAAACCTCTACTACTCCTTTGATGTGGCTGGTGTTCATGTTATCATGTTGGGTTCCTACACTGATTTTGACCCTGGTTCTTCGCAATACGAGTGGCTTCAAGGGGATTTGGGGAAGATAAACAGAGGGAAAACTCCTTGGGTGATGGTGCTCCTTCATGCTCCGTGGTACAATTCAAACACTGCTCATCAGGGTGAGAGTGAATCTGAGGACATGAAGGAAGCCATGGAAGATTTGCTCTATCATGCCCGTGTTGATGTTGTTTTTACAGGACATGTTCATGCCTATGAACGCTTTGTGAGTATTATTATCATCATCATATCATTAATCACTATTTCATTTTATGATTATTATGATAATTATTCAATTTAAGATTAATCCGGTTTGTTTGTGTTCTCAGACACGAGTTTATAAAGACAAGGCTGACAATTGTGGTCCAGTACATATCACCATTGGGGATGGGGGTAACCGTGAAGGCCTCGCCACTAAGTAATTAAACTTTGACCTTTTGTTTTTCAGTTCAAAACAATATGAGATCACAATTTTCAAATGTACATTTACACAATAGAATGCACTTGTTGATTGAGTGAATGTGCTTTCACTCTTTCACACTCACCCAATACAAATCCAAATAATCTTCAACACTAAGCCAAAATTAAGCTGTAATATTAGATTTGGATCATAACTATTGATTTTTAAATGTTTCTACGTGGTCTGTGTCTGACAGGTACATAGACCCGAAGCCAGAGATATCAATATTCAGGGAAGCTAGCTTTGGACATGGGATGTTGGAGGTGGTTAATGCATCATCTGCTCTTTGGAGTTGGCATAAGAATGATAATGATGAACCGGTTCTTAGTGACTCTCTCTGGCTTACAAGCCTCTCCTCTAATCCTGCTTGTAAAGTGTAAAGCTTAGGAAGTAAAGAAAACAAATTTCTTAGCTTGGTACTAGCTTTGAATAGTTTGAATATGCAATGGCAAGATGTTAGTTAAAGGTGTTACCGTAAAAAAAATAGAGGCTACAGAGTAATGATATTATGTACGAATGAAATTTCAATGAAACCCACGATTGACCATTTATTCCTAATATATGTTAGTATTTGAATGAAAATACAGAGATGAGTCAGGACTTAAGGAATCAATATATAACCAATCAAATGAGTTTAGAATCTATTCTTATATTTCAGTTTCGCAACATTTAGCATTTTTGTTACAAAGAACATAGCCGCCAAATATCCAATTACTCCAATCCATTGGATTGATTTTGTGTCCGATGTGATTGTGGCTTTGTCCACTCTCTAATGGGTGCACATTGTTAAAAGACCAAAAAAGATATGGGTATATATAGGCCGCGGGTTACATACCAATCGTCTAGCATAATCAGTGTGAATCAAAACCTGTTTAATTTCTAATCTATGTTTTTTTTTTAAATGAATTTCTAATCTGTGTTGATGTGGACTTAAACGATTTGGCCTTCTTAATATGTGTGTTAAGCGGGATTTGTCCACGGGTTGCGGACCAACCGCGAGTCAAATATATTTTTATTTATTACAAATTTAATTAAAAGTGAAAATAATAAGTATTAAATGCTTTTATTTGATATTTAGATAATATAAATAAAATTTTACTTAAGAATTTAAAATTCAAATAATCAATACAAATTTACCATTATTCTCACTAAACATAGTGTTAGTGTTGGGCTAAATGGTGGAAGAAGCGTTAGTCACGATTTGATCTCTCTTTTCTTTTTCTTAACCCCCTTCCTACTTTGACCTAATTATTCCTTTGTTTTGTCATGTATTATTGTCTCCTTTCTTTTTTCAAGCGAACTAGCCGCCAAGCGATGTGTCCTCCCACATTTGTCTTGTGATTCCTACCTCCACGCCGTTCTTGATTCCTTTGTTTTTTAGATCCATTTGCTCTTGAGTGCCACTTGCGATGGTCGCAATTGTTACCAAAAGAGAGAAAAAGGGAGGATCGAGAGATAAGAGGGGTGCCTAGCCCTTGACGGGTCTCGTGAGCGTTATAGGCCGAAGTGATGTGTTCAAAAAGTGAGATGTAAATAAAATATCATTGCAAACTAAACATAGTCAATGCTACCTTAATACTATTTTGTTAGTAATTCGACGCAATTTGAAAGAAAAACCTCAATTTCACACGTTGGAAATTTTAGGAACCAAATCGCTCATTTTAAAATGAGATACTCAAATCGCACAATCACAATATAAGGAATTAAAAGTGTTATTAATTATAGTTTTTATATTTGTAAAAAAAACTTGTACGATAACTATGCATTACATTTTTTAAGGGGTTGGTCTAGTGCCTATGTTGCAGGTTTGAACCCCACTAGTAAGGTCAGTTAAATGTAAATAAGTCTTATGTAAGAGCATCTTCAATGCTAATTGTTGGTACATGTTGCCTTGCATTTTGTCAAAACAACCGATTGTCGAAGCAGATGCCGTGGCATCTGATTCCGTGTAGCTAGGGCATCAGTCCTTAGCTTGAGTTTTTATTGTGGGCCCTTTGAAGATTTACTGAAGATATGTTTTTGAGTTACTTGAGGAGCAAGTAGCTATTCCAGAAGGGTTTTAATTATGGGTTGTTATTTGTTGAAACAATCTTTGTTAAAAGATTGATTTCTATCTTTACTTGTGCAATAAACAAACCGAATCTTTCAAGATTGCGTTTTGATTTGTTGTTACTACAATCTGTTACTTCAGCCCATGCTAACCCTAGAGCCCATGCTACCGCTGCTGAAGTCTATAAAAGGATGAAGACCTAAAACTTGAAGATCACCGAAGCTAAAAGAGAAAGAGATCAAGTGTTTTAGGATTTGTGTTTGTGCTTTGTCCTTTGTTAGTTGTGAATCCTCTTTGCTCACTGATTCTATAAAGCAAAGAAGGGTTCTGTGTGTTTGATTACATTCAAACTCTGATTGTTCGTTGTATTCACCAATCACTGTGGCAGTGATTGAGAGAAAGTGAGAGGGGCTCTCATACTTAGGTTGAGATTCTAAGTAGAAATACACTGGGTAGATTAGGAAGTGAACTATGAACTGTTGTGTTCATGAGTGTCTGTAATTCCTGATTCTTGAGATAGTGGATTTCCTTTCTTTGGGTGCAAACCCTCCAGACGTAAGTGAAAGTTTTTCACTGAACTGGGTTAACAATTCTTGTGTTTTATTGTTTCTGGTTTAAGTTCTGTTTTTACTGTTAAGTGATTGTCGAACCTATTGTCCTAGCATCGTGCAGGACATTCGTACTACAAGGAACCTGAATTACAATTGGCATCAGAGCAGGCACCTTGTTCTGGTTGGGTGAGCTCCAGGGAGTTTTATTCAAGTTCTCATGGATAACAAGGAGGGAGGATAAGTCAATAGGCCACCCATTCTGGATGGTACTAATTATGACTACTGAAAGGTTCGCATGACAGCCTTTCTCAAGTCAATTGACAACAAGACTTGGAAAGCTATTGTCAAGGGTTGGAAGCACCCCACTAAGGTTGAGGTTGAAGGCACCTCTACTACTGTTGTGGAAAAACCTGAAGAGGAATGGACCAGTGTTGAAGATGAAGCTGCTCTTGGAAACTCAAAGGCTCTAAATGCTATCTTTAATGGAGTTGACAAGAATATGTTTAGGCTGATCAATACGTGTACTGTGGCAAAGGATGCTTGGGAAATTCTGAAGACTGCACATGAAGGAACTACTCGAGTAAGGATGTCAAGACTTCAGATGCTCACTACTCAATTTGAAAATTTGATGATGACTGAAGAAGAGACTATCTCAGAATTCCACATGCGTGTCCGTGACTTGTCTAATGCTTCATTTGCTTTGGGAGAACCTATGTCAGATGAGAAGCTTGTAAGGAAGATCTTGAGATCACTTCCTCAGAAATTTGCTATGAAAGTCACTGCGATTGAGGAGGCTCAAGACATTGAGAACATGAAGGTTGATGAACTTATTGACTCTTTGCAGACATTTGAGTTGAAACTGAGTGGGAAGTCTAAAAAGAAGAATAAGAGTATTGCTTTTGTGTCAAACACTGATGAAGGTGATGATGAAGACTGTGAGGGTGAAAATCTTTCTGAGGCTCTGGCTATGCTAGCAAAAAAATTCAACAAAGCATTGAGAAAGATTGACAAAAGAACCAGGCTTAATGTCCAGGACATGAAGTTCGACAACAAACCCAAGTTTTCTAATTCACAGAGGAAGACCAAAGAAGAAGAAAGATCTGGTCAGAATAAAGGAGTGCAGTGTCATGAATGTGAAGGATATGGCCATATCAGGTCTGAATGTGTCACCTATCTAAAGAAGCAGAAGAAAGGTATGATGGTAACTTGGTTAGATGAAGACACTGAAGATGAGGAGATATCTGCAAACAAAGTCAATGATTTCTCTGGAACCATCTATGAGTCTGATACAAGTGATGAGGACATTACAGATGAGGAACTGGCTGAGACTTACAAGCTGCTACATATCAAGTGGGAAGAAGCATGTAAACTTGTGAGAGAAAAGCAAAGTGAGATAGAACAACTTGTCTCTCAGAATGAAAGGCTGAAAGAGCTCAGCACAAAGCTGAAGGAAGATCTGGAGGAATGGCAAAGTAAGTTTAATAATGCTGATGTTATGGAAAAGGCTAATCTAGTGTTGATTAATGCAGGACTTCAAGAGGAAGTGGCAACTCTGACAAGAAAGCTTGAAGCTACTCACAAATCTGTTAGAATGCTGAACAGTGGTTCTGATATGCTTAATGAAATTCTGAAATAAACCAGCAAGCAAGGAAAGAGTTTGAAGGGAATTGGCTTTGACTACAGGACATCTAACAAAGAAGATCAGAAAGGATCAAAGAAATTTGTTTCTGCTATAAAACAAACTGAATTCAAGAAGCCCAGGAATTATCAGTTGTCAGACCCATTGTCTCGACGTGTGCCTCAGCATGTGAACCCTCAGCTTAAGTTTGGCAAAACTGTGCCTTGGAAGTGTCACTATTGTGGTAGGAATGGTCATATAAACCCTATTGCTTCAAGTTATATGGCTATCCTCAGATGCACAATAATATCAAGTCTACAAAGCCTATTCAGATGAGGCAGCTATGGAAGCCCAAGGTGAAATCAAATGTCAGGTAGCCTACACATCGTTCAGAGCATCATCAAAGGAAGACTGATATTTTGATAGTGGCTGCTCAAAGCACATGACAGGGAACAAGAGTTTTTTACAAGACATCAGAAGTCACTTAACCAACTATGTTACCTTTGGAGATGGAGCTAAAGGAAAGATCAAGGGTGTAGGAAAGCTTGTTAGCACAGAATCTCCTAACTTGAATAATGTATTACTTGTCAATGGTTTAACTGCAAATCTGATCAGCATAAGCCAACTGTGTGACCAAGGGTATGATGTGAAGTTCAATAAAATAGAATGTGTTGTGACCACTGATGAGGACAAAATTGTGATGAGAGGAATCAGATCAAAAGACAACTGTTATATGTGGACATCAGAAGAAAAAGCTCATGTTTCTAGATGTTTGTTAACCAAAGAAGATGAGGTGAATGTATGGCACCAAAGACTAGGACATCTCAACTACAGGAGCATGCAAAAAGTTATTGCTGCTGGAGCAATAAGAGGACTGCCCAGTTTGAGCTTGGGAGAAGGAAAGCTATGTGGAGAATGTCAGATTGGTAAGCAAACGAAAGTGCCTCACAAGATGCTCCAGCATTAGACCACGACAAAGGT
Organism: Lotus japonicus; assembly: GCF_012489685.1. Lineage (NCBI taxonomy): Eukaryota > Viridiplantae > Streptophyta > Magnoliopsida > Fabales > Fabaceae > Lotus > Lotus japonicus. Next base: position 124,356,015 of record NC_080041.1, on the reverse strand, counting down.
TCTGAAATTGCTTCACATGGATCTCAAGGGTCCCATGCAGGTTGAAAGCTTGGGAGGAAAAAGGTATGTGTTTGTCTGTGTAGATGACTTTTCAAGGTATACATGGGTTGAATTTATGAGAGAAAAATCAGAGACTTTTGAAATATTCAAGAACCTATGTTTGAGACTTCAGAATGAGAAGGACTGTGCGATTGTGAGAATCAGAAGTGATCATGGAAGGGAGTTTGAGAATTCTAAATTCTTGGAGTTCTGTGGAACAGAAGGTATTAGCCATGAGTTTTCTGCCCCCATCACTCCATAGCATAATGGAATTGTTGAAAGAAAAAAATAGAACTCTCCAGGAATCAGCTAGAGTAATGTTACATGCTAAAAAGATTCCACACCAGTTCTGGGCTGAAGCTATGAGTACTGCCTGTTACATACACAACAGAGTCACCATCAGGGCAGGGACATCCTCTACACAGTATGAGCTATGGAAAGGTAGAAAGCCTTCTGTAAAATACTTTCATATATTTGGAAGTAAATGGTATATCCTTACAGATCGTGATCCTAGGAGGAAGCTTGATCCAAGAAGTGATGAAGGAATTTTCATGGGGTATTCTATGAACAACAAAGCTTACAGAGTTTTTAATTCTCGCACAAGGACCATGATGGAATCTGTGAATGTGACTGTGGATGATGAACCAAGCAAGAAGGAAGAAGCAGTTTTGAATGAAGATGATGATGGTGCTGATGTTCCAGCCGATGCTCCAGCAACCGCCCTCGACAATGAGTCAGAAACAAGTGCTGATGAAAAGGAAGACAAAGATATCCCATCAAACAAAGCTCCATCAATCAGGGTTCAGAAAAATCATTCTCAAGAAAACATTATTGGTAATCTTCAAGAAGGGGTGACTACCAGATCCAGAAGTATAATTGCTCACAGTTGTTTCATCTCTAAGATAGAATCCAAGAATGTCAATGAAGCTCTCACTGATGAATACTGGATAAATGCTATGCAAGAGGAGCTAGAGCAGTTCAGGAGAAATGAAGTGTGGGAGTTAGTGCCTAGGCCTGAAGAAGTAAACATCATAGGCACCAAGTGGATCTTCAAGAACAAATCAGATGAAACTGGAACAGTCACAAGGAATAAAACAAGGCTAGTTGCTCAAGGGTATACTCAGATAGAAGGAGTTGATTTTGATGAGACTTTTGCTCCAGTAGCTAGACTGGAATCTATAAGACTTTTGTTAGGTGTTGCTTGTCTCTTGAAGTTCAGACTTTATCAGATGGATGTGAAGAGTGCTTTTCTAAATGGCTATTTGAGTGAAGAAGTTTATGTTGAACAACCTAAAGGATTTACAGATCCACATCATCCAGATCATGTGTACAAGTTGAGGAAAGCCCTGTATGGCTTGAAGCAAGCTCCTAGGGCTTGGTATGAAAGGTTAACTGAGTTCCTTGTAAGCAATGGTTACTGTAAGGGTGGAATTGATAAAACTTTATCTGTGAAGAATGACAAAGGTAAGCTCATGATAGCACAGATTTATGTGGATGACATTGTTTTTGGAGGAATGTCGAACTCAATGGTGGAGCATTTCGTCCGACAAATGAAATCTGAGTTTGAGATGAGCTTAGTTGGTGAATTGAATTATTTTCTAGGACTACAAGCCAAGCAAATGGAGGATTATATGTTCATGTCACAGAGTAAGTATGTTAAAGGCTTAGTCAAAAAGTTTGGCCTTGAAAAGGCTGGTCACAAGAGAACTGCTGCTGCTACACACATCAAACTGTCCAAGGATGAGCAAGGAGAAGATGTTGATCAAAGTCTCTATAGAAGCATGATTGGAAGCTTGTTGTATCTTACTGCTAGTAGACCAGATATCACATTTGCAGTTGGTGTATGTGCAAGATACCAAGAAGCTCCTAAGGCAAGTTATCTGCTACAGGTCAAGAGAATTATCAAGTACATCAATGGCACAAGTGACTATGGTATTCTCTATACTCATGATACAAATTCTTCTTTAGTTGGATTCTGTGATGCAGATTGGGCAGGAAGTGCAGATGATAGAAAGAGCACATCTGGTGGATGTTTCTTCTTGGGGAATAATTTGATTTCATGGTTTAGCAAGAAGCAGAATTGTGTCTCATTGTCTACAGCTGAAGCAGAGTATATTGCAGCAGTAAGTAGTTGTACTCAACTCATGTGGATGAAGCAAATGCTGAAAGAGCATGATGTTGAACAGGATGTCATGACATTGTTCTACGACAATCTCAGTGCAATCAATATTTCCAAGAATCTCATACAGCATAGCAGAACCAAGCATATTGATATTAGACATCATTTTATTAGAGATTTGGTGGAGGATAAAATTGTCAATTTGGAGCATGTTACAACTGACAAGCAGTTAGCTGATATTTTCACAAAACCTCTTGATGCAATTACCTTTGAAAAATTAAGAGGAAATCTAGGGATTTGCCTTTTTGATGCATAGCAATTAGCGTGCCCTAGTGTGTTAACGGCTAGTTTACTTTTGGTCATCATTAACTGCTGTTGTGACATCAGCAGAGAGAAAGTTTCTTCATGGTTCTCTTGCCCTATAACTACCTCCAACGGGCAAATTGTGTTCTCTCAACCGCTTGTTCGTCTATTTTCTTCAAGACTTATTCTCTCTCGTTTGCAGTTCTTTTTCATTGTTCTGTGCTCTGTTTGCGTTTGCTTTCATTTCATCATGTCTCAAGGTTCAGGAAAGAATGACTCTGTCAAGGCAAAGATTGAAAGAACTGCTAAAGGAGTTAAATGCATGAGTTTGAAGAGGGGCTCTTCCCAACCTTCTACTGTGTCAAAGAAAGCTCATAGGAAGACAAAGACAAGATACCCAGCAAGAAAGACCTACATGTCCAAGGTTCAAAACAAAGAACCCACCAATGTTCCTCTCTGAGAGGATGTTACTGATGAAGAGGAAATCGAGGCTGAAGACTCTCCTGTGAAATCGCCTCCGGATGTTGTGCCTGATGTTGAGACATCTGAGTCTAAGGAAATTTCTGCCAAATAAAATCCTGAAAAGGATTCCACTTCTCATGAAGATTCAGGCGATGCTACTCAGCCTGCTATCTCTGTATCATCCTCTTCAAAGGATGTTGATCCAAAGAATGGAAATTCTAAGGATACCAATTCTGCAGAGCCAACCCAGGCTCCAGCCCCTGTTTAGGACATCTCTGATGATGATTCTGATGATGAGCCCCTGGTTAAGTCCATTCCTGATAGCGTTGCTGCCAGAATGAAAAGAAAAAGAAGGGTCTCTACTCCAGAAGTCACTCATACTCCACCAAAGAGATCCAAGTCATCACCTGTAACCTACAAATCTAGACAAGCGAGTGTGAAGGATAAGGGAAAGCAAAAGGCTGTCAAGACTCCAAGTGAGAAGAACAAAAGAAAGATTCCAGTTGATGTTGAAGAATCTGAGTCAGATGCTGAAGCCGATGTCTAGGACATTCGACCCTCTGAGAAAAAGAAGTTTTCTGGTAAGCGTATTCCTCAAAATGTTCCTGCTGTTCCCATTGATAGAGTGTCTTTTCATTTAGAAGATAATGTTCAGAAGTGAAAGTTTGTTTGCAAGAGGAAAATGGCCAAGGAAAGGGAAGTTGGTTCTGATGTTCTTGAATGTAAGGATGTTATTGCTCTTATTGAGAAGGCTGGTATGATGAAGACAATTCAGAATGTTGGAAGGTGCTATGAGAAGCTTGTGAGAGAGTTCTTGGTGAATCTCTCTGTGGATGTTGGACTTCCTGAGAGTAATGAATTCAGGAAGGTTTTTGTGAGGGCTGAATGTGTTGTGTTCTCACCTGCTGTGATAAATCAAGCACTTGGAAGAAGTGCTATTGAATTTGCTGATGAGGAAGTCTCCATGGATGATGTTTCCAAGGAACTTACTGCTGGTTATGTGAAGAAGTGGCCCAGCAAGAAGTTGTTGTCCACTGGGAATCTTACTGTGAAGTATGCAATCCTTAACAGGATTGGTGCTGTGAATTAGGTTCCTACACAACATACCTCTGGTGTTTCTGCATCTCTTGCCAAATTGATCTATAGAATTGGCAAGTCTATTGCTTTTGATTTTGGAACTTTTGTGTTTGAGCAGACATTGAAGCATGCTGATACTTGTGCTGTGAAGCTGCCTGTTTCATTTCCTTCACTTCTCACTGAGATCATTCTCAAGCAGCATCCTCAGATTCTCAGGGCTGATGAAGTGGCTATGTCTCGTGGAGTTCCAATCACCTTGGATCAACGTTTGTTTATGGAGCCACATGTCCTAGACATTGCCATGCCAACCAGTAGGACATCTGCTCCTCTTGTGACTGAATCTGGCACTCAGGCCATAATTGCTGAATTACAGGAAGTCTCCAAGGCTTTGCAGGAGACAATCAGGGTGAGCACTGCCAGGAAGCTCAAGGTTGATGCTTTGCTACTCAAGCTCCAAGAAGAAGAACGTCAAGGTGGTGAGCAAAGTGCTGCTGCTACAGCTGCTCAGGATGAGAGTCATGAAGAGGAGGAATGATCTGAAGAGAGTGCAGAAGAAAGTGCAGAAGAGTCTGGAGCGGCGTCCAGTTCTGAAGACTAGTTTGCTATGTTCTTTTGCTATTTTCTTTTGTTTTTGGATGTCTTTGTGCACCCTTTGCAAATTTGTGCTAAAAAGGGGGAGTAGTTTGAAGTTTGAAGATTTTGTCTGCTATGGTCTGTAATATTTTGTGCTACTGCTGTGAAGACCTATGTTCCTAATGTGAAGTTGCTTCTGTGAAGACTATGCGTGTTTTGCTAGTGTTAGCTTTGGTCTGGTTTAATTTGAAGACAAGTTCAAGACAATGACTATGATTGTTTCTAGTTGCATCTTCTGGTTTTATGTGGCTAGCTTAGTTTTGTGTGCAAGCAACTTCTGATAGTGTTTTCTGGATTTTGAAGTTCAAGCTGATCAACTGTGAAGTCATCATATGCTAAGGACTTTTGTTTATGTGTTTTTGGTGCTAAGTGTTTTGTTCCAACTATGCCTTTTGGAGTATAATAGTTGTTAGTGTGGATGCATCATTTGAGGGGGAGCTCTGACTAAGGGGGAGAATTGTTTCTCTAATTCTCTATTTTTATCCTCTCCGGTTTTTGTGTTGTTTTAGACAAAATTTGACAAAGGGGGAGATTGTTGGTACATGTTGCCTTGCATTTTGTCAAAACAACCGATTGTCGAAGCAGATGCCGTGGCATCTGATTCCGTGTAGCTAGGGCATCAGTCCTTAGCTTGAGTTTTTATTGTGGGTCCTCTGAAGATTTACTGAAGATATGTTTTTGAGTTACTTGAGGAGCAAGTAGCTATTCCAGAAGGGTTTTAATTATGGGTTGTTATTTGTTGAAACAATCTTTGTTAACAGATTGATTTCTATCTTTACTTGTGCAATAAACAAACCGAATCTTTCAAGATTGCGTTTTGATTTGTTGTTACTGCAATCTATTACTTCAGCCCATGCTAACCCTAGAGCCCATGCTACCGCTGCTGAAGTCTATAAAAGGATGAGGACCTAAAACTTGAAGATCACCGAAGCTAAAAGAGAGAGAGATCAAGTGTTTTAGGATTTGTGTTTGTGCTTTGTCCTTTGTTAGTTGTGAATCATCTTTGCTCACTGATTCTATAAAGCAAAGAAGGGTTCTGTGTGTTTGATTACATTCAAACTCTGATTGTTCGTTGTATTCACCAATCACTGTGGCAGTGATTGAGAGAAAGTGAGAGGGGCTCTCATACTTAGGTTGAGATTCTAAGTAGAAATACACTGGGTAGATTAGGAAGTGAACTATGAACTGTTGTGTTCATGAGTGTCTGTAATTCCTGATTCTTGAGATAGTGAATTTCCTTTCTTTGGGTGCAAACCCTCCAGACGTAGGTGAAAGTTTTTCACTGAACTGGGTTAACAATTCTTGTGTTTTATTGTTTCTGGTTTAAGTTCTGTTTTTACTGTTAAGTGATTGTCGAACCTATTGTCCTAACATCGTGCAGGACATTCGTACTACAAGAAACCTGAATTACACTAATTCTTAGAGGTGGGTTCTTTAACTCGATAGTTTTATCTACCTTGGACTAGAGCATCATATCCCCTCATGTCTCATCAAGATTTTTTTTGTTAAAAAAATGCATTAAGTCTAATATTTTTTCAGTTTAAAAAAATGCATTACATCTTTTTAAAAAAAAATGCATTAGATTTTATTAATTAATTAATATTGGAGTAGAAAAATCTACTATGACTTTTTTTAATTATGAGAAGGGTTAGGAAAAGTTTAACCCTGAGTAACCTTAATTTGTTTTGCAACTGAGAAGTCATAATTTTTCTCCTGCCGATAGAATCACACGCTTGCCCATAATGAGCTTATATAAATGCTTGATGAAATTTCAAAGCCTTCACGTGTTTTGTTGATTATTTACTTTTCTTCTCACCAAGAGATGCACTGCAATCAATCATCCCTGACCCTCTCTCTAACTCAATTGACCTTGGTTAAATAAAGATTGATCATTACCACTATATATGCATAATTGTAATTATAGACATGGTATATGATGACGATGGGTATTCATTTATGATGGAAAATGTAAAATCATTTCTGAACCCCTTAAATCATGAGTGTGCACAAATTTCCATTAAATAATTCAATGTGGATTGCAGCAGGGAAAAGCAAAATGACCATTTAAGAGAGGGAGTTGAGCAGTGAAGCTGAGAACCATTATTAATTGTTGGGGCTTTGCCATCATCATTGTTCATTTCTGACGAGATTGATTTTTATCCCCTTTTAATTTGATTCACTCTCACTCATTCACGCCAATTTATTTACTGCGTCTATGCCGTGTACTTATGAACTTACTTTGAGAGGTACCCTTTTGCCTCCCTACACTTGCTGACTCTACCATTGTTATCTAAATTTGAATGTATTTTGAACATTTGATGGGATACACATGTAGGAACTCATGATGCTACAACTTGGGTTCATGAGCAGAGCTCAACCTAGCTGCGGCTATGGTATGAGACACAATCAATTAAATGGTGATTCAATTTTTATAGAGCCTTGCAAATAAAATTCATTACATTATCTATCTGTATGTGTTTAATTATATACATATATAGTCCTATTATTTAAAGTTTTTCCACCCAATTGGCAGAACTCAATTGTACAGACTACAGAGCACGAGGAAGTGGCTATCTAAATCATTGTTTTAACTTTGGGTATAACAATGGGCACATAGTAAGATAATTTTGTAAACTTAGAGCACATAATACTTAGTCATAAGTATTATAGATTGAGATGTATACCAATAAGGTACAATACAATTGATAGATAGTTGAATTTCTTAAACATTAAATTTCAGATTTGATATGTGTATAGTGTGTATGAAGAAAAATTTGTTTGAAAACACTTATCCAATTAATATGATTTCCAAATTAAACCTCATGTAAATTAGACTCATAGTTATCAGGTATGAAATATATTAGAAATAAAATACAGATGGTACCATATAGTTAATTAATAATCCTAATTAATTATTATTTAAATAATATATTCAATTATTCCAATAAATTTGTGCGAGTATTATTTTAAATAGATTTTTTTTTGTAATTGTCAGTAAAGTTAAAGATTTTTTTTTTCAGACCTACAAAAGAGTAATTTAACGTTATTATTTTTATATAAAATATTATCTTAAATAAAAGTTTTGATTTCTAAAATAATTTATAATACATTTGTGTTATGTGGAAAGTTATAGGGGCCAGGCCAAACAATAATGACGCTTAGCCTAACCTCCAAAATTAGTACTCCCTCCGGTCCTATTTATAAGCATGAAAGAAAAGAAAAATCTTGGTCCTTTTTATAAGAACCAAATGAAAGTTTGAGCTATATTAATTAATTTTTTCCAATGATGCCCTTATTAATTCTAACTTGTAAAATGTGTCTCATTAATTATTCTCTCTCTTTTTCACTTTCCAACACTAATAACAAAGGGTAATTTTGGAAGTTCATTTTAATTTAAGACAAATTTAATGCATTTTATCTAGTTTAACTACATTTCTTAAACTATGCGAATTTTTTTTTTGTTGCTTATAAATAGGACCGGAGGGAGTACTATTAGTAGTGTTGGTAGAATCAAACCAGCCATTGACTAAAAAAAAAAAAAGAATCAAACCAGCCGGTCAAACCTAGAACCAAGACCTTAGCCAGTTCGGTTTAATTTCTCTCAGAGTTGAACTACATGAAAACCAATAAGAGAACATGTTGAAAATCAATAAAAACTAGTCAGAACTGATTAAGGCACTTTGTTGTATTTTGTTGGTTAAACTATGATTTCATGCAGAGAAGACCATCTTACCATGATGCACATTGTTCCTAAAGTTGAATGTTATCTATATATTAAAGGTTAAAAATTCAATTTCCTTGCTTATTGAAGGTTAAAAATCTATATATTGTGTGTAATTTTTGTTATAGAATCATATTTTATTACTACCGGTTTGGTCATAGTTTGACCATTGAACCTTGAACTCGTGTCTCGATCGGCTCAATGACCTATTTAGTCCAGATCAAAACACTAAGTATTAACATTCTATACACGATGTCGAGTTAATGTTGCTTGGACTAATGGAAATGAAGGGTGAATGAACTAATTTACTGACCCCCCGAAAAAAAAAACTCCTTAGTTACGAAAATAATTGCTCATAAATTTAAAATAAATCATTAGTTTGAGAATGTATTTTGTTTTCGGCTTAATCGCACTTTTGGTCCCCCACGAAAGCTATATGTGTCATCGGGGTCCCCAAACTTTAAAAATCTCATTTCGCATCCCCAACGTTGGCCTCCGTTAACACTTTTGGTCCCCCTTCACTATTCCGTAAAAAAACTAACGGTTTTGGGACCAAAAGTGCAATCAAATACAAAAAGAATTAATTAAAAAATAAAAAAATCAAGAAAACACTTGATCTTCATCTTCTTCCTTTACCATCTTCATCATCTTGAAACCCAGAAAACACACCTAATGAAGAACAAACCCAGAAAAATAATTTTTCCTCAATCTTCATCAACACTTGACATAACTAGAAATTGATCACCACCTCGCCTCTCCCTTCCATGCCATGCCGCCACCACCTCATTTCCCTTCCTAATCGCACCACCATCTCCTTCCCTCAACCAGAACCACGCTGCCACCATCCTTTTTGTCCTCCCTGGCCGCGCAGCACCACTCTCCTTTAGATCTGTCACCCAACACCATCTCCTTCCTTCAACCAGAACCAACGTTGCCACCACCGCAGATCTGGGAGAGGAAACACAAATGGAAAAATTGGTATATATTGAAAATTTTCGATTTTTGTTTGTTCCAGCAGAGGCATAATTTGGGATATTGATGCAATCCCAATCAACAACTGATGAAGAGATCTACAAGTTTCAATTTTTCGTTGATGAAGATGAATGATCCTTGTGAGTTTCCCCGTGAGATCTACAACTTTGCAGGAGTGAATAGCATCGCATAGCAGAGACACTCTTTACGGTTGTAGAAAAGAAAAAGAAAAAAACTCATGTGATCTTGGCAAATGAAATTGGAAAGCATGGAAGAAGGTGATGAAATTGGGAACTCATTGAATGGATGGGGATTTTGAACGGACATTGGGAATTGATTTAGGGATTTATTGGGTTTTTAATTTTAAAGATGATATAAATTGAAGAGGAAGAAGATGAAGATGAAGATGAAGATGAAGATAAAGAACACATGCTTTGGAGATGCTCATGGTTGTTTTGAATTACTTTATTAGTTTATAAGTTTTGTTTTATTACTTTATGGAAAAAAAAGTATAAATAATGTGGTTGGTGAGACCAAATGAATAGTAGTAAGAACTAAGAACTAAGAACTCATGGTTGGAACAAAATTACTTGAGAGTTGCTTAAACACATGTGACAATACGGGCCCACATAAATAGTGCTAAGAACTACTAAGAAATAAGAACTAGCATTGAAGATGCTCTTAAAATTCCAATAGAGCATTAATTGGTGTTTTTAAATATAATGCCCCCATGAGAAGAATAAATGAGGAGAGATCAAAGTACATTGTAAAGGGTAAAATATGCAAACAAATGATATGTTTTAAAAAGATAACATAATTAATTGCATTTCTTAATATGTGTGCATCTTCTCTAAGTGGACTCTTATATCGAAACAGAAGAAGTATGTAGCAGAAAGGACAAAATGGTAATTTCAGAAACAGCCAAACCATAAATTGAATCCCCAAACTTAGACATCATGGAATGATGCAAGCTAAGTCTTGAACAAGGAAAGAAAAAAACGAGCTACCCGAGGTGTAACCCATGACCTTGGTTAGAGAGATTCACTCCTAGAAGCAAATTTAGACACATCCAGAACACTTCTATCTGTCAACCATGATGCTTCACGTTATGCCACTCATAACCCATGAGGCCGAGGGGGATTGGGGGATGCCACATCCACCTTCTATTCCTCCCCCACACTTATTCCAATCTCACATCCTCAATTTGGCAAGAAATTGAGAGCTTTAATTATGATACTGCCTTCAACTATAATTACTATCATTATAGTAACGTAAAAGAAAAAAACAACATCAGTGCCTCAAAATGCCATTAACCGATAGTCACGGGATCAATGGTAAGAAAAGATGAATCATTTGGATAACCGGTGTGAAAGGAAAATCCACTACAAGACTTAGATTCACATAAGGAACTTGAACTAAAAAGCTTTGGTTTAATATTGTGACAATGCATAGCACCCTCCACATGTTTTCTTTACCCCCTTTTTTTGGAACCCTTTTAATGATTTCATTTTCAGTTTGTTAAAATAATCCACTTTCTAAATTCCAATATCCAAATGAACAATTACCCAAATGTCCTGCCACTCAAATAAGAGATTCTCTCATCTCACTAACCTTAAACAACAATGAGGTTGGTTATATGGATAAGTTTATTCATATCAAAGACACTCAAATTTACATTTGTTGCTGAAAGCCTAATGCAACATTCTAATGCAACATTCTTATTTACAAGGACTTAAGACTAACTCAGCTATGATATAGACATTCTACTATATCCTTACAAGAATAAAATTTCATGTGATTCAAAATGCAAAACACAAATTAAATCCGTTAACCCATCATATTAAAGGCACAATCAATTAGTTATCATTAACTATAACGAACTTAACACAATATTTTATTTTTATCCGGGTTTTGGCTGGTCTGTCTTTACATAGATACCACATTAATCCTTACAAGAACAAAACTTCGTGTCACTCAAAATGCAAAAGACAAATCAAATCACTTTATTCACATTAAAATAATGATCGACCAGTTTTCATTAGCCTAACGAACTCAACACAAAATTTCATTTTTATCCGAGTTTTGGCTGGGTCCCATTACACAGATACCACACTATCCTTCCAAGAACAAAACTTCGTGTCACTCAAAATGCAAAAGATAAATCAAATAAGTTTATTCACATTAAAATCATGATCGATCAGTTTTCGTTAGCCTAACGAACTCAATACAAAATTTCATTTTTATCTGGGCTCGGGACCGACTCTGACATCACACAGGCATCTCATTATCATTACAGAACAAAATTTCGTGTTGCTCAAAATGCAAAGCACAAATCGAATCATTTTATCCATGTTAACACGCTTGGTTTTACGTTAGCTGTCGCGAATTTAACAACATTTCTCTTTTTCCCGGACTTATCGCATTCCGTTATCTTTACAATAACAAAATTTGTGTCACTCAAAATACAAAATGCAAACAAAAAAAACGGGAAACAAAGAGCTGGTGCCGTGGAGGGAAGAAATGTGAACTGAAAAATGACACTTTCTTCTCCTGTAAAGAAAAAAACCGCCATTTATCCAGTAAAAGGAATAATAATAATAATAATAATATTAGGACAATGATAATGATTATTGCCAACAGTGCCCAACACATGGAAATTGCAAAGGAAAAGTGAGAATAATGAAGGGCTAAAAATAGAAGAACGGCAACATAAATAAAAACAAAGAGAGTAGTAATTGATGATAGGGGGCTAGCTGCTAATGAATAATAATAATAATAGCAATGGTGGTTTTCATTTCACAACAATCCAAACCATCATTGCAAATCTTGGCCATCATTTTAGAAAACCCTATAAGGAAGATCCATGATTGTCCCTTCTTATTCCCACTTTGCCCCTTAATGCAGCAGAAGAAACTGCAGCAGAGAAAATAAAAACCAACCAACCACATTCAAAACAATCATTCACATGACGCCAACAAGAACATCATTCATTTCACAGAACCGAAACATGAAAAATCTTTCACTAGCCTCCTAAAACCAGCCGTCTTCCATGCTTCCACATGCATGATTGTTGTGTCAGAGAGAGGAGAGACACACAACACACGATCCCTACACTACCCCCTCTCCTTTTTCTTCTTCTCCTCTGTTTTTCTTCTCAGACTTTGCTCTATAAATTCAAACCACATTCTCCACTTTTTCCCACACTTCCAATCACAAACTCACCCTTTTCTCCCCCTGCAACTTCCCTTCCAAACTCCAGTTTCTTTCTTCTATCAAGGTTCTCAGCCAACCTCCTTCAAAAGGTGATCTTTTTCGAAAAGTTGCAGAGAAAAACAGAGGACCCCACCTCTGTCTCTCACTCTCTCTTTCAAGTTTTTGTTTTGGTATTGTATTTGGATACCCATTTGAGCCTATTGCAAGTAGTATTTGGTTATAAGGCCAAATCATATCTTTATTCTGTCTCTGATATTCATGTAGTTCTGGATTTTCAGGTGTTTTAACCCAACTTTTTATAACCCTTTTCTCTGTGGATTCTAATATTCTATATCTTTTGTTTCCATTACATTTGATTAAAATTTATTTTTATACATACATAAAGAATCTCTGAATGGTTTCTTTGTCTTTCTCTAGGCCTAAATAGTATTCCTTTTTTTATTGCATAGAGGGGTTTAAGGTCCCCCTACCCCCAATTGCACATTTTAATAACATTTGGCAATGTTGATGTCAAACATTTTATTAATGCCTTTAGTTGTTTATATGTGTGAGAACATGAACTGTGTTTGTTACATAGACAATCACAAGATCTTCTTATGAAGCTTGTCTCTTTAATGTCTTGCTTGCCTTTATCCTTTTCTTCCTTCTTGGGACAACAGATAAACTTTTTTTTTTGTTTTCAAATGAGTGCAGATTTGGACAACTGTTATTCCCCTTCTGTGTCTCCTTCTCTAGTTCTGGAGACAACTCCATATGCTCAATTTATTTGACAGGGTGGTCCAAAAGGCTCTACTGTTCTATCTGTGCTTTTCCCTGTTGTTGTTTTCTTCTTTGTTTATTGTCATAATTAACATCTTACAAAGCAAATCATAAAGCAACACATTCACTAGGATGCTTGCAATTGCATATAAGTGTTTTTCCCTTTTGGATTTCAATCAATTATTAAGATCCTTCTCCATTTAAAATTTTTAATTTTTTTTTAATGATGACATTTCCTTCTTTTGCTTTCTTCAATCACACTCACATGTTTGTGTTTTCCACGTTGATGTGAAGATTGATTTATAAATACATATTCCTATGTCAGTTGGATTGCTGAATTATAGTTCTGGGATAGTTAATAACATTATCTGAAGATCTTATTCCTATCTGTTCCTGATACCATTGTTTTTTTCAGGTTTCAGGAAACAGTTTCATAGTAATGGAAAGGCTGAACTCAGAGCTGTACTACCAGAACTGTCACATAATGAAAGAGAATGAGAGGCTTAGGAAGAAAGCTCAGCTTCTCAATCAAGAGAATCAGGCACTACTGTCCCAGCTCAAGCAGAAGATCTCAAATGGAAACAATGCTCCAAACACTACTCTTGACCTGAACCTTGGTTCAAGCTCCAGTAAAAAACCTTCTACTTCCAGCAATTAATCCTGTTAGAGATGAAAGAGCATCATGACTACTCTAGGAGACTTTTTTTGTTTGTGCAGAACTAAATTGATCAAAGTAGTAGTTATTTTGTAGTCTCTGGGGGTATAGGGCAATACTAGCATTCTCTATCAGGATTCAAGGGTTAAGTATGAATTTCTGAACTACATGGATGTTTGATGTATCTGGCTATCTGCTACAAAGGAATATAATTAAGTTTATGTAAGTTAATCTTGGATTGCCCTTTGCCTTTGTTGTGTATTATGTTTGATTATCATTCAACCATTCATCTCGCGATTTTACAACCGATACATGATAAGATTAAGATTCGCAGCAGAAAAACTTCTTTCAAACATTGAAGTTCTCTGTCATTGGTTATCAAAGTTAACTTTGAAAATGAATATATTACAAGTGTACATTGTGTTCAACTTTATAGTATGATCATTAATTTCCAGCAATCCTAAAAGTGGACTAGAGCATATATCAATAAAATGATTTGCAAGCTTGTTATCTAGTGGTAAAAGCTCTAAAGGAAATATTCATAAGTATGAAATAGAAACAACTGAGTATTCATATTACTAGTACACATAATCATTCACCTCAATACTCTCCAACAACTTTTTTTCTTTTATATCAAATCAATAATTTCATTCATAAGAGGACCCTAGGAGAAAGTCCAATTGAATACAAGGTGGAGTTTGTTCTTCCTAAACCAAATCAGGAAAATGTAAGACATGTTTGGCAAACTCATGAGCTACCATACTGACTTGTCTATAAGCCTGTCTTAAAGAAAAAGATGTAAAATATGAACTAAACATTTACCATCTGGCATAGCAAGGCTAAACGGAAAGGTGACAGTCTCTGAATGGAAAGCTTGAACACTTCCAACTTTCCAAGCATATTTTCAGCCTCCAGGCCATGATCAATGCTCAAAGCTTCTACAAGGCTCACTGAGTGAGTGAGTGACTCATTGAGACAATTTCACAAACACCCCATCTACATTCCATTCATATGGCAGCATCAACATTAAACTTATATGATCCTAGTGCGGAGCAAATTGGTAGAGAGGAGCAAATTTTCCCTGAAACGCAAGAAATGTTATTCAAAACAAAATAACAACTAAATAAAATAAAAAATCACTCACGAGTCATGAGTGAAAAACATTTCTTCTAGTTTCATTTGGAATCTTATAGGGAGAGTGCATAATGACCGTGGTAAGCCAAGTGTGGAAATGTCCAAGCCTCCAAGGGCTACGACCTCCGTGCATTTTGGTAATATCATGTCAAAAAATGAATTCACTTTATTCTATTCTAATAAAAAAAGTTTACAAAGATTTTGTGTGTGAGTTGTTAATAAAATGAGTTTCGCACGTATATCAATTCATATTTTACCTTGTTTCTATTTTGATAGTTTTTTATTTGAATTTACTCATGCTATGCCAAAATAGTGAATCTCATTTTGTTTTTTTTTTTTTAAATTGAATCTCATTTTGTTGTTTGTGTAAGATTTTGATAAAAAATGCACGTGTACCTTTACACCGTCAACGTATCTGATTTCACATATGTGGTGTTCTTGTATTAAGTAGTTGAGTTTAGTGGACCAATCCGATCTTCTTAAGGTGTATTGGGCTTAATGGTACGAAGATCCAATATGGCAAGTATTCAAATATTAACTAAGAAGTCGGTCGATTAAGAGTCATAATGTCAGAGATTTGTTTGGAGCGATTCTCTCCTCAATAATTGTATCAGACACAAGTGTCATTATGAGTTATTTAAGCTAGAAACGATCATAAACGTAGTGTAATATGTAGTTAGGTCAGGTCAAGTTGATTATATAATGAATCCTTAATAATGACTATTGACCAAGGCAACATCATTTTATATACTTTAGGGTTGAGTTATGACTTTTCTTGACCTAGTTTGTACTTTAGGTTCATTGCCCAAACATGTAGGAAAACATTATTTTTTTTTTTTGATAAACAAAGCTTACAAGAAAAAAAACTAAGAGACTAAACTCTCATAAACGACACTCCCATCTGGTCTGCCCGCAACATAGGCAAAAGCTCCTGCAGAGGCGAATCCCAAACCAAAAACGCATCATGGGATGAAGCTCCATACTTTGCTAAGAAGTCCGCCACCAAATTTCCTTCGCGCAGAGTATGCTGACAACGAACTAGCCAAGGCCTTTGATTGATATAGGATGGGTGAAAAACTTATTAAAAGTGAAATAAACGACTGTAATTTTTTTTTTTGGTTACTGAATAAAATAAAATAAATATTTAATACATGTTAGCCTTAAGAAGTAAGCTATTTTAATTAAGAAGGGGAGCCCCAATAAAATGAAAATACTAGAAAGCCATCGAACCCACAAAAAAGCTCCCAAAATAACGTTGTTGTGGTGGTGTGGTCTCTCCACTCTCAGCGACTAAGAAATCCCCAAATTCGTCGATTCAACTTTCTCAAAACCCTAATTTCATCACCGATTCCATCCAGATCTCAATCCCGATGGACAACAAGCAATTCAAAATCCCGCCGGTCAATTTTCAAACCTCCGGGAACCCCAACGTCGCCGGCCCAAACATCCAGCAGCGCCGCGTACCCACGCCGCCGTTCCAACCCAACTCCGGCATCCCCTTCATGTCCTTCGACATAGGCTCCGCCACCGCGTCCACCTCCTCCGGTCAAATTTACTCCGGCCCCGGCATCGGCGGCTCCGTCAACTTCGACGACGAGGAGCCTCTCCTCGACGAGCTCGGTATCCACCCGGAGCAAATCTGGAGCAAAGTCAGATCGGTTCTGAACCCGTTCCGCGTGAACCACACCGTGCACAAGGACGCAGATCTATCAGGCCCTATTCTCCTCTACATGGCCTTTTGCCTCTTCCAGTTACTCGCCGGGAAGATTCAATTCGGCGTGATCTTGGGTTGGATCGTGGTTTCCTCCATCTTCTTGTACGTGGTTTTCAACATGCTGGCGGGTCGAACCGGAAATCTGGATCTTCATACCTGTACTAGTGTCGTCGGTTACTGTATGTTTCCGGTGGTGATTTTCTCTGCTCTGTCGCTGTTTCTGCCGCAGGGAGGGGTGTTCGGGCTTGCGATCGCGGCGGTTTTCGTGTTGTGGTCGACGAGGGCTTCAACGGGCCTCATTGTCTCTCTCACCGATGGCGGCGATGAACATCGCGGGTTGATAGCGTACGCGTGTTTCTTGATTTACACTCTGTTTTCGTTGCTTGTCATATTCTAAGGATGGGTTTGGCGCTGAGATTCATTGGATCGCAGTGCTTATGTTTTTGGATGTAGTGAAACGCTTCATTTTGTCTTGCCCTTGCATTTTGAACCATATGATTTTCAATTCTTATGTTGTAGCCATACTATGATATAGAAAATGTAGGTATTGCCCTTGATTGCAAGTTTTCGATTATGAAGTTATCCCTAGGACTTGTATTTCTGTGTGTTGTGGAAGTAGATATATTTACAGTACACCTGCATTTTTTCTTCTGACTTTGAAAGGTTATGTTCCTTTAGGTTTTCTTTCAGAAGATCTTTAGCTGGGCTAGCACGTATTGCTCGAGGTCTAATTCAATTATGGATTTTGTTTGTATGGTGGTAGAAAACTAGGTCAGACTGGATTTTAAGATAAGTTCAAGTTGTTAACATGATACCTAATTTGTGTGTTCAACTGAATCATATGTAATTGAATAGTTGGAGCGCTTACATCTATCTTCATCAGAGTGAATGCTCTGTGATCCTAGCTTTTAGCTTGCTGCTTGAGTGAGGGGATTTCAGCTCAGAAGTAAAATGCCAGACTTGATTTTGCATACTAGAGTTGTTACTACTTACCTCTTGTATTTAGTAGCTTTTTATGAGAGTGGTAAGGCAGAGGTATTTATTTTGATCAATTGATTTGACAAAATACATATATACTTATGACATGTCACAACAACCACAGTTGCTTATGATGGAATAAACTTACATTAGTAACATCTTAAATATATAGAGTCCTGTCTTTTAGTTTAAGGATATTCAAATTGGGCCATGCTGCTTGAGACTTGTATAGTCTAAGTATTTTCAGAATCAAAGTATTCCGACATGCAAACTGACCATGAAAGTTAATTTGCCAACTAGCTGAATCTGATTCTTCTTACCCCTTCTCTCCTTATTTGGATATGTAGATCTGATCTAAATTATGGACTCTGCTTTGAATTTAAATCCCACGGACAAATAATAGCCACATTTAAATTCTGTGTGGATTGAATGATTATTAGAGCATAATATCTTGTTGTGATAATAATAAGAGGAATTTTGGACTAGAATGACCTTTTTGCAGTTTCAACTGTAAATTAGTCATTCGATCTATTCTGTGGGGGTCTAGGATGCCCCATTAGATGTATAAAATGGCCTGTCTAGAGTTCTTACAGAATCTATTGATTAGATGTACTGTTTATGATTTCTCATTATATTGCTTTATTGGAATATCATAAGCAAACAATCTATCTGAAAGTTTGGTGGAAATATGGAAATTTTGATGTTGATTAGCATTCTGTTTCCTCTCAATTGAATAGAAAGCTTTGCTCAGCTCTAGGAAGCCTACTATGGTTGGAAGAGTTTGCTCCATCCATATTAGTGCATATATATCCCTTTCCATTATGCCTCCCCTTGTGCCCATTGAAATTCATCCAGACCTTCTATGACTCAAGATTCATTCCACCACCTATTGTACAGTTTTTCATCAGCAGCTTCAGTTTTTTGAGGGTATCATTTTATTTGGCTTGGGTTTCATTTTACTTGGCATCCTTGATCTATGTAGGGTACACCTGAAAAACTAAGGCTGATAGGTTGTTGACTAACTGATAATAAAGAAATTCTTTTGCACCAATGTACTTTATGAGGCATTTTTTATTTAATATCATAAACCAGTGTACACCATTTTTACATGCTCTGTCATTGAGATATATTATTATGCTAGAATGGATATATTCTTATTGTCAGAAATAGCATTTTATGAACTTAACACTATCAATATTGCCTTTGTTGTCAGTTAATTGTAAATATTGCCCCACTTAGATTTGGTTAGTACCTGGTCCCAAGGTGTTTGAGTAATTTGTAAGAGGTCATACAGTTTAACCTTCCTAGATGTAACTAAACTGGTAGTAAGGGGTTAAATGGGTGGCAGGGGAGGGGGGAAATATTTATGGATTTGGATTTCTTAGTTTTTAATAATAGAATATCTAACTGTTTGTTAGAGGAAATACATGAATTTTATCATACAAGGACCTACCATGATAGGTTTTAGGCTGCTAATTAAATTTAAAAAATGTGTCTTTATTTATCTAATAGAATTGTATTGTTGAGGGCTTAGTGTCCAAAAATAATGTCCAAAATAAGGAAATATCTTAAAGAGTATAGAAAATAACATAATAGTTCTTATCTTAACTTGCTTCTCCATTTTAGATCATCTGCTTATGCCAGATGGATTAAGATCTTTCAGCTGTAGGATTATCTGTGATATATGGATGCATTTGTTGTCTGTACTCTGTATCTGTTAGAACTTTCGTGGGGAACTTTGGCTTCAATGTCTTGCATGTAAATAGTATATCAGGTCATACTGCAGTGTGTTTGATTATTTTGTAAGTATTTATAATTATTTGCTGTGAAGGGAACTCATTCTTGTTAGCTACTCACAGATGGTATATTAACAACTAAGTGAGCTGAAAAGTTTGGCTTGTTTGTTAAGTTTAAGCTTTTAGCATTCCACAGGAGAATTGCCCTGTAGTGTCTTTAGACTTCCGTGCAACTCTGTTTACTCCTCTAACTGTGTGTGAATATATTTGTAGGTATATCAAGCTTCTAGTAGAGTTTCTTTGCAAGTTTGTTGGTTGTTAATGGCTAAATGCAAATTACGATGAAATTTTCGTTCTTTAAAAATCTTCGAATTTTTCAGTAAAAAAACTCCTATCATTACCTTACTAGTATTATTAATGGCTAATAGAATCATGCTTATTGTTTGTAACGATTTTAATTTCAAGGTCTAAAGGCTTTCCGATAGTAAAGTGAGATTCTGGGATTTTTATTAGTAGAATGTGTTTTAACTTTTAAGTGAATGATAGTATTTGATAAATTGATAGGAAGTGTTTTTCTTTTCTTTCCTTTTGCATGAAAGAAAAGCACCACATTTACCCTCTAGATAAAATGGAGACATAAATCATGATTGTGAATCACATAAATTTATATATTTTGTTAATTGACCTGATATTATTTTAGGCAATTTTTTTGATACCCGTATAAAAATGGACGAATTTTATATCTTTTAACCTTAATTTGTCATGTTTTCTTAACTTTTATAATTTACAAATAATTAACTCTCATTTTAAATGGGTATCGTTCATAATTTTATTGGTGTAAGAGGGAATTTTGGAGACAACAAAACCTGGAAAAGATATTAAATCCCTTTCTCAATATATGAGAATGTATTGCAAAAGAAAATAAATTTATTTAAAATTTTAATTTTTTTATAATTAGGATAGAATATGTGTTTGTACTAAGCATTTCAATGAATAGTTTAGTGGATGGTGCAAATATCATAAATACAGGGGGCTAATATTATGCCATGTCATAAGTTCAAAAAAAGCTTAATGATATCCCAAGTTATCAATTAGTTAAAGCAAAAATGTGAATATGTTAGAGGTCATGGTATAATTCATATGCGTGTATATAATCTTGTTTTTCTTTTACAATATTAATAATGCTTAGATACACTCACAAACAACCAAGTAGGTTGATTTAAAGGTTCAAGTTTCAACACTTCATCCCTTAAGAAGAGGTTGGGGTTTGCTAAATAGGAAGGCTTTTTTTTTTTTTTTGGTCAATAAATAGGAAGGCTTTAACTCACTCACACTCACAAATGAGATCCAGCAAGTGACATGAAATTATGAAAATGTTTGTCCTATGATGAAATTGGGATATAAGAGGGAAAAAAGGGCCAGGTGTTTTGCACGATTTAAAAAACCCAGATCAGGTTTTTGTTTTTGGTCAAAGCCCAGATAGATCAAACACACGACTTCAACCAGAAAATTGATCAATTGATAAAGAACGGGTCCGAAACTATTTCGAAACTTTCTTATTCAAGTTGTTTATTTTAATTGACCAAAAAAAAGTTGTTTATTTTAATTTTTTAATGGAAACAAAATCATTTTCTGAGACAAACTAATATAAATGTACAAATACTAATGAGAATTTTTTTTAAAAATGTACTAATGACAATTATTTAACCTACAATTTTTATTTTTCACCTCAATATAAAAACCATAAAATAAATTACACCAATTAAATATTCTTTATAGTAGGGGTGTTCGCGGATTGGATTAGATCGGTTTTTAGGAGAAAAATCATCCGATCCGATCTCATCGGTTTTATGATTTTGTCATCCAATGAATTTTTTACTAAATTTAAATCCGAACCGATCCGATCCAATCTATAGCGGTTTGGATTGGATTGGATTGTTCGGTTTTTGTTTCACTTTTTTTATACTTTGAAATTGTGTTGTATAAATTTTAAAAATATATAATATATGATAAATACAACGATACATAATTTATAACATTAATATAACATTCATAAATTATAACATAGTCAACATATTTTTAAATTATGATTATAACTGTTTACTTTGATGCATGTATATAGTTCAAATAATTACTTGAACTTTTTTTATTAAAACGTAATTTTATAAATAAGCATGTGTGATATAATCAATATATATACAATAAATATGTACTATGTAAGTGTAAATGGAATGATATATGTATAACTAAAAGTATACATATTTGTGAATGTTCGGTTTGAATTGGATTGGTTCGGTCTTGGAAATCAAATCCGAAATCCGATCCGATCCAATAAATAATTTCGGTTTTTTCAATTTTCAGTCCATTCGGTTTTCGGTTTGATTGGATTTCGATTTTTTTGGATCGGTTTGTCGGTTTTGTTTGGATTGGTTCGGTTATGAACACCCCTACTTTATAGTATATTATTCGTATCTCACTCTAAAAAAATAATAATTGAAAACACTACTTTAATTTAATATGAGGGAATTAATTAGTTCTCAGATCTAAAACAATGATAGGAAAATATTAAAAAGATAATTGAAACTATCTGCAATTATAAGTGAACAGTGTGTTCCTCTTCTCTTGTAACCAAAAAAATAAGTGAACAGTATGTTAATGTAAAATAATTAATGAGTTTTTCATAAATATAAAACACTAGTATTTTTTATACATTTAAATTTTGTATTGTGTTTTCTTATGTTTTTTTTTTAAATTATTTATTTGTAAGAAAATGAGAAAAAATAAATTTTTTTATAATTAGGTGTATTTTTGCGAAGTGTTAATTTATGTTTTTGGTTGTGTTTTTTTTTTTTGTCGTAGTTTTTTTATGAGTGCATTTGTTTTTTTTATTTTATTTGTGTCGTTTGTCCTTGTTTATCTAATTGATGCTTTAGATTTATTCTTTTGATATAACCATTTTATTGTACTTTACAGATAAATGTAGTATTTTTTGTAAGATTTTATTTAATATTAAGTTTATCTTTTTGAGGCTCATAACCCATATGAAATAAATAATAATAATTTTTCTAAAATAATTTGAAGTTAATAGTATAAGTCCATAAAATGACATTGATGAAGGAAGATCAAGAGGAAGAATTAGGAGAGTTTTTTCATTGAATGACCTTTAACTTTTAAGGTTCTTTATGAATATTAATTATTAGTTGATTAATATTTTAACTAATATACACTATATGTTTTTTTAGTGACATCATATTTAAAATTAATTTTATCCTGTGACATTCTATAATTTATAATCAGAGTTACAAAAGCAACAAATAAAACGGTCAAGAATATAAAAAGTTTGTACAAAAGGTTTCATAATAAAATGATCAATGATTAGGATTAGAAGAATGAATGACAAAGATTGATTTCATATTAATTTACTCATAAATTTACGTATATGACCATGGAAATTTTTTCACTTATGTGTATTAAAGTATTAAATTACATTTTTACCCTCATGGTTGCAAAAAATTCTCCTTTATATTATAGATTAATTAATGATTTCTTTTTGAATTTCATAACTCATATGCAATAAATAATAAAAAAAAATTTAAAGTAATTTTCAATTAATAGTATAAGTCTATAGAATTAGATTGACGAAGGAATTTCAAGAGGAAGGAATAGGGAAGTTTTTTTTTATGGAGTGACATTTAACTTTTAAGGTTTATTATTAATATTAATTATTAGTTGATTAGTACTTCAACAAATCTAAACTAATAATATGTGTCTTATGGAATTAATAACTAATATCATATTTAATATTTACTTTGACCTATGACATTCCATAACTCATATAAGCTAAACAATAATAAAAACATTGAAAATACTTTAAGCTTAATAGTATAAAGTTATATACAAATATTGATGGAGAAAGTTCAAGGCGATATCGAACGGCTGAGATTAAAAGTCTGCTAAATATCGAACTGTTTTGAAAAATCTCATATGAAATAATATGTATAATTACTTAAAAGTTCATAGGTAAAAAAAAAATATGAAACATTGTTTATTGATAGACTATTTTACCCTACAGGTTTTAAACTTATCCATTATATTATATACAAATAAATATAAATACCTTTTTAAATTTTAGAACTCCTATAAAATAAATATTAATATATTTATTTAAAATAATTTTCAATTAATAGTAGAAGTCTATAAAATGACAACGATGAAGGAAGTTCAAAAGGAAGGGACACGCCAGTTTTTTTTTATTAAGTGACCTTTAACTTTCAAGGTTTATTCTTAATATTAATTATTAGTTGATTAATATTTCAAAGAATAAAGTATAATAAAACCCATGTTTTAAAAGCCAATAATATTGGAGATGCAATCAACGGCCGTGATCCAATCTAACGAAAATAAGTAGTATTTTTACATAAATGTCCATACTTAATTTGAGAATTATGTACAATGAATTGTTCAATGACAAAGTTACCCTCAAGGTAGCAAAAACTCTTCCTTTATAGATAGTATAGATAATGTGTCTACGAATTATCTGAGATAAAGACTCAATGAAAGAAAAAAAATTTGACAAAAAGATATTACAATTTACAATTACGTTGATAAAAAGTGATAGCAACAATTTCTTTAACACTCTCTCATAGATTAATTGAAATTTATGTGAAATTCACTAAAAAAGAGATCTCATTTCCAATTTAGAATGATTCATAAATTTCAATTAATCAATAAAACTGTAGAAAGGAGAGTGTTACTAGCACTTCTTTTATCCTTAACTTATCTTAAATGATCCTTTAGCTGAGATGTAGGGCACCTTTATGTAGTATCTGCTAATTTTGGTTCAGCTGTGCAAATTTGATGATCTACAATTTAGTACTTGCATTGGGTTGCACCTCACTCCCCAATTCAATGATCTTGTCTTTATATTTTATTGCACTTGCAGTTCTCACGAATAATCCAATGAAAAAGTGTGATCATGACATGATGGCATGTTTGCAATTCCTGACACGTGACTGCAAAAGTGGAAACGTTTCGGCTCCAGATAGGTTTGTTTTGTACAGTTTTGTATGAGAGTCTGATAAAGTATAAACAAACACATCCAGTATCCTTCCAGTTACAGGGATCTTCCAACTTTACACATACGACTTATTGGTATCTACAATATCCTGAACCAATAGCATACATTATTAATAAATAATAGTTGGTCTGGTTTCGTTCAACTTCAAAGGGATATGTTCCTGAGAGCTAGGTTTAGACACATCAATCTTATACATATATAAACCAAACTCAATTCATGATGTGCTTCGTGTTTGATCTTAATTTGTTGCATTGGCTTAATTTGGTTTATATACCTTTTGGTTTCAACTTTAATCCTAAGATCTAGGGCATGCAGAGATCACTTCTGGCCAGTTCATTTGAATTTTGAACTCTTTCCGGAGCCATGTTGCTGAGTAATACAGTTGGCAACCATTGCTTGGGAATAATTTTCATCCAAAGTCATATACACACACATCCAATCATATGTTCAGAAATCTTTCTAGAGATATAATTAAATAAATTATTATAAAAAGTTGATCAAGCAACCTCTCACCTATAAACTAGTTGAGTATAGTTAAATATAATTTGAATTCTAAGGTGGTATCAAAGTCATATATTTCTGTAAATTTCACGCTTCAAATGTCTAGTTCTCGGCATTACACTATTGAATTAACAAATTTTCCTAATCAATACTATAGAATTGTTAGACAAAATATATAGCTAGAAAATAAAATAATTATTAAAATGAAAATTTACAAGAATTTTTTGGTGAAGTTGAGCTATGAAAATCTAGGTTACTCCACCAATAATTCATTAAAATTGTGCCAACTCAACTCATTGTTTGGTGAGTTCTGGCTTTAGCTACCTTCGGTTAGTGAGTTAAACAAGTTGGCTTATTCAATTGTAATTCGAATAAATGTGGGTTGATAATATTTTCACAATACACCACCTTTGAGTAAGGTTGAGACAAGTTAGGGTTTTGATTATTACTCCCCAGCTTAATTTATGTTCTATTTTATTTTGATTCACTTTCTCTTCCTATCTTTTCTTTTCCTATGAGATCATCCATCATATCTCTAATTCTCTCATCTTTTTTGTATCTCTCATAGTTTAAATGTATTTTAAGTGTGAACAAAATATCATTGGACAAGTTAACTCATGAGACATTTAGATACATTCACACTGTATTTTCTCTTTCATTTCATTTTCATCAACTTTAACTTCATATCTTTCTTCTTTACCTATCACATTACTCTCATATCTCTTATTTTTTTCTTCTTCTTTTCTTATCTCTCATTGGGTGTAGGTAATTTTTAAGAGCATGTAATTTTAAGTGTGAATGAAACTTTATTTGGATAAGTAGTTGCAGTTCTATTTTCAAGTCCTTATAAATTAACTACATTAAGAATTCACCATGTTTTTTACCAATATGGGATATGAAGAAGATTAGAGACAAATGTGGTAATGTGATATGATAAAATTAGACATAAAAAATAAAACAAAGAGGTGGAACTATTGTTCGCGTGACTGCCATATTGCATGTTTGTTTAGTGTGAAAGCCTATGGATCAGACTGTCAAATTTTCAAGCTCTACTTCATGGAGATCATAGGTTTGCACAACCATATATAAGCAATTGCTTGACCACATCTCTAGCCAATGTGAGACTCTAACACACCCCCTCACGCTCAGTGTAGAACATCTGGAGCGTGGAATGAAACGGGTGGCCCAAATATGGGAGGTCTCCACAACAAATGGATCTAGGATAGGGGCCCAAGCCCATGGTCAAACAACCATTGGCTCTGATACCATGAAGGAGGCCTATACTCAACCCAAAAGCTAGCTCAAGAGTTAAGGTTTGCACAACCATATATAAGCAATTGCTTGGCCACATCTCTAACCAATGTGGGACTCTAACAGATAGTATATAGTAAATTTAGAAGGAAAATGAGCGGTAGATGTTCATAGGGCTATTAAGCTAACAAACAATCAAACTTCATCAACACCCCAATTTCAACCACATTCAAAGAGATAAGAAGAAAATACAGAGAAATGAATGATACAATTTGTAATGTGATTAGGAAAACAAAAAGAGATAAGAAGAAAAAGTTGGTGAAAATAAGATCAAAGAGAAAATGAATTCAAATTGCGAATAAATCTAAACACTGCTAACAAATGTATAATTGATCAAGTTTCAACTTGGTAAACCAAACCCTAAATAGACAAACAATTAAAGGTAAGGAAAAGACATGGTGTGGCTCCATGCCTGATCTTATTTCTCCATATAATCAAGATAACCTCATATATAATGATAATACCCATAAGGCAATGCTAATTATATTATACATGATACACAATAACACAGTACAACACATATCTGAGCAGGGAAAGCTAAACATTACAGCATAAATTACTAGTCAAAGAAGAGCTAGACTGATTCCCCTTCTGCAAGTTATTTCTGAAGCCCTTTGTACTCAATTCACATCATCAAAGCAAAACTAATTATACTTGATATCACTTTATTCAATGCTTTAGCTTGCACTAGGTAGTAGCTCCAGCTATAGCTAGCTATAGAAACTAGCGTCTTCTTGCAGCAGTTTCCCTCTGAGCATTGAAGTAGACAGCAGCAACAGGGAGAGCAAGGTCATTCTGTGCTGCAAAACTGCGAGTGTTGAAGTGATCCCTTGAAGATGGTGGACTCACACATTGCCTACGTTTTTGCTTGAACAGGACAAACACAAACCTATGGATCCCAATGTTAGGCTTTGGAATCTCATAGCTCACCAACTCTTTTCCTACAAAATTAAAAACACAGCTATATTTGTCAGTCTTTCTTTCTCATCCACATATGTGTATGTTCATACATAACCATTTATATCCATATATATACATGGTTTTTTCTAGTAGATCAATTGATAAATTTACTTACCAAATGTGGCATCTGTTGTTCCGGGAATATCAGTCACCATCCTGCAAAAGATCAAATAATTTGAACACAAAGTGAATGTTAAATAAATCCTAAGAGGGCTTTTTTAACATCATCTATATATATTTTTGGATCGACTTCTAATTTCTCATGATTAATTTTGACACAGAAGTTTCTCCTCAAAACTAATTTACCTTTAAAATTAGTTAAAGCAGAATTTTCACACATGAACACTGTTATATTGTTTTCCAGATCAATCATCTAACAAATGGCTGTCTGGTGTTAATTACAGTCCATGTTTGATAATTCGTTTATAATTGATTTTAACATCAAAATCAAGTTTGGGAAAAAACTTTTATGAGTAGCTTCTGTATGTCAAAATTGATTCTAAGTAACTAGAAGTTGATACAAACATGCTAAAATAGTCCAAGTAAAAAAGCTAAAGTTAATCAAAGAAAATAACTGGTTTTTATGATTATAGTATGTGTATATATATCAAGTACCAGTGCAGGTGCTCTTTGAGATAAGGATCACTAGGTCCAGGAACATCTGGGTCTGTCATGATCTGCAGTAGTGAAAAAGTGAGACATTTAGTTCAATGAAGCAGGTTTTGTTTTCTTAAGAGAACATTCTAACTTCTAAGAACAGAGTCCTACTGTGGGAGAACATGATTATAGAAAACAACAAACAGGGAAACAGGTCAAGGATTTTGTTTTTGTTCCCCTTTAATGAATAAAAGGAAAAAAAAGTGATATTTTTTTGGAAATATATACCAGTGTAAAGAAGGACCTCATGTCACCACCACCAATATCAACCTTGGGCTTGGTGTTAATAGTGGAAGGGAAGAACTCATGGCCATTGAACACTTGCTTGTTATTGAAACTCACAGTCAATTTCATGCTAGTGGTGAAACTATCAAGTACATCTCCTACCACTCTTCCAACAACTAGAGGATCTGTGGACATTATTTTTGACATTGTTTGTATTGTAAGAGGAACAAGGAAGAAGAGAGAAGAAGTTGGTCAGTGGAGGAACTAAGTAAAAAGTAAGAACTCAATGAGAATTTCCTGCTTAGAAAGGGATTATGAGACACCATATTTATAATGTCTCTAAAGTATCTTTCAAGGTAGCTGTTCTTTTTATTCCCCTTTTAAAATATGTTGCAATATATTTTATTAATGTAGTTTAGACAAAAGGTGATTTCTATGGCTTCCAAGTGAAAACGGGCCACTCCTGATATTGGCTCATTCAAACAAGTGCCTCTAGGGTGTTAATCATGTTATGTGACTAATTTCTTCTCACTCTTCAGGATCCACGTGCAAACTTCACATGATATATACTACCATCTTGGAATTATGTGTGTCTCAAGATTTTCTGTTGTGAGATGATATCTTAATTTTCTCTTTCACCGTCAATCTTGACATGTACTAAAAAAAGACATAAGTGTAAGTGTGACAATTATAAATTTATATAGTGTTTTTTAATTGAAATGTTAAACTCTTATTGATGAAACAGAAAATAAGTCACAGATGAAAAAAATTAATACAAGTATTTTAAAAAACAAACAAAAGCTAATCCATAAAAGCCCAAAGAGCAAAAGCTATCCCTCTATTGCTTCCCTGTTTTGCAAGAGAATCAACAAATTAAAGACAGCTACTTCTCTGAATATGTGCTTAATCCTCAATCAATTTGTTTCAGTCCTAAAACATATAAGTATGATTTAGCTCATGTATCAGTTTTCAAATGCGACACTTGTCATAATTCGTCCACCCAACCGCAAAAAATAAATCACTCTCAACAATCACGTTCTTGATTTTAAACTCTTGATAAAATGTGAGTGCATTGAGGATAGCTAGAATTTTGGTTCATATGCCCACTTTCACCCGGTCGACTTAGAAAACAATACAATGACACTGTGAGCTCCAATTCAGGTATTAAATAGGTGAGGCTTTCTAAATATTTATTTAGGAAGAAATTAAAGAGATAAACACAATATTATATTTCACTTGAGATATATGATTGTTTGGTATGTGAAAAATTTGGGATGACAATATCAATTTGATCTGCTGAGCCAACCTGCTCAACTTGTTAGGCAGGGCATGGCGGGGCAAACAATTTAACTCGCAAACTCACATGACCCACCCCACTTAACACGCAAACTCACCTCACTTTCAATATTAAAATGTCAATCTGCAACTCAACGGGCCAACTCACAAGCGAACTTATATCTTTTATTTTAAAAAAAGTGTATATTTTAGTGTTTTAGACGGTTTTGGTTGTTAGGAGGATCAACTCATGGACTACCCGGAAAAAAAATTGAAACACCATTTTTTTAAAAAAATTGTTTTCTATTGATGAGTCAAATTACAAACTTGCTAACCCGCCGCTAAATAGTACGAGTTGACTTTTTCAATTCACATTATTTAACGAGCCAACTCGGCTCAGCTCATTTTAGGTGAGTTGAATGCAAGGCGGGGTAAGTTAGTTCTCATTGCTACCCTAAGAAAAATAATAAACACATAACACAAAATGGGTCCCTTGGAATCGGTTCTTGATTGGCTGTACTCCTGATCAATGAATTTCTCATCCATTAAAAGCCATTTTTCTTCCCCCAGCTCAGGTCACAAAAAGCATCAAAGTGTTAGTGGGTCCTCCCTTGCAAGTTGTCAATCCCCTGCCCTTTTATTAAACTAAAAGCATATATGAAAAGGCAAAAATTCTATACAGAAGTGCTTTTGGTTTCTTGAACATCCACATTTACCATGCTCTTTAGCATATAAGGCAATAGTACCACATGGACGTCGAGAATGACTTGCGTAGAGAACCTTCCTTAATTGCATGCACACAACAA
Organism: Lotus japonicus; assembly: GCF_012489685.1. NCBI lineage: Eukaryota > Viridiplantae > Streptophyta > Magnoliopsida > Fabales > Fabaceae > Lotus > Lotus japonicus. The sequence goes on along the minus strand of NC_080041.1, from coordinate 124,325,688 downwards.
TGCAATTTACTGCTTCTGTGTTGTGATTATTCTTTTCTTCTTCTAGATCTGGCCATTGTCTTTATTTTAACTTTGTTGCAAGATTCTTGAGGACACAGGGCATAATTAAAGGAACTCCACCATTAATGCTCAAGGCTATACATCATACTTGCCAATTAGACTATAAATGTATGTGAGTGCTCAAGTGTCATTTCAGAATAAAACTTGTTCTCAGATTCAGACATAGTCAGCAACCATTCTGCTCTTCTCAATCATCCACATAAAATGTTACGTTCTTCTCGTTCTGTTACTATTCTTTTGTTGGCAAATGGGTCCACGTGTATTTATGTGCATTCTCACTAAGGAAAAGAAATACATAAACCTCTACTTAGACAGTAAAAAGTAAAAACCACTCCGCACACCAAATTTTTTTTTTACGATTAAAAACCGCCACAATACTGTAAAGTTATTTTACTTTCTGTTAGAAGTCCCACATTGGCTAGAGATAGAGCATAGATAGCCTTTATAAGGGTAGTGCAAACCTCAACTCTTGAGCTAGCTTTTGTGGTTGAGTATAGGCCTCCCAATTTCTAATATGGTATCAGAGCCTATCCTAGATCCAGTTGTTGTTTGTTGTGGAGACCTCCCATTATTGGGCCACCCGTTGTTGTTGATCCCACGTTCCAGGTTGTTCAGTCCTGAACGTGAGGGGGTGTGTTAGAAGTCCCACATTGGCTAGAGATAGAGCATAGATAGCCTTTATAAGGGTAGTGCAAACCTCAACTCTTGAGCTAGCTTTTGTGGTTGAGTATAGGCCTCCAAATTTCTAATACTTTCTACTCAATAATAACGCTCAAAACCGCCACAAAAGTGAGTGATGGAAGTTGTTTATTATTATTCCACGTACGATACAATGTATTAGTGCTACTTAATAAAAAAATAATCTCACTTTAAGATGGTCATGTATTATATCCACCTCATGTACACCTCATTTTATAAAAGAACGTACGTAAATGTATCAAAATTCCAAATTATCTTTTATTTTCTCATTTTTTTAACATGTGCGTATCTACACCAACATTTTTTTTGTCTTAATTATGGTATCTTCACAGCTGATAATCGTGAAATTAATCATTCGCCTCGCAATCAGTGTACTAAATGGTAGGGACTAACCCTTTAAGTCTCTATGAATAATCTTCAAAGAATAAAATATCAATTATAATTATAGTAGGGACTAACCCTCTGTGACATTTTTCTTATGTATAATTGATTAAGCAACTTGCTTATTTTTTTTTATGAACCAAATATTATTGATGTGAAAACACAAGGGTGCTTCAGGAATAAGAGACAAGAAAAAGTAGCAAGTAGCTAGCAGAAGACATTTACTAAATAAAAAGCTTATTGTGGTTTTAAATAGGAATATGTCCCTTTCATTGCATAAATATAGCATAGGTGTCATTTCCCCCTCAAATTATAACACATCCACCCATATATGTTAAATTTGAGGGTATATCTTTTTTACATTATAAATTTTCATATCAAATTAGTATTGATTACATTTTAGTTAAGCTTTGTCTATTATTGATCAAGAAAGAGTTTTAAAAAAATATTATTAATTGGTCAAGAAAAATTTGGTTCACAAATTATAAAAAGGCTTCATTGCAATTTAATTTTTATACATAAGAATAATTTGTAAATAATGCATATTAAGTATTAAATTTTATAACAGATAACATTGTTCAAAAGTGGATAAGTTTTTAACCTAGTCCGCCGTGAAATTGTCCTTTTAATTATTACCTTTAAAGCTATTTTTTGTGCATTTTAAGCTATTATTCAATCAAAGTATATTATTAGTTTTCTTAATTCATTTAATTTCTAAATAAATTTCTTCAATCATTTCAAAAAAAAAATCTTCAATCAATATCTGAAAAATTAACAAATAAAATAGAATTGATTTTAAATTACTTAGATTTATTTTTAAATACAAAATTTTCAAATATATTATATTGTGATATATTTTCCCATGTATCTTCTTACCTATGCATACTGCATAAAATACTTACTAGTTATGTATGAGTAGTGTTTTTTCTAATAGCGGAAATATAAATTACACCTTCCAACGATTGATCCCTTGACCTTTCCATTTCTAATCCACATGTCCTCAGCTATTACTACTTGAGCTATCCTACGGGGACTTATGAGTAGCTAAATTAACCCCTAAATACTAAATCCTAAACTCAGGGGCGGACCCACGTTGAGCTGAGGGGGTTCAACTGAACCCCCTGAAAAAAAAAATTCCTACTTACCCCCCTAGAGTGATTTTTTTTTGAACCCCTGAAATTTGAAAATTGCATCCAGGTCCCAGGCCCCACTCCCCAGTCAACACTCACTCCTCACGGTCTCACTCCTCTCTCTCTCTCTTCCTCACGCACTCACTCTCACGGTCTCACCTCACTCACTCACGATCCAGTTCCCAGTTCCCACCACCGATCCACCACCGGCCACCACCACGGTACCACCAGGCCCCAGCCACCACCACTCATTCACGTTCTCTGTTCAGTGTTCACTCCTTTCTCTCTCTCTCTCACGCACTCATCATGCAGCCACCACGCCACCAGTCCACCACCACCGCCCACCGGCGGCCGCCAACGCACCACCAATCTCTCTCTCTCTGCTGCTGTTGAAGCTTGAAGGTTAGTTAGGAATTGAAAACCCCCAAATTGAAAAACCTCAAATTGAAAACCTAAACCCCCAAAAACCCCAAACCTCAACCTCTGGGATCGCAAACCAGTGTTCGTGGGTAAGATTCTGCACCTATTTTGATTTTGATTGATTTTTCCCCATTAATTTTGATGGTTTCTTGTTCTTTTGATAAAAAAAACAATTGTTATGGATTCGGTTCCAGCTGAAGGAATGAAAGGCGGCTTGGCCATTCTGTGGAGGAAAAACGCTTTGGTGATTAATAGGGTGGTAAAAAATCAAAGGTTTTTTGGCATATGCGATTCTGAATGAAGCTGTGTTCTGTTTCAATAATTGTGAGAGTGGCAGTGGGTAGTTGGAAGGAACACTGGTTTATGTGTTGATTGCATTTGTGCTGCTGCAACTTGAAGGAAATCTGATTTGTGTTTTTGAATGCTCATATGCTGCTGCAACTGGGAGGAATTCTGGTTTGTGTTTTTTTATTGCAGATTTGGTGACAGATTTATGTACTTGATGGAGAGGCTAGAAAGGGTTGCAGGTCCTCATATTAATTGTTGAGTTCAAGGGTGAGAGGACTGCCAAAGATTTGTTACAATGGTTATGAATTGGGATGTTAGAATCTTGAGGATTATGCAGAAATCTCGCGGGCAATGGAGAGTGGAAGAGTGGCTTTGGTATTGGTTGGCTACTGGGGTGCTTGTGGTGTTGTTCATGTGGGTCATCTTCTTCCACAAACATGAGGAAGAGTCTCTGGCTAAACTCCCTAACTACCCTGCAGATATAAGGTATGAGAGAATTGATGTGTCTGTTGAGAAGCATACAAAACATGATGCAAATTAGAGGCATAGTTTATGTGATTTGATATTTTTTAGATGATGTTGTTCTTGTTGTTGTTGTGTGTAGGAGATTATGATTATGATATTATAGATTTACTGTAACCAATCATGTAAAATATTTGAACATCCTGTTTTGGGAGTCACTTTGATTACAATCTTGTTTATCAATTTTTGCACTTGGAAGTTTTGTAATCTCAGATGATCCTTAGCTTAACTGTTGTGTACTTGTGTTACCATATATTGCCACTTTTCCCCCTTCAACAAGAGTTAAATTGCTCTTTCTTTTGTATAAATCTCACTATTTTTACCGATGTGTTGATTTGAAAAATTTGAACCCCTAGACCCCGGGGTCCCTGGATCCGCCACTGCCTAAACTCATTGGTTATGATAAAATATAGAGATTAATTTCTATGCACTGACAGTTTAAATAAGTTTTACACAATCATTCAATCACAAGCTTTCATTTTGTTAACTCATAATTAATTTTAAGTTAATTAAAATAGTAAATGAAAGATGTGATTGAATGATGATGTAAAATTTTTTACACTGTCAGTGCATCAAAATTAAACTCTAAAATATATATTAATTGAAAGTTTCCAAGACACCTTTATTTTTATTTTTATATTAATTTTAATATAAAATAATAATTTATACTATTTAGTATTTAGTATTCTCTTAGCCTCTTAGGTATTTTTTAAGCTTATAGTTTTTTATATCCGACCCCTATTTGAATGAGTACTCATACAATGCATAGAATAAGTATTACTACCTAGTTGAATTTTTTTTGAACTTAATCGAATTAAAAGTTATCATATGTGCCATATATGTGGAGGCATAGTAGTGGCATACATGATTCCGAAAATTGTTCCTAATGGACCGTCAACTGCTTATTTTGGTATAAGTTGCCATTTGCTTTTCCAAATTTAGGTTATGTACTGTATACTTTTTTCGAAAAGTTCCAGTATCTTTTTAATCAGGATAATGTTTCATCCACACCTCTCTTTTGAGGTGGAGAGGTGGAATGGTGAGAGAGATAGGAAGAAAAGAAAAAGTAAGAAAGAGAAAATATAAGATGTGATAGATGATAAGATGAGAGATAGAAATAAAAAGAGGTGGAAATGAAGTATTTAAAAAATGAGGTGTGTATATATCATTACTCTTTTAATCAGCATGCATGCTAAGCTACACATGCTTAACATAAGCAAAAGTTATTGATGCCAATTAATTAGCAGGGAATATTCATGTTAAAAATATTATTATTAGTGAGGGTGGCTCTTCTGTTGCGGTGGGTTGGAAGAAAAATGACAATCAGACCTTTGAAAGTTCTTGAATTTCTTAAATATAATTTACATATATATATATATATATATTAGGGAGGAAATAAATTGCATTAGTGTACGTATTTCATGTTTTCAAAGAAAAAAACTCTTTTGCATAAGGTTGTTCTCAATTCTCATATGTAGGAATGGAAGTAGATCTGATTGTTGAGGGGCTTATGATCTAACTTACATCAGACTCAAATCAAATTAGGTCAAATTAATAAATAGATAATATAAAGTTGTTTTGAAAGATTATTTAGTTGAAAAGAGTAGTATCAGCCTAAACTTAAAAAAAATTAAGTCTAGGCTGAATTATTTAAATAAATATAGTTATATAAGTTCATTTTTTATTATTAAGATATGTTTCTACTATAATATTTTGATATTATATAACAATTGATATTATATAAGATACATTTATATTTATTGAACTTCAAAAAAAGAATTTTTTTTTTGTCGAAAAAAATATATATTTATATTTATAATGATTAGAGTTACGAAAATGGGCCAACTCCATTCATTTAAACTCAGCCCTTTTCGGCCTTTATATTAACTGGTTGGGCCGGGCTGACCAGTGGAATAAACGATATCATTTTCTTTGGTCCGTCTCCTACCCACTTAACTTGTGGGCTAACGACTTGGGTCATTTAACAAAAAGAATTCTAAAAAATTAAAAACTATCTTTTTTCGATACATCGGAAAATAATTAAAAACTATCTAAGAATACATTGACTCTCAAGTTTGTATGAGAGCATAGAAATAAGGCTTAAATACTCTGGAGGTCTCTGAAATTGTATGACGTACAAAAATAAGTCCCTGAAATTTTCTTTTTTGATTCCGGATCCCTGGAAAAAAAAATTAATCGAAATATGTCTCTACTCGTGTTATCAGTTTGTGTGGCTCTATTTTTGCACAGTCATTGATTCCACGTGACTTTTATAATTTTCTTTTATTTACACATGGATTAATAAAAGAAAATTAAATATTCTAAGTTTAAAATTAATCTCTAATCCCTAATGTAATAATCCCTAATCCCTAATTAAAAACTCCAACCTCCCAACCCTAAAACCCGATTCAGAACCCCTAACCCACTATCATCATCATCTTCCCCAACCTCCATGCCAAGATCCAGTTGGAACCCATCAACCAAAACTTGTTCTTCGCCCTCTATGCCCAATGTCAACAAGAATGAACATGAAGAACGAACGCCCGGATCAAGCATTTCACCACTTGCGACCCAACCCAGATCTACAAACGAACCCAGGAAACCAACCACCAGCTCCCATGGCCGCTCCAATCTCCCCCTCGAACCTTCACCCAGCGTAGCAAACCCAGAACCCAAAAAACGTGCTCTTAAACCAAAATACCCAGAAGGAAAACAAATTAGAACTTGAATAAAGAAAAACAAAAAATGCAAACCATCATTGTTAACCCTAACCCTCTTTTCCCCTTAGTCCTCACTCACAATTCTTCTTCCCCACACCAATCAACTCATTCAACCCCCACCAACCTAGAAATAGCAAAGGGTGAAGGAAAAACCCCATTTGCTCTACGGAGAATGCAGATCCTGGCAAATGGTGGCGAGAGATCTAGATGAGATAGAGAGAGCGCGATGGCAGATGGTGGCGAGAGATCGATTGAGAGATAGAGGCGGTGGTGAGAGGGGTGAGGCTGTTCGAGAGGGAGAAAGAAGCGGTGGAGGGAGATAGATGAGAGATAGAGGCAGATCGATAGAAAAAGATTGCACATTTGCTGGGTTTGAATCGGAACCATGACAGTGAAGAGAAGGTTGAGGCGAGAGAGAGAGAGAGAGAGGTTGCAATGGTGAAGATGGATCTGTGAAACTAAACGATGATACTGGGTTCGTTCACATTCTAGAAGGATTCTATGGCTCTCTCTTTTAGTTATTTCCAGTTTCTAATTTGGGGGAATTAGGGTTCTGATGCTTGAGGTTTGATTTTGATCAGGGTTAATTATTCTTTATTAATACATGTGTACTAAAAGAAAAATAAAAAGGCCAAATGGAATTGATGTCTGTGCAAAAATAGAGCCACTGAAGCACATAACACAGGTAGGGACTTATTTAGATTAAAAAAAAATTTAGAAATCCGGAATCGGAAAAAATAAATTCAGGGACTTATTTTCGTACAACATATAATTTCAGGGACCTCCAAAGTATTTAAACCTATAAGTAATGGTTATCTAGTGAAGACTTCCGAAATAATGATTGTTAAAAAATAATCATTAAATGTCTTATTAATCAAGTCAGTTGCGGCGCTCAGCCTTCTCTAAACAAGATGTGCTTTATCACAATTATCTTAGTCAACCAACATGTTCACGTGATAGTGAAATATTTAGACTCGTTGAGATGCTATTTGAACTTGTGGGCATTGGCGTGACAGGGGTGCACATAGGTCGGGTCAACCCAATAAATTCATCCAACCCAATCCGATCCAATGGTAAAAATGCGGGTTGGATTGGGCCCACGTGTCCCCCAGATCGATTTTATTACGATCCAATCATCTTTGGATCGGATATCGGATTCCATAATAATCCATCCAACCCAACCCGAAATCCAATCATGTAATAATAATATGTTATTTAATATATATTTTTAATAATTTTAATTTTTACCTAACCTACTAATAGGGTATGTTATTTATGGAGACTTGGATCCTATTATTTGAGTGATTTTTAGGAGACTTTGAGACTAATTTGTTTGTAATTACTTGTCATATTTAAAAAACTTGAAGTACTTGTTTAGTTATGTGTTGTTGTATAGATGTGTGTAGACGGTAGTTATTAACTTATGTTATGATGTAATCGCATGTTAGAGACTTGAAGTACTTGTTTTTTAATATTTTTCAATATTTCAGATTTATTTTTATCTTAATATAGCGATCCAATCAATCCATCCAAACCAAACCAAAGATTGTCGGATTGGGTTGGTTCGGATTCGTAGGTGAAAATTCACAAAATCTAACCCAACCCAACCTAAATAGTTACGACGGTTCGGGTCCTGATTAGCCTGAAAATCCATCCAACCCAACCCATGTGCAACCCTAGCAGATGCATATATGTATATAGATAAAAAAAATTTGAAAAGTTTTTTATATAAACATTCAGTACCCAGTCATCTTTTGGATCAGATTCGGGATTTAGTCACAGTTAAGACTGATCATCCCTTTCTCATAGTGTATTTTGTGGGATTGAACCTCAAAACTTTATCCACACACTCAATGTGTGTTACCAATTGAGCTACCCTTGTTGAGTATTGAAAAGTTCTTAAAACCCTTACCTAGTAGTAAAAATGTGTTTTCTGATTTATTCCCATGATCTGTTGAGTAATTTTTCGATACATAATATAAATAAAGCGAGTAAATAATATTGTTAGGTTTAAAAATATAAGGAAGATACGTGTTTAGCTAAGAATATAAGCTGCACCCAAACGAGGTTGTACTGGAGACACATGTCATATACGTGGCAAGTTATGCGATGAAGCTTGGGAACGTGGCCTCTGAATTTTCTTCTTTCCATTGCGGCATTTGACAATACTTTATTAATAAATTATTTAATTCCTTGTCCTGTAGGGTACCCTGTGATGGAATGGATCATATAGTGCAACATGCTCACTAAATTTGCAGGGCATTGTTCCTTATATCGTGAAGTTTGAACGCACACTGTGTAGCTGTGTGGTCACTCAACAGAAACGATCTTTCTCTTAAATCCCTAATCCTTAGTATCATAAATATATTTGAAGCTCTAAAAGTTTTCACATTGAGACTAAAGGAATTACTTGATCTGCTTGATCAATAATAGCTAGCAGCCTTGCATTTTCAGGTACCCATATTTTATTTCTCTTTACTTTGTAGTTTGTAGTGTAATTATATATGTACACACACTTGTTTATGTGTTTGAATTTGAGTAATTTGTAGTCAAAACTATTTTCAACATAAATCTACCAACAAGTTTTGTTGTAGATAGTTTGTTCTTTAAGTATTTAATTGATGATTTAATCTCTGCGTTATGTATATCCTCCGGTCATCGAGGAGGATTTGATCTTTGAGCTATGTATATGTATATCCTCCGGTCATGGGATAGCTAAGTAATACCCAAAAAAAAAATGTACACACTATCTTCAGTGTTCGCTTGCCTTTGTTTTGGTTTGATCATGGGATTTGTTACTATTGAATTTTTTTGGTTACATGTTCCTATTGAATTTGAACGTACGTTAGTGCTAGCATGGGAGTTTTGAATTTGATCTGTCCAATATATCATTGTTTTAGAAAAAGCAATTCATGATGATGAGAAAAATAAAGACGATTCTCTAAACATCATTATCATGTTAATTCTTTAGAATTATTTCATGTCATTCAAAAATCACTCATGTACAATTGGTATAATTGTTATATTCATGTCCCTTTTAAATCCCTTCCATTGAGCCTTGAATATGTATTTAATTTTCCATAAAGGTTTTGGGTCCTAATACTATCTATGGAGAAAACTCACTTGAGGAGCTAATTACTCCATGGTGTTACTATGGATATTTTTCATTCGAATTGAAAGCACTTGTGTTCTGACAAAGAAAAATTCATTGATACATACTTGATCTGATTAAGCTTACAATATTTCCATTTTCTGATTCAGGTGAAACACAAGCAGCACAAGTTTGTTTGTTGCATTTAGTACAGGAGTAGCAAAAATGGTGCTGCGTGAGGATCAGATGAACTCGCAAGGGGAGGTAGAGTCTGCTCTGCAGCAGATGGAACAAGAAGCCAACAAGAACAATCATCATCATCCAATTATATCATCATCGCTGGGAAGACAAACATCTATTTATTCCCTCACCCTCGACGAGTTCCAGCACAGCCTCTGCGAGGCCGGCAAGAATTTCGGCTCCATGAACATGGATGAGTTCCTCAGCAGCATCTGGAGTGCTGAAGAGAACCAACAGCATGCCTCTTCCAATCCTAACCAACACCACTTAAACAACATTAACAACAACACCATGTTACAGAGTTCCACTCACAATCACAGAGGAGGCAGCAATAGCATCACCAAGCAACCGAGCCTCCCTCGCCAAAATTCGCTCTCCATTCCCGCACCTCTCTGCAGGAAAACAGTGGATGAAGTTTGGTCTGAGATTCACAGAGAACAGCAGCAGCAGAAACAGAATCAAAACAACAACGACAACAACACTGTTCAGAACACTGACTCGGTTCCTCGCCAACCCACCTTTGGGGAGATGACTCTGGAGGATTTCTTGGTTAAAGCAGGGATAGTTCGGGAACCGTGTAATGCTAATGCACCAGCTGCTGCAACATCAGTGTCTCAGCAGCAGCAGCATTACGGGGTGTACCCGAATAACAACCCTGCAATGGCTACTAATTCTTTTGTTATTGGTGCTGGAGCTGGAGGAGTAGGGAATGTAGGGAATGTGGTTGCGCCACCTTATTCGGTGGCGGCTCAGGGAGGTGGTGCGGCGATTGGGGAGGCCTCTGGGTATGTGGCGAATGGTGCTAAGAGGGATAATGGTGGATACTCTGTGCCGCCGGCAGCAGGGGTTTGTTTTGGGGGGAGGGTGGGGGTGGTGAATGGAGGGGCTGGTTATGGGGTGGCGCCACCGAATATGGGGATGGTTGCTCCGGTGAGTCCGGGTTCTTCTGATGGGATGGGAACTGAAAACTCTGGGGGTCAATTTGGGCTTGACATGAGTGGTTTGAGAGGAAGGAAGAGGTTGGTTGATGGTCCTGTGGAGAAGGTTGTGGAGAGAAGGCAGAGGAGGATGATCAAGAATAGAGAGTCAGCAGCCAGATCTAGAGCCAGAAAACAGGTTCCTCTCAATCTCATTTTCATCATCAATTCAATGGTTACATCCTAAACATGTTGTGTTCATGTAATCTAGATAAAACATGTCTTTTGCTGAGCCATTTTCTTTTCTTTTTTGTCTTGGCAGGCATACACAGTTGAATTAGAAGCTGAACTGAACATCTTAAGAGAAGAGAACAACCAACTGAAACAGGCCTTGGTACTGTCACAGCATAAACTTTTCATAATGTTGTTTTTAGGCATTCAATTAAACTGATAAGGATGATTTTGTTCTTCAGGCTGAGCTTGAGAGGAGGAGAAGGCAACAGGTAATCAATGATCTAATTACAGTTCTTAATTTGAAGGATAAAGACATTGACTTAGCATTTGTCCTTTTTCAAGTTCCATAAACATCATTACATACTTCTACAGCTTTGGCTCTGCAGTATGCACAATAGAAATTTAGTTGCAGATATAGTATGCAACTCTATATGCTTATGCAGTATGCACAGACATGACTCTACTTTCTTATATCTTCATTTTCGATTAAACTGCAAAGGTTTTCTTGAATTTTATGATCATATGAGCTACTTAAGCCACATCTAAATTACTATCCTCTGATATCACGTGCTGCAGTGTTCAGAGGAAGTGAACGTGAGAGTTCAAAGCAAAGCGCAGAAGGCAAAAGAGAAACTGAGAGCGTTGAGAAGAAACATGAGTTGTTCTTTGTGAAGGGACCATGTGAAAACAGTGAAATACTTCACTGGAGCTGGCCACGATGCCACCATCTTCTCATGTGGTGAAAAGAAGAAATTCCCTGACGCCAATCAAGAAGGGAAGAAGAGAACAGGAAAACTCAGAACATGTCAACACCTCTTAAAAGAAATGAACGGAGAGAGGTGAAATTAGTTCGAGAGCAAAAGCTGACAGGGTCTTCATGTTCACGATCAACCAAGGATTGGATCATCGAATTTGTATGACTCATTTCAAATGATAATTAAGTAGTAGTTCTTGAGATATACAATATAGATGGATTCCCCATGTTTGCATTTACCTTATAATGTTTGGACTGTTTCATACTTGTTTACGCAATGTAATCAATTTCTTTTGAAAGCAAAAGCCCTGTGATTAAATAATATAAACAATTATATTCTTCTCAAGTACCTTAATCGATATATTAGACTGAAAACACCCCTTACACATTAAAGAAAGCCCACAAATGTACAGACATACAAGACCTTTGTTTAGTTAAATCATCAGCACATAAATTTTTCTATCTAGAAATATGGAAACAGACATGAAACTAAAATCGAGGAATTATAGTGATGAAAGAATCATATAGTACAAAATCTGCGAAACCATGATCTTAGAATAGGCAGAGAGTTATAGAGAAAAGTTTCACTAGCACTGAATCCACCCATTTATATTGAACTTCAGATTTTATTTCCATGATTTGTTAACCTACAAATTTCACAATAGTAATAAGAATGACAAATGATATGATAATACAAATTACAATTTGTTTACACAAGCCTAATTAGCATCAGATTAGAAAACTCTCCATATAATGAATCCATGTCCCTGTTCAGACCCTTTTCTATGAGCACCAAAAGCTCTCATTTGCCTGAAGCTTGCAAGGCAGAATATAGAAATCCATAAGCTGCGCTCGTATGTTCAATGTTCATTAATTAACTATTAAAGAACGACTTCGTCGGTGTTATCAACACCAAGCTGAGTGGCTATTTTAATCATTTCACTGCTTAGAAGCTCCACTACTGGGTGTTGTCATGAAAGATTCACCACAACCACACTGACCTTTAGAGTTTGGATTGACAAAAATAAACTCAGATCTGAAAGGAAAAGGAAAATCAATGTAGTCGTTGACTCAAAACTCAAAAGTACTGAAAAGAAAGAAGCAGTTTGCTTATAAAAAAATAAAAAAGGAAAGGAGAAAACAGTTGAACCAAGCAACAGAAACAAGCACAACATAAAACTAAACAAATTTCAATGGCGCATTTCATCAAAATCGTCCTTCAGTGATGTAGATTACCAGCATAAACTTGAGATAGGAGAATCTCTGATTTTGAAAACTAAGCATGACATGTAAGCAACACAAACACATACTACATTCACCAAATTCTTCCTTTGATAATGGATCCTATCAAGATATCTGGGATTGGGAATATATCCAACTACCCCAAACGTACAAATCTCTGTAGATTCAGGGTGGGGGCAAATAGTTTCTGTCACAAGCGGATCAACACCAAAATGCGGAACCTGCAAGCATTAAGTTAACCAGGCAGGGTAACATTCTGATGTACCCCCTAAATTTCACAGGAGATATGACGAAAATTTTATGATAGCAATAGATTCTAGTATATTATGTATTTATGTTTCAAAATCAAATCTATGTGTATGCAGAAATTATATTTATGGGATCGTGTTTAAATACAATTCTTTACAAAGAATGTTTAAATTATAAGAACTAGAAAAGGCTTATGATAGGGAGTAGGAATCAGAACTCCCCCTCTCCACCCACATGTGGCAGCTATTCATGTTGTTACAGCGATTCCACTCCCTTCTGACACTATTCCTTTGGCATTTACCAGCACTTTCCCATTTTCTCCAAACCATCTCTTGCATCTCCCTCTCAAACAAACACACAGCTCACTGTTCTTTAACCCACCTTTCTTTCTCTAGCATAAGCATGTGCTACAAGTCTATCATATAGATTTTGGCTTATTCGTGTTAACAAATTATTTTAGAAAGATAATTAAATGGTGTATTAAAATACATAATAATATGATGGGTATTATGAGCAGATTTCATATGATGTAAATTATAGACTTAACATGTTTTGAGCTTTGTATATATTTACACTCATGAGTTGCAAGTCTTGCCCGACTAATTCTACGTGTCTCTAGCCCTGTAAGTTGCTGACTCGGAGCGTCATTAATCTATTTTCTTAAGTTATGTATTTTACAGATAGCATGTGTTCTAAACCACACTCTTAACTGTTTGCTTATGTTAAGAGTTCTATAAATTGGCTTAAAATTCTTAAAGGTGCAGATTTCTTAAGGTCATCTCAATCAATTAAATTGGGGTGAAATTGTCATTCTTGTTTGTTTATTAATCACAGACAAGCAGAATTGCACGGAGAAAAAAGCAACATATCAGAAATCTAAGTTCTGTTCATACACACATACATACGTACACTAGTTTCTGTTTTCTTTGGGACAGACACAATATCTTATGTAAACACCACAGATTCAATTTATGGGAAAATGGCTCCTAATTGGTGGGTGTATTAGAACTAGTGAAATCAAAATCATCATCTGCCCACATCTTAATCGACAGACTAAGCAGCAGGTAGGGGTCTAGCACAGAGTTCCAAAAAGGCACAGAACTTCTTCATCAGTAGATTTTTAATAGAGAAAACAAAGCACCCCATTCAAGGTTCAAAAAAGCCTAATTTTCTGAAATCACAACTTCAAACATGGATTTCAAAGGTATCAAATAAAAAAATGATACTTCATGATCATCAACATGTCTCAAATTTGGAAAAAAAAAATGCCATGAAAATAGTTCTACCCTCGCATAATATGGATTCCAAACATTCATGAGATCAATATAAATAAGTCGAATTACTTATCCCACAATCAACTAGTTACTATATCTCCAAGGCCTGTGAGAGATGTTCCTATAGAAACACTCTTGTTACTATTTCAATTCCTATTGCCCAAAAAATAGATCCCGCTCTAGTAGCTCCAAACATTCAAAAGCAACCATTAGGATGGCTATAATTAAACAATTTCATGAGGAAGGAAAACTAATGATTTCCGTTGGTTTAGTTGTAGCAGTTTTGAGACTGTAATCTTAAGCTGTCTGATTCCCAGTATTTCCTCACACAACTTTCAAAAACAATGGAATATACAAACAAAAAATGCAAGTTGAACATTTCAGGTACCTCAGTTTGTCATCTACAAAATCCATTTTAGTTCCAATGACATGCATCAAAGCCTTTGGATCAATCAATATCTTAACACCTTTATCTTCAACCAACTCATCAAATTTCCCTTTTTCATCTGTCAAAGCAGCAACAAGGTTAAGTTCAAAAAGTCACAATGCATCCATTTCCAGCAAAACCAGAATTGAAAGGAAAAACCAGTACATAAAATAATAAAATCCCAACAGGCTTAAAACCAATTCATCTAAATAGAACAACAAAACCATACTTCACAATTCACATCACCAATTCATCCAGTTTCAAAATAAAAACACAACAAATCATCATTTTCCAGATTCCATTGCAAATCACTGAATCAAGAAGATATAAACAAGAATACAATCGGCGTCGAAAAACTGTGTGATAGAGAAGAAATGAAACTATTAAGGGTTTGTGACCTGCGTAATTGAGGGTGTAGGATAAGCCGTTGCAACCGCGAGCCTTGACACCGAGCTTCAAGAAGGACCTCTGGCGCTTCTCTAGCAACTGCCGTATTCGCGACGCGGCGGTGTCGGTTAACGTGACGGCTTGGCGTCGCGCCGCCGTGCCTATCTTCTCCGCTGCCATGGCCATCGCCTTTGAAGCCATTGATTCTGCGTTTACTATGCGAATTGCTTGGAATTTTTATTATTTTTTTAAGATGAACCGTCTTTGCACCGTGAGGGTAGTTCCGTCATTTTAAGATGTATTCTCTGTGCGCGTGGTCACCACGTTGTCGACTTGTGGCAACTGAACCGCGCGTAGAATGTTCCGGAAATGCATATGTGGCCTGGTCAGAACGGCCTTTGAGCCCACCATGACCTTCGAAAAGGGGATTGGGCTCGCATCTTTGGGCCGTATTTCATGAAGTTGGGTTTGTTGGAAAAAAGAATTAAGTATGAAGTGGTTATTTAATGGACATCATCTTATTCTTTCATTTATGAATCACGTTTTTTATAACTAACATTTAATATAAGTTATTTGACAAAATATTTTTCATGTGCTAAACCTAATTTATAGAGAGTACCTTTTAACTCATAGACCATATTTTTTTATCAACAAACAAGAAAAAATCCGGTTACATAGGAAATAAACAAAACTAAACTAAAACATCCTGACAAAGGATGAGAACAATATGAGAAGGAGGAAGCCGCCAAATCTTCAAACCTCTGCCACCCCGCACCATGATCCTTGCCAAAGCATTCGCCACCATATTACGCTCCCGAGGTGTGTGTCTTAGTAACTCTTGCAATTTTGAGCCAACAATTCACAAATGGAGAAGCTCCTCCTTGAGCTAATAGTTCTCCACATTTATTTCTGAACTAAGAACCTCCATTGCGTGCAAGCAGTCCACGTAACAATCAAATTGTCAAAACCCCATGTCCCATGCCAGCGTAAGCCCCATCGCCAAGGCTTGAAGCTCCGCCTGAATGCTACTCCGGGGCCAAGCGTCGCTGAGGAACCACCTAGCCAACGTCCATGCCCGTCACAAATTACACCGCCACCCCTATTTGAGTGCGCTCCCGTTGTCAACTTCCATCAGTATGCATCGTGACACAATAAAAACATTATTTTATATACAAATGATCTCTTACTCTATTATTACTGTGATAATAATATCTACGTATTGTCACGACATGCTAGCTTGGTTAGTAAAGATGAATCAATTCTCCTCGCATTGTGTGTTTGATTTTTACTACCAATGTAAGAGTTGTATTAACGGATTAAGGTCTCGGAGGGTTCATGATGGCGGAGCAAATCAACCCAAATTTTGATTAAAATAATAATATTCATGAAAAAAGAAAAAGAAAAAGAAAAGAGGATGATGATAAGAGAATCTCCGGCCGTCGAATTAAGGGTTTGAAAATTCCTAAGCTGCCCTCATGTTTGTGTCTGTACATGTTTTTGGAAGTGACACTCACCACCATCGGACCCAAACAAAAACACACCTCGCCGACCGAACCATTTTCTTTCATTAATTTCTCACTTCATTATCAACAAAAATTCTGGACAGCTAATAAGCGAAAGGGAAAGAAAGAAAAGTGCTTCTTTTCTCTCTGAAACAAACAGCACTTAGTTAACCCCTCTTCACCACTCAAATGCTCTTCTCCTCACTCTCTCAGGTACTCTCTCTCTCTCCCTCTCTAGATTTGCAGTTTTCACCTTTATTCTCTACCAATTCCACATTTCCTGCATATCATTCACTCTTAAGTCTTACCATTAATTGTTAGTAGTACCCCTAGGAGTCTCAGCATAGTGTATGTAGTTCCTTCTTTATTTCGTTCTGGCCCTAACATTTCACCTTTTTTTTTTGTTTAATTTCATGGACAGGTTCTATAAGAAACAATTCTGGGCTAATTGCAATTTTCCCATATTAAATTTCTGTTAATTTCTTTAGCTTCTATCTATTGAAACGCTAATTAGAACTCATGAGTTTGGATAGCGTGAGAATGGCAACGTGTTTTGCACCTTCCAATGCTAGAAATTCAGCTGGGGTTTTGGCTGTTGTTGGAGGGAGAACACTGCTTGAGAGTCACAATAGTAGACCCTGCTTCTTGAAAATGCAGGAGAACAAGTGGGGGGTTTTTGGTGGCGGCAGGAAGTGTGGTTTGTTTCAAGTGAAGTGCTCTGGCTCGGCGAATTCCCACAGCAGCATCAACCACTATCATAGCAAAGAGAAAGACCCTTTTCTGGACCTGCACCCTGAGGTTTCACTGCTGAGAGGAGACGGAAGCCCCAGGCCGAGAAAGGATGCGTCGGCTGGTGGAAATGTGGCTGAGAGCTTAGACGATGTGGTTACTCCAAATAATTATAATGAGGCGAAGATTAAAGTCATTGGTGTGGGTGGTGGCGGGTCAAATGCAGTCAACCGTATGATTGAGAGCTCCATGAACGGTGTGGAGTTCTGGATTGTTAATACTGATGTTCAAGCCATGAGAATGTCGCCTGTCTTTCCTGATAACCGCTTGCAAATTGGGCAAGAGCTTACGCGGGGTCTTGGCGCCGGTGGTAACCCGGAGATTGGCATGAATGCTGCTAAAGAGAGTAAAGAGTCAATACAGGAGGCAGTTTATGGGGCTGATATGGTCTTTGTTACTGTATGTTCAACCACTTTTCTTCAATTATAGCTTCTGCTATAGCTGCATTACTGTTTTGCATTATGAATTTCATTTTTAGTACATTCCTACACTTCTAAACACTACAACTAGTAGATATGATTTATATGCTCCATTACAATGCCAAAGTGTATGTTTCAAAATCATAACTCAAACTAGGATAGAGTATTATATATGTAAAAGTAAAAGAAAGAATATGGTAAGATATTGTGCGAGGAGAAATAAGCCATTATATTCTACAAAGAGGTCATCAAGGAACTAGAAATACATATGAGGATTTACTCTGGTGTGGCGTGATAAATTTCTATTTTGATTCATTGTGAAGGTTTGCTCTTTACTGCCTGTAACATTTGCTATAGTGGTAACCAAGAGCATGATAGTTATAAATCCTTCATAATTTAGCATACATTGTTTATCTGTCAACTAATGTGTGTCATTCTTTTGGGTTCTTACATTTTTCCAAGTTGTTAAAATTTGAGAGTATATGAATTAACAACTAAAGGCTAGTTATCTTATTCATGTTCAATGCATGCTCTTAAATAATGTTGAACTGTTGGTTCTTTTTTGTAGAGGAGAACATTTATAGGGGTAAAATAGAGGTTTGTACTGCCAAAACAAGAGCATCAACAATATCTGGTTATTTTTCACTCCAGATTTCGCAGATTAAAAGAACCCTGTCTCATCCTTATCACCGAGAAAAATTTTTCAGAACTTATAAAACTCTTCACAATAAATATATACATCTTTGATAGTAATATATCTGCTTACTATACAAAAAAACTTCCCTCTGCATCAACTACCATACAAGATAGCTTCTGGCATCTCCATTTTCATGGTGTAAGCTATTGTTTTATGGTAAAAGGCACTTTGTCATTCTTTCATTTCTTTGTCAACAAAGTATATTTCATGGAAGACTTCTACCCTGAGATTGTCAATCTATCTGAAAATTGCTATGAAGATATATTTTCATGGGTGTCACTTTAAAGTTATAATATAATATATCTAATTTGTTTAAAAAAAAGAAATAAGCATTTACAATGTCAATATTGGATGAGCTGATACTTTTTTGGTGATTAACAGTACTGCTAGTTCTATATGTTATAGTGTAACAGATTTGTAGCCTTTCAAAGGAGGATTCTATCTAAATTTTACCATTAGTGAAGATATATGATGATGGCACAAGTGTAAACATTATTGCTAATATTTGTACTGTTATGATGTTGAAGTTCAAAATATAGCTTACTATAATATATAAAAATGTTGAAACCTGTGTGTGTGTGTGTGTGTGTGTGTGTAGGTTATCATATGAGAATGGTCTTCTTATGTGAGAATGCTAGGAATAAATCATGATCGTCGGATCTATTTATGAACGGTCAAGATTAAAATATTAAGTCATGTGACTTTTAAAAAAGTAAAGTCAAATGACTTTTTAAAGTGGTCACGTGACAATTAAATAACTTCCAATCCTGACCATTCATAATAGAACATATATAATATTCTGGTCTTTATTGTTTTGAGTTTTGTTCATTGATTAATGCATATGTGAAATGAGGAATCTGCTTTTCAATCCACATTTTTTAAACCCTCAGATATGCTGATTTTTCAAATTTTGGAACAGGCACCACTTGTTGTTCTGCTAAATTGTTCAGTATTAGTATATTTTAGTAAAATTGAAATTCTAAATTTATTTGTGCAGGCTGGAATGGGTGGAGGAACTGGGACTGGTGCAGCTCCAGTTATTGCTGGTGTCACAAAATCAATGGGTATACTGACTGTTGGTATTGTCACAACCCCTTTCTCATTTGAAGGACGAAGGAGGGCAGTTCAAGCACAAGAAGGAATTGCAGCCTTACGAGATAATGTTGATACGCTGATAGTAATTCCAAATGACAAGCTGCTGACTGCAGTTTCTCAATCTACCCCTGTAACTGAAGCATTCAATCTGGCTGATGATATTCTTCGACAAGGTGTTCGTGGCATATCTGATATTATTACGGTATGGAATTTATGCTCTATGAAAGCTTAGTCAATTATTTCCTATCAAATTTTGTTTGTAAGAGAGTAAAAGCAAAAGGATGAACAAAGGGGAGCCGTAAGTATGTTGTTTCTTTGTTTTTACAATCCTGTAGTCCTTGCTGGATTCACTTGTGGGTGTTAAGTTGGCTTATGGCTGTACTTTTTGTTATCAATTTTGGATAGATGTAGATAAAAGTACTCTGGCCATCCCACTAAAAAAATGTCCTGATAATACGCTCGCTATGGTTTAAAGCTGATGTTCTCTATCTTTAAAATTATTATTGCTCATAAATTCTGTTAATTGATTGCAGATACCGGGGTTGGTGAATGTAGATTTTGCCGATGTTCGAGCTATAATGGCCAATGCAGGTTCTTCGCTTATGGGGATAGGAACTGCAACTGGTATGTATGGAAACTGCATACATGACCAGCTGTTCCTGAATCAAATCTTCTATCTGAAACCTCTGCTTTGCTTACTGAAATTGTATAATGTGTTTAGAGTAGTATCATACTCAAACTATATATGTAGAAGGACAGTCATATATATTAGCTTACCATATGTGGTGCATAGCTACAAGGGAAGGATTATACAACCAAAGCTGTTTTAGAGGCATAGTTGCCTCATTGCCTTCAAACTATTCCATGTACATCCCTAATCCAAACCAAACAATTTGAAGGTTACAGAATTAACTCTCATGAGCCGTACAACATGTCAGAAGTTTGAAAATTTTGGAGAAGCACACACATTGATGCTGAGTGTGCTTTAATGGTCCTCAGCAATAAAATTTTACCTCTGGACCCCACTCTATGTACTGTTAGTTATCCTTTGATTGGCATACTTCTCTTTTAGGGTAGGGGGGATTAATAACCATATTCCGTTCCTGGTTATATTTCAGATTTATCACTGAAATTATCTTATGTATTCTTTTTTAATTGAAGGGAAAACAAGGGCAAGAGATGCTGCATTAAATGCTATACAGTCACCTTTACTAGATATTGGTATAGAGAGGGCTACTGGAATTGTATGGAACATAACTGGTGGAAGTGATCTGACCTTGTTCGAGGTAGGTAGTTACTCTCTGGCTTTATAGTTTTATCTTTGTTAAATATTTGTTTCATCTGTGCATATACTGTATCTCTCTCCTCCCATTCCTTTTTTTTGTATATTCTTTCTTTTGGAATTTGGATCATCTAAGGAGTAAGGACTAGCTATGAGCAACACTCACTGAATTAAGATACATTATTTTCTGTTGCAGCCATGTACCAAATACCATTGGAATAGTTTCTTACATAGTTGACAAGATTTAGTTGCATCAGTTTTCCATAAACCTGAAGATAATTAGGCGAGTGTAAATAATCTGAGGTTTATAAAATTATTTGTAAAAAGTTTTCCACCTTGTCCAGCAATCCGGTTAGCAGTTAATATAATTTTGTTGTCTTATTTATAAACTTGGTTTTTGAAGCAAGCGAATGGCACCATGTCCGTGCTGTGCGCTAAGAAATAAAATGAATTAGCTTTCTATGTTCTTAAGTCTTGGTGACTATTGACTTCGTGATCTGCTATCTGATAAATCCATCTTGCTTGTTCTTTCTAAGATGGTTCTTTAGTATGCCATGGCTTTAAATATTATCTTTTACAGGTAAATGCTGCAGCAGAAGTTATATATGACCTTGTGGACCCCACTGCTAATTTAATATTTGGAGCAGTAATAGATCCATCACTCAGTGGTCAAGTAAGTTAAACTATATAAACCCTTAAATATTATTACATGAATTTCTTCATGTCTCGCTGGCCAACATTCTTCCAGAACACAAGTGAGAACAATTATCAAGTAATCAATTGAAATAATGTTGTACTAACATGTTGTGTAACACAACTTGTGAGCAATAGTCAGAGAAAAGAACCAAAGATAATAATTGGTTAATCAAGTTTAGACCCCATAACTAGCATGTTTTTGAATAAATGAATATGAATAGTGACTAAAACCTTATCTTTCTTTCTAGGAAGCCCAGATGCTTCAAAATAGTTGTCTATCTATGTTGGTCACTTGACCACGTTATACACCTAAATTTTCCTTTTTTATTTTTAAATTTTTATACCAATGCAACTGGAAACACTAATAATTAAATAAATAATACAATTTTATTACATCTACAATAACTAATGCTAACTTTTAAAACATTGTATCTCTCATTTAAGTTGTGTTTTTTTGTTAACTTTATATATTTTTCCATAGTTGTGTCTTGTCTTGCACTTTTTAAAATTGCCAAGTCTATGTTTCTATATCGTATTGTATGGCATGTCCATGCTTCCTCGGTTTTCTGTGTTGTGGCATTTGGATTTCAATGCTCTTTAAACTAACATTTCTCCAAGTTAGTTTAATAATTTGTGTATATGGCATGATTGGCATGGTGAACCATGTCATTTGGCTTCATATAGGTAAGCATCACATTAATCGCCACTGGATTCAAGCGTCAAGAGGAAAGTGAAGGGAGACCCGTACAGGTATATAGCTCAATCCAGATCAAGATCCTCTCATGTTGAAACTTAACATGACATTGTCATGTTGAAATTTAGTGTCCCTCTCTCTCTCTCTTCAAATGTACAATATCGGCAGACCCTTTGAATATTTATGAAGAGAGGCACAATGTTTCACATGATAATGTCATATGACATTAGGGGATACTGATATGGCTTAATCCCTTTATTTTCCCTCCTTCCGTCTTGGATGCCATACCCATAATTGTGGTTTTTGTGCAAAATGCAGGCCAGTCAACTCACACAGGGAGATACCATTGGTATCAATCGGAGACCTTCCCCATTCACTGACGGCAGTTTGGTTGAGATCCCTGAATTCTTAAGGAAGAAAGGACGATCCCGCTATCCAAGAGTTTAATATTGATCCCTTGCATTTCTTTACCACTGGATCAATTTTTAGGGATACAAATAAAATCGGTCTAGGTATTAGATCTCCTTTTTGCCCATTGTTAGCAGTTTTAGGTATGTATTCTCGTCCATACAGTTTGTTCATGAAAGCTAAGTACTTTCCAAACTTCTGCTTTTAAGTTGAGGCTTGTTGGCATATTTGAACATTTAGGCATTAGCTTATATTTTTGTACAGAGAATATATGAGTTATGGTCAGGGCTTGTGATTCATGTTTGACATTTTTTTACCAATCACTTGAAGATTAATCATTATGAGAACCGCTAACCGAGTTAGCTAAGCTGCAGTTTTTAAAGTAAATAAGAAATCTGTGTGGTTCCAAAGGCAAAATAAGTAAACTAAGAGTGTTTCAACATTTTCTCAAGCCTTCAGAATGAGTCTCTGCAGCAGAATTTTACATTTTCGCTGATGATAATATACTAATGAATAATGGCATTTAACTTCTCCTTCTCTGCTTTTGGCCTTATCTTTCGCGCTTACATTCCCAGAGTTGTGGACTTTCAATTAAGATTCTGATGATACTAAGTTATTTGAGTATGGTTTGTTTATGTTTTCACTTTTCAGTCTATATAATTTTACTTTATTTTCATTTTCCTTAGATAGGGGTGACAAAATGAGTTTGACCCATTGGCCTAACCTATTCAACGAGATAGAGAAAATGAAAAGGAAAACAATATTTATCACATCTACTCGTTTACAGTAATATGTGTGAAAATATTTAAATTAAAATGAATTTTTCTAATTTCCAATTCAAATAAAACTATTTTCTTTTTCTTCCCCCTTGTCGTTTATAGTAAAGAGCTCGTTTCTTTTTTTGTGACTCAAGTTGGGATATTATATTTGCAGCTTGCTTGCCACATATATATATATATATATTTGCAACTTGCTTATTAATGGACAAAACTATATCTACTTTAGTTGTGCCTGAGATTTGAGAATAATGCTATTTTGATATTTGTGGAAAAGTCATAATAAAAAACAAAAATAAAGTTTGTCATTTTTAAATTTAGTGTCATCAAAATATGATAAATGCCAATTACCTATTATAAATTCAATAACTAATTTTTCATTTTAAAAAGTTTAAAAAACTAATTTAAATAAAACTAAAATATTTTCAATATATTTTTATTTAGTTCAAATAGGTCTCATTAAAATTCACTTCAGATGTAAACATGTGTTGAGCTCGCCCTACATTCCAATCCTTTCATAATCTAATAATCTTATACAATACATCAATAAAAAGATAAATGTATCTTATCTAATTAGAATAAAGTATAAACAATTATGTTAATAAGCTACTGATGAGTGATTGATTTCAGTGATATTCTTCTTAATAAGTGTCTCAGTTTCGAATTTTGTATTAAAAAATTAGTCCCACAAAGATGTGAAGGTTCAGTTTGTGAATAAGAATATTTCCCATTAAAAATACATGTACAAAATAAATAAAAGAACTATACCAAAAAAATCGTCTAATTTTTATTTCCTAGGGAAAATAAGAAAGGAAGCTAGTAGTTTAATGACCACACAAAAGTAGTTTAAAGATCTTTTTGGACATCTCAAAAGAGTGTGTGCCTCATAAAATAGCATAGCACAACACAAAAGTATTTATATTTCCTGATTCCTTTTATGCATTTTATATTCTTTGATTTTGAAATGATAATAATAGCATAATCGAAATTTATTTTTCAAAAAATATCATATCCAACCTCATTGGTTGCAAGCCAAGAATCAAATAGACATGGAGATCAACATCAACCTCACAATCCTCCAAATCAAAAAATCAATCTGAGGAATACCATTGGCTTCTTCACTCACCCCCTCTCTCTTTTCCCACAAAGTAAGTCTTTTTCTTTTGGTTTCATTTTGGCATTTTTCAGTGCTCAGTAAGTGGCAACTAGAACTAGGCCACACATATCAAAATCCCACCCCAAACAAGACACGTACGTTTGTCACATACCATACAGAAACAACTCTTGTGGACTACGTGTAACCAAATTTCCCACCCATTGTTTCCCATTTCCTTTATTCATTGCCCACACAACAGAAAATCTGCTCCTCTCACACACATCAAGGAGGTACACACAGCACACAGAAAAACAAATATCACTTTGCTCTGTTTCTGCATGACAGAACAACACAACCACCCTTTCATCATGGCTCACCAATCCTCTTCTACTGAATCTGATAACCAGGTTCCTCCTTACCCATTTGAATTTGACTTGAAAAGTAGCCCCCAATCATCTAAAGATTCCATGTTGCAGCAAGAACAAGAAACCCCATTCAACCTGAAAGGTGTTACACAAAGCCCCTCTGCTTCAAAGACCCTTGTCTGCAACAAGGAGGAAACAGAGTTACAGGAGCTTCTAGCAGAGGATAGTGGACGTGAGAAGCTGAAGAGGCATAGAGTTGAAGTGGCTGGAAGGGTTTGGATTCCAGACATGTGGGGTCAGGAGGATCTGTTGAAGGATTGGATAGATTGTTCTGCATTTGATGCTCCTTTGGTTCCAAGCAAGATCACCATGGCACGTGAGGCTTTGGTTGGAGAGGGTAGAAGAGCCAATGCTGCTGGTCTAAGGATAGAGAACAGGTGTTAGAATTTTTTTCTTTTTTTTTTGTTTTTGTTTCTGTAATTCAGTTTAACCACAACCATCTATTGATGATGGAGGGTTTTATTAATCCTGATCTTCATAGATATTATATACATATATATAATCCTTTCGTTTCTTCTTTTCGAATTTGATTTTGATGATTGTTGATGGTGTGATGCATTTGAAAACTTAAAACCATTTTGTTTGGGAACTAGATATATGCAAATTACGTTATTTTATATATGTGTATTCATTCATTGACTACTTTCAGCTCATGAAACTTTCAGCCTCTTGAAAAAACAGTTCTCATATGTTGTTTCAAGCAAAACAGAATAATATAGTCCAAATAAACTTTGACGATAGGCAAGAGGATAGCAAATTAGTCTCTAATGGTACATGTATTTTTATTCTTGAATTTTATGTAATTATCTATTCTGACCGGCAGCATGGTACATTTCAAAAAACAACAATATAAAAATAGAAAACCTAATCTGAGTGCATTTGTTTAACAAGATTCGCCAGAATTCCAACTAAAAGTTGATCAAATTAAATTAAAAGTCAAGTGCCCAGAAGTCATTCCCATTTTAACCATAATCTATCGTAACTTAAAAATGCTCAATATTATCAATTATGATGCTCATTTTTTATATTTTAGTCCTCAATGTGCAGTGAAGTATATATTGCCATTTACAAAAGGCTTACCAGGGTATACCAATGATGTGTACTGGTAGCAATATATGGAAAAAGGGCTATAAGCCTTTGCCATTGCATGCTTTATTTGAGGAATACTTGCTCAAACCAACCATCTCCTGGCCTTGCAAACCCATCAGAAAATTATGGGCACAGGATTTCTCAATTCAATCCCCTGTTGCTTTAGTTAGGAAACCCTGTTCTGACAGTAGGCTGAAACACACTCATTAACGAGTATCCTTCCTTTTCATTGCATTGATCTATCAACATTTATAGTACGTATCAACTTCGTTTTTATTAGAATGAATTCTAAAACCCAAAAGCACTCACAAGCTTTTCTCTTTGAATTAATTCTAACTTCAGAATTAATTGTATAAGGATTTCCAAAATGCATAGGGCTCATTGAAATAAGCACACTTACTATACTAATTCACTATAGGGTAAGTGATTATTTAGCAATTCCGAGCAAAAATGCAAGTTAAGTTTACAGTAACTATAATTTACAGCCTTACTCAAAAAAAAATATCCAATATCTGCTTTAAATTATTAATACATATATTAAAGAGAAAACAAAAGGCACTATGAGGATGCTGCACATCTATTTGTTTCCACTCTTTAGCTCTACCAGTATAAATTTCTACTACTGATACAGCAAATAAGCAAAATTAGCATCATCATTGGGATACCAGCTCCCACACCTTGATTGTCCCATCATCGCTGGCAGAGGCTAGTAGTGGTTTCTCCTATTTAGAATGCAACAGTAGGCCAAAACTGTTGATTAATACAGAGAAAGCAAAAAACAATTGCAGAGAAAGACAAAGCAAAAAGAGTACTGGCTTCTCTAAATGTACAAAGTCCTTATAAGCTATTAAACAGTATGTAATTCGCAGATGTCTAACATAATCGTAACTACTAATCTTATGTTTACTATACCATTGTGATAACTTATTCTGTTCTTTGAGGAGCAAACTCTTTGTAAAAGTAAGGTTAACACTTCATTAGTAATAGAAAGCGTACTAATTACAACTAGTTTAATACATCAAGTACAAGTTATTAAAGTAAAATTTTAAGAGGCCACTCTTCAGAATCAGACACAATCAACTAAGATTATCTGATATTAGCAGTGAAATCCACCATCCCACCCATTTCATCTTTGCGCAAAGAGATATTCACTTCATCATCATATGCTTAATGAAAGTAGTGTCTGAGAATCTTACCCCAGGGCTCCACTGCACAGAATTTATATCCATGTCATGGGCCTTCTCCTTTTTCAGCAGCAACGTGTACAGAGGACCTCCGACCTATGTTACAAGCACATAGTAAACTTTGGTCAAACTAAACTAGGGTTATTGATAAAGTGAGATGCACATCTATAGTCTACAAAGATACAAACTCAATTACTTCAAGCAGACTTTTATACATTTTCGTCACTATTTTCCTACACAATTGCACATTCTTATCTATGTTTGAATTTTTCAGGGACTTGGATTTCAATGTACATATGGATTTATCCCTTAATAACAACTGCACCAATGTTGAGGTTCAAAACATCCACATGTTTTCAGACGCCAAGAAGAGCACCTAAGTAAAAAAGATCCAATGCAAATGAAATTGAGAATGGGGATTATTATGTTAAGAAAAACATTGGAAACCAGCTAATGCAGCTCACCAGTTACCTTCAAGGCAACTATGCAAGAACACCATGCTAATCTCTTCAAGACAAAACATAGTTCAAATAAAAAATCTTGATGCAGATAAATGTAGTTGCAAATACAGTTAACACAGTACAACTGTTTGGCTGAATCATTCTCTGCACTTAAGTTGTAAATAAACATTTATCATTGATTTGTCAAGTCCTCGCCTCCTCGGCTACTCTTGTCCTTGTAATTGCAAGTACAAAGAAATTCCAAGTTTATTCATATGCACAAATAGTCAATAGAACCATGCAGTGTCCATGATTAAAGTGATTGATTTTGCACCAGGGCAACAATACTTGTAATGGACATACGAAGAATCCAATGCTTTCTTTTCTGAGAATTCTTCATGCACTTTAGACTAAAATGTATGAGGATAAAATATGAACATGCTCCTTGTGGCATCCCGAGGGAGTGACATTCACATGTCATACTAAAATAATGACAACTGTTCACCCCACCGGCATTCAAAAGAACAGGCTTGGGATGAGGGGCCAACAGCTTATGAATATTCACGCTAACATTCTCAACTGTAGTTTTTAAAGTATTCAATTGATAGACTTCTAGTACCCATCACAAATAGTCTGATTTACAAGTAATTACAGTATCACACAATAGTAGAGAGTAGAGACAACATACTGACAGGTGAAATCTATCTATTATGCAATAGGAACACAAATCACGTTCATAATTGCTATATATAAGAAGGCATTTGAAACTTCTCTTTGTCAGTGGATAAATGCAGTAAAATATATAATGCTAAAAAATAGGCATACCTGACTTTCATTGTCATCCCCAAAAAGCTGTATAGTGTCATCAGCAGCTCCACTGGCAAAGATACCTTCTCTGTCATACAAGCACAAAATGTGGGATTCAAAAATATTAAATGTCTGTAAGCCAAAATTGATCTTCATGACAGACGTGAAATGCACGGGCCACTACATTTTTCCTGCTTTCATTCAAAAATAGCAGGGGGGGAAAGGGAGTAGTAGTTATTTTATTTTTTGAAGTCAGGGAGAAGTAGTTATTGAATCTGCATAATGTTGTGATAATGACATTTACATTCTTAGAAACTTCTATATGACCCAAAGAATGGAAGAGGGTAATTCATCTGAAATGTAGAAAACATTGTCAGCATTAATTCCAAATATGGATATTGGTTGATAAACAATATAGCTCACTTTTTTTCCATTATCACTATATCTTAATTAAATTCACATGCTTAATGGCAAGAATGGCCATAGATGCAAATGATGACAGTTGACTTCTTAAAGCCATACGTATGAAATTGTCATTACTAAATGGCGAGCTGGTTAATTCTTCAAACCACATTTTTAAATGAATGTCAGGTGAGCTGCAAATTTTATTTAGTTAACCAAGATGCAACTACCTTGACCAATGAATTGAGAAAATCGTCCGATCATGATATCCTGAAAGAGTGCAAAGATGTCTCCTGAGAAGCCCAAAAAGAAACAAGAAACAACTTTACGATGTCTGAAAGGAAAGGATTAATATGCCAACGCTATTAAATGATCTGCCCCTCATTTGTACAAGAGCTATAGTAAATAAAAGAATATAAACTATACAAGTGCTATACTATATAAAAGATTATAAACTGTCTAATTGATTTTAAAATCTTTGAGAGAAACAAACAATAGTGTTTCAATCTGATAAGTACCAGCACTAATAAAGAAAGAAAGAACTGCTTACTGAAGAAAACTGTTAAATCTCCTGGATATTTGATAGGTACAGTCAGTTAGTAGAATTAGTTATAGTTAATTAGTTAGTTAGTTAACAGAATAATAGTTAGCGAGTAAGGCATGTTGCCCATAAATAGGAAGAGGTTGAGAGGCAGGGCGGGTGTAGTCATTTGAGATAGTTCAGAGCCTTTGGACATTGGAAGGCTTGTCAGATCTTCAAAGTTCTGCTATTTGTTATATAATCGAGGGGAATTTGACTATTTTCAGCAATAAAGACTCCAGTTTCTATCAATATTCAAGATATCCAGGTCTCTCCCAAGTACCAAATTATGATGCATCCTCTAGATGATCGTACTCTCTATCAAAATTATCTGAAAAGAAAAGACTTAATACACTAACCCTATGAAAGGATCTACACTCATTTGTATAAGTGCTATATAAATAAAAGATTATAAACTAATTGGTTTTAAAATCTTTGATAGAAACAAAAAAGTTTTTCAATCCATTCCAAAATGTATGAAAAAATAGCAGAAATACAGTTGAATCATGGCTTGAAAGCCACAATTAAATCAAAATATCAAATGCCATCAATGGATCCTTTATCTTTATCAGAATCAGATAATTCAACATATTTCAGTTGAAAATAAGGTGACTAGGGAAATGTGATACAACTTATGAAGCACAAACACTTCTTCTTAAGGTGTTGGATTGTCAGACGCTTCCCCGGAACCGACACCCGATGATACACGTCAGTTATCCTATTGAAAATTTGATTTTTATTAGATGCCTAGCCAACACCTTAACTCCTTAAGGACACTGATTAAACACGTCTCAACTTTAGACGCTTAGCCGAAACTCAAATAAGGCATGACACTTGATAATGACACAACTCAAACTAAGAAATTTCATTTTATTTTTAAATAACTTACAAAAAGATTTAAAATATGAAAAATGTTACAATACGTTGCCATTGCACTTCATTTGGAAATGTCTTAAGCATTACAACATGTCAAATTTATGAAATGTTAATTACATACTCAGTATTGTATCCTAGATGACAAAAACTAAGGAAAGATAAAAGTAGGAAAAAATCCAATGGTACTTACCAAGGTGCAAATCCACTACTAGATTGTACGTTTTCTGTTTCCCATACCTTCACGGTAAGATCATCACTGCCATAAGGAGGTTAGAGTCAAATACCACAGAAGTTCAAGAAAATGACAAATAATCGCAGGTACAAACAAGAGAAATACTTCACATACCTACAGGTAACCATTTTGTCTCCACTAGCATTGAAGGAGAGGGCCCAAACAGTAGAAGTATGACCACTGACAATTAACACAAATATACATGAACATATGCACATTTAATATTGGTTTAAAAAATTGGTAGTCCTACATGAACCATGTAAAAGATACATGCAAAATGCGCTCTGCATAAAATACAGAAAAACAACCATGTCTAAAAGAGAAGAATACAAAGAAGCTGTAATATGAGAGGAGATGGAAGCAGTCATAAAGCAGTACTTATTAGGTTGACCGAGAGTTTGAACACACTGCCAATCGTCACTGTCACCTTCATCTGCCCAAACCTGGTGAAAATTGATTGCATTATAATGTTATCACACTGTTCAATCCCATTCATTGACATAAGCAGCAGACATGACACTAAAGTAACAAAAATAAAATGAAGACAATGGAGCCATTTTTAGCATTTGCATTACCTTAATACTATTATCATAGCTACATGAAATTAAGATATCCTCCGTGGGGTGCCACTTGACCATTTTAACATCCTGGGTATGTCCTTGCAGCACGGACACACACTCAAACTCGTTGACCGGCTGCATTTCCCATATCCAGACAGATTTATCCCTACTACAAGTTGCAAGCAAGGTTCCAGATGCATTCCAAGATACACTCTTCACTTCATTTTCATGACCCTATCCACACAATTACATGTATCTCAAAGTAAGACAAGAAAAGAACAATGATAAAAGAATAAACACATCCAAATTATCAAAGAATATGATGTGACACAGCAGCAGCACACCTCCAAAGTAGCAACACACTCAAAATCACCCCCAACATTTTCCCATATGGCAGTGGTGGCATCAAAGCTTGCAGTGGCTAACAGTTTCCCAGAAGGTGACCAAGCACAAGATCGAACGGTTCGAGTGTGTGTTTCGTCCAAAACCGCCTGCACATCAATGCCAAACTCTGATATCATAATTAAGAATAAAACTATGCAACTTCGATTACGATATACACAAAAAAAATTTCAAAGCACTTAGTTGATGAGAGTGATTATAAGGAGTGAGGAAGAGACCTTGCAGGCCCAGAGGCCAGAGGAGAGGTCTTGTTCCCAGATTCGGACAGTTTTGTCGCCGCTGCAAGAAGCGAAGACGAGAGGAGTACCAGCATGACCAGTTGCCGGGTTCCAATCCAAGCTCCAAACCCTGTCGTTGTGACCTTCCAGCCTCTGAACCTCCTTCAACTCCAACCTCTCCATCGCAAACCAATCTTACTCTGGCCGCTTAGTAGACAGAAACTCACTTGACCTCGAGCCACCACTCCCACCGGCCACACACAGTACCTTTAAAGGCTCACGGCGGTGAGTGGAGTAGAGGAGTGGGTTGACGACGATGGGGGCGCGGCGCTGCTTCTTCTAATTGGGAGAAAGTGATGTTGGGGAAGAAGAAAGGGGCAAGAACTCAAAGTATGCGATCTCTCCGTCTTGTGGGCACATGTGAACAACCACGTGGCTTTTCATTTCAATTTTTTTTTTGGGTGACTTGCCGGTCCAACCGAGCCTAGCCAAGTCACTGGTTTTATGCTTAAACCGGCCCAGTCATACCAGTTCTATTGCATGGCCGATCGGATGAGTGATTTAGATCGTTCAAGTCTCAAGTTTCCGGTCGAACGGGTGAATCTGGTCGGTTTGAGTTGAATTTAATAACAGTGGTAGTAAGTACTAGTTGAAATGAGCTATTTAATTTGGGCCATAAGCACAATAATGAGTATTTTTAGAACAAGTATGCATAATGGCGATAGCATCAACTTAATCTGATTTCACTATCACATTTATGAATTTTTTTACTAAGGCAAGATGAGGGCCCGCCGAGGTGGTCCACATTTCTGCATCCACGATTGAACAAGAGACTATATTCTTATGATTCATTTGGTACGATGTATTAGATTTAAAACTTGGCTCGGATTAACCGATTTGATCGGTTGAACCAAAACTCGACGAGTCACCACTTGGACAAAGTGGAAGACATGTAAGAAGTGGGACAATGCAGTAACTACCAAGTCACATGGTTGTGATGTTCACTAAGTCCTGGAGTTAGACCTGAAATATAATGATGCAAAAAGAACATGTCATTTTTCTAATTTTAATTTAATCAAATGATTTAAAAAAATTCTTGTTCGTGTGGATGAAAATTAAAAGCTTATTGTAGAGGTACACACATGTTGGTTTGAATCGATTCAGACTAAAGTAGAATATGAACCAATAAAAAATGCTCGGGTTTGTTTGGCCTGGATTTCACATTCTTTACCTTCAAACCAATGATTTTCCGGAACTTTACTTGGTAGAATTTTTTTATGGCAACTGCACATTTTAAAGAAGCTGCACACTTTTGGTTAAGAGGATGTATCAACCCAAGTCATTGTCCATGTATGGCATTACACAAGAAACTTGCTGTCTAGTTCGATGTAAATATCACTTCAAGCTTCATTTCATATTATCAGAACAGGCTAGATAAAAATGCCTGACAATTTATTAAATACAAGTGAATATTACATTGATATCATTATACAAGCAATATATTTCATCTTCAGTTCAATCAATCGTTTGTTAAGGTACAAAAATCATGTTTCCTAACAGAATCTAGTTCCACTGCATAAAAGAAATTACTGTTTCACCATGAAGGAACTTTTACAACTGCAACCACCAACTGCGCTAGGGTTTTCAGTCACCTGCAAATGAAACCAGAAACTGTAAAATTGTCCTTGGTTAAATGTCTCAAGAATGCTATTAAAACTAATAAAGATTAGTTTTGGCCACACAGCCCTGTTTTCCATACACTCTCACATGCTCATTTCAATTCCATACTCTCACACGCCCATTTCAATTCCATACACTCTACAGTCTCACATGCAACCTAAGGATTTGGTTTAAAAAGCACACACGGTTTAAGGGTCTGACTGCGAGACAGTCCCCTTTTCTATTACAGAAATAATGCCATGAAACATATAAGACAAAACATGAATTTGAAATTATGTAGAAATAAGTCTTTTATTTTTTAGGCTAATTGGAGCACAGCAAGGTATGACTAACTGCAATTACAAAGTACATACAATAGCAAAATCAAAGCGAGAAATATCATGCTTTATTATTAAGTGAAATCTCATGCAATAAAAGAAATATCAAAGAATGTGCTGCTTTCATTTGTTAACCAAAGATAATGGAATGATGCATTTTGAAATTGGAAGTTTCTATGATTCTCTACATATTTTAGAAGCACATCATGCTCCAAGTTTTTTACAAATTACAAAAGTGGCAGTTTTAGGAGCACATCATGTAGCCTTGGTTTATGGTTAGTGGATTAGTGCTATAGTTTCTCTTCCTGGGCATCATTTTGCCATGAACAACTTTATTCTAATGCCAGGCTACATTTTCCATGCACATCTCCAGTGGCAGCTCCAGCTTTGTTTGAACTCTCGATGGAGGTGTGCCTTGAAAACATGACTGGAGTTGGAAGAGAACCATCCCAAGCAAAAGCTCAGTCAGAAGAGAAACTGCAACATCCACATAACAAGACAATGCAACATGCTGGTCTATAATACACCAAATAGCTTACAGCATAGTATGCTGATATGTTCCTAAAATGTGTAGAACAGTGGAGCACTATAACGTTTTTCTATGAAAAGACTAAAAGCATCTAAAGATATTGCTTGGATGGTCGCAAAATGAGAATCTATTTGGAGAACTAGGAGCAGGATTTCCATGGAAAATATACATGAAAAGGTGACACACATTTCTTTTTTATTTTATTTGAATTTATGAAACTTAAAAAAATGGAACAGGGCTTTATTGACATTGGATTCCAATCTGAACCTGAATAAAGATTTTATACTAACTTAACTAGTAAAACTTAACAAGGAGCAGCTCTCATAATAGCTCAAATAGTTAAGTAACTAGAACAATTTAATATCTAACATGAACTCTCACTCATACAAAAGTCTTTTGTGCTTGAAGCATGAACACATGAGCGTGCTTCCTCTATCTTGTGCTAAAACTCGACTTTTATATTTCAGCAAAGAAGGCAAGGATCAAACTCTTTATTACTAGATCATAGAGACTTTAATTGACTCTTCTGAAAGCTTATGCTGATAGATAATTGTTGATAGATAATGGCTCATAAATGGATAATCAGATAGAAGTTCTCAAATTATCCATAATATAACTGGATAACAGGATGTGAATTCTTATTATAGTTCACAGAAAACTATATGGTATGTAGATCTCAGAAACTTTCTTCCATGATTTTACCCAGTGTTGTCAATCTCGGATAGCAGTGCATAGCGGCCGACCAAAAAAATGCTATTGTGGTATAGCTCATAGCGGCATGACCGCTATGCTGAATATTTTGTTTAGTTTATATAATAAAACTATATATATATCAATGATAAAAAATTGTCAAAAAACATGGCACTCATAATTAACATTAAGCAAAACATACTAGTACCAACAAAAGTCAAGGAAACCAAGAGGTTTATGTCTCTCCTAAACTAAACTGCCTAAAAACATTAAAGTTCTATATCACTTCCTGGATCCTCCTCAAAGTAGACCATTTTCATTATGTTTCCTAAGTGGAAACCCTGAAATACCTCCTCAATATGCCCTAGCATGAACTTTTTGAGGGTTGTTTATAGGTTTTTATCAATCCCACAAAATAGCACCGCTACGGATACTATTTCATTGGCTTTAGCGGCTGTAACAGCCGCTACACTGAACTGCACCACTATGCAACAACTAGGAGCGGCCAAGGGCCGCTACGGCGCTATGGCACCTCTATTTGACAACCCTGATTTTATCATAATCTAATTATAATGCAGTTTCACAATGTCATAGCTATGAAGTGCCAAGGCAAGCATGTGAAAGACAGTTACAAATGAGTCCGGATCCCATGAGACCAAGTCCAAGTGTCAATACGAACATATTTGTGCATTCAATAACCTTTTAAAAATGGTGAATTTTATCAATCCAAATTGATTATGAAATTCTCATCAAGTAGATCAAGCCTACAAAATTTCATATAATTCAAAAACTAATTAATAGATCACCACATCACTTCATTTTAACACATAATGCACTAGTATCTACTATTAAATAACATACCTAAAAGTATCTAAATTATCTGAAATGCTGTAAACATAATTATCAAAATAATATATAATATTTATTAAAAGATGGGATTAACTGATTTGGCACTCTAGAAAAAGTTATTAAATGTGTAAGTATGCTAATATTGACATAAGTGTCAATGGATCCTGACAAGTTTCAAATAAACACTGGTTTTATCAGAAATGCTTCTTGCTACTTAACTTACCACAAAAGCTGAACGAATTAGTTCCTCAACATAATCAACAGTCGCGCCTTTCACAAAATCATATGATATATTGTCAACAACCAGCTTAATTCCTTCCCTCTCAAAAACTCTGCCAATAATATGTTAAGCAAAATAAGTTCAAATTTATAAAATACAAGGGTTTAGCCTGTTCAGGCCCAATACACAGATGGCAGCTTAATAAATACCTATCATCTGAGTTGATTCTGTCATCCAGATCAAAAGCATACTGAAATCCAGAACATCCACCAGTTTCTACACTCAATCGAAGCGTTTTTGGGGCAGTTGCTGATTCACTGGCTTCCAATTCCTTCATTCTCTGTTCCATATTCAACAAGTTACAGAAATGGATTGGAATTGATTACAAGTAATATTACATAGCTCCTAAGCTATACATATGTAACGTAACCACAACCATTGGGGAGAAGGTGCATCAATCAAAACAAATGTGAATTTCATGAATCTTCAAAATTAGTGCATTATAACAAACATCTTGTGTGCCTCTACGTGTATAATCCGTGAAAAACCCTTTGAATGATTCGAAAAACTGCTCTTAGATCACAAAATTATCGACTCACACAGAAAACACGAAGAATCAGATAAAAAGGAGATGCTATAGAGCGCAACGAGCATACCCGAAGGCAATTTTCGGTCATGTGAACAGGCTCCACGTGGGAAGAAGAAGAAGAGGAAGTGGTTGCATCGTGAAGAACAGAAGAAGAAGAAGAAGAAGAGAAGCTTGTAAGCTTCTGGTTCTGTCGAAATCGAGCTGCCAACGACGGAGCCAGGCGTCGAAACAGTGACGACGTCTGC
Organism: Lotus japonicus; assembly: GCF_012489685.1. NCBI lineage: Eukaryota > Viridiplantae > Streptophyta > Magnoliopsida > Fabales > Fabaceae > Lotus > Lotus japonicus. The sequence goes on along the minus strand of NC_080041.1, from coordinate 124,288,865 downwards.
ATCTCTCTTTCTCTCTCTAAACCACCATTGATGGCTTCTCAGTTTCTTTCTCTGCGATTGCGTATTCCTCACAGGGACCTAAACTGAAATTTCAGCCTATCTCACAGCTCAGAATCAGCCACCTCATCAAACTAAAATGAACGGTTCAGAATTGACCATGTTGTCCAAATACTCCATTTCCCTGAAAAGTAATTTTTTTTATTTAACATCCTCCCAAAATTACATGTTTTGTTTTTAGTCCTTTCCGACACATTTTCCATCCAACCTAAACGAAATAAACACAATTAATGCAAGAGTATAAATGAATAAACACAATAACCATTTAACTCATATCACATGTAATTCCGCTTAGGTTGGATGGAAAATGTGACGAAAAGACTAAAAACAAAATGCGTAATTTTAGAAGGATGTTAAACAAAAAAATATTTTTCAAAAAACAAAATCGATGTATTTTGCAAGGACGAAACACTTATTTAAACCTATAAAAAATAATAATTGAAGTCGCAAATGGAATAAAGGTGTTACTGCAACAACTTAGCATTTGTGATTCCTATAAGGAATTCGAGAGCTCAATTCCCTTGGAGATGACCATGTTATCTGCGTTATTGTGGACGAGCTTGCTGGGAACATCATTGCAACAGGAAACGTGTTTATTGAGAAGAAATTTTTAAGGAATTGTGGCAAGGTTGGGCATGTTGAAAATGTTGTTGTGGATTCCAATGTTTGCGGGAAGCAATTGGGGAAGAAAGTAATCGATTTCCTCACGAATCATGCTCGTTCAGTGGGTTGCTACAAGGTAATTCTGGATTGCAGCATTGGGAACAAGGTGTTCTATGAGAAATGTGGATTCAAGCAGAAAGAAGTTCAGATGGCTATGTATTTTGCATGAAGAATGGTTTTGCTAGTTTCAGAATTTACATCCTGGAGAGACAGATAGTCAAAGAAATGCATCTGCAAAAAACAACTGATTCAATTCCATTTCTTGTTCTAATGATTAGCTATTACATTTTACTAGATGATTACGGCTATGTATTACTCACATTCTCACTCATATAACTTCCATTTTTCTCTTGATCCTTAAATAATTACAAGCATATTAGATTATTAGTGTGTGTACGGAGCACAAACGATCTTCAAATTGTAAAATTTATATATTATATATATCAAAGACAGAGGTATAACAATGAATCTTTTTCTATTGGTTTCCTAGTCCATCTGTACATCACCGAGAAGACTACTAAATACATACTTAGGTGACTGCATTTTAACAAATTTACTTCTACCAGAACACATAGATTCCAATTCCAAGGTATATGGTAAGATCATTGGAGCCTAACTTGGTGATGATCATTAAGGAGATTGCAGTCTAGCAGAACCCAGCTCCATTCACCTGGGCAACATGTAATATAATGCATTCAAAGAATGCAGTGTGTGGAGGCTGCACTGCCAGCAGTAATTTACAGGTGACAAGAAATGAGCTTAAGCCCCTGAAATTCTGATAACAAATTAAACAATTAAGTGACATTATGCAATTTCACCCACGCATTGCCGATTTTAAATATGGCCAGAAATTCAAACAAGTATCTAAAGCATCAAAGAAGAAAAATGATAACTGAACCTAATAAAGCAATTGCACTGTATGTAAACATCATTGAAAAAATTATGGATTGTCAATCAAACCAAAACATCAAGGGGGAAAAATAAAAAATCAAGATAGCAATAACAAGTTTGTTTGCTGAAATCTACTTCCATAACAATTATGCAACAAGGTAAGCGTATGTGCTAGTTACAAAAGACTATCAAATTTTATTGTTCTGTCAAAAGCTACCGAGTTTCTGGCAATAAAGATAAAACCATTACAACAAGGCAAGGAGTCATACATCCTGTCATTTTTCAGATTCTAATCTGGCTAAAAAGATAAAACCATTAAAGTGAACTGTCATCATACAAACTGTTTATACTGTCTCTTTTCATCCATACATGATGTCTGCCTTGTGAAGTCTGTGAACATGAGCTAATGCCCTTTTTGTACCTCCAATACATCTCATATTCTTATTATTTTTTTGAAAAAATATCAGTTGGATTTATGATATCAAAACAAATGGAAATGTGCCAAGGAGATCTATAAACAAGATAGGATTTAAGTACTACTTTCTTTAGCATAGCCTACTAGCCCATAACTCAATGAGAGAATAAAACAGCTTATTTGATGAGGAGCAGAAACAAAAAAAACATAACAATATGTAAGGATGGAAAATGAACTGAGATCTGTTGAATCTTTCAATGAAACTATGCCTTCAAAACTTGATACAGTAATCATTAAATTGACCACAGAAAAGAATGAATATAAAGCCCAACTATGGATACCTTCAGTCTCATTGAAGTTACTGCAATCATTGAAGTACTCTTCAGCACTGCTGCCTAGCTGGGTTTGGCTTCTCAACTTCAGCATTCCTTGTAGTTATGGACTTATGGTGGGGGGATTAGATCCCCCAATCACCATTTACCATCCCCTCTTAGGTCCAATAAGACATCTCTGGAACCCTGGATAAAAAGCAAAGCATAAAACAAAGAAAAAAAGAGCAAAAACACATATGAAACTGTTACATTGAAGGTATGGACAACAGCAAACTTAAAACCAATATTAGATAATGAAAGCACATAAATGATGTCTTTACTCTGTGTGTGGACTTTGTGCATCAGGTTCAATACCATTATCCTTACAATGCTCAATTGTATCAGAAAAAAATCATATTAAATAATAACATAGTTTAAAAAGAGGGGAGTTTACAGCACCAAGCATCTTCAAAAGTGAACTTGCACACTACCTTCATCTTTAAGCAAAACCACTCTTATCCATCAACTGAGTTTTTTGCAGGTTTACTTCTCAGTCATTCCACAATCATCTTACAATGTGCACAGAAAACCAACTCAAATGTCTGAAGTTTCAGGCTTTCAGCGGCCAAATTTGTTGAGTCGAAGGCATGCAGAGCGTTGACGCTTAGATAGCTCATCCATCAACCTGTTATAAGAGGCAAGATCAGGTATAAACCCCCTATCCAACATTTCATCCACCACTAACTCTCCTTCCTTTTGACTGCCCTCTCCTGCATACCCAGTAACCAAAATTTCATATGTCATGCAATCAGGTTCCAAACCCTTGCTTGTAGCAAGCAATCTCAAATTATTTGCTTCTTCCGTCCTTTGCTTGTTACAAATATCTTGAAGGACACCATTGAAAGTCACAACATCCAGTACCATACCCTCTGTAAGCATTTTTTCCACCAATCTCCGAGCTTCTCTAGTCTTCCCCGACCTTCTCAAACCATCAACCATCACAGTACAAGCAATCAAACTCGGAACATTTGCTCTATCCCACAACTCATAAATAAGCTCCAAGGCTCTATCAACATTTCCTTCCCAACACAAAGCTTCCACCAAATCAAAATAATCATACTCTTTCGGCAAAACCCCCCTCTTGGAAAAATCCGCCAATATTTCACACGCCTGCAAAACCCTTCCTCCCTTACAAAGCCCATGAACCAAAATCTCACAAGTGACAATGGAAAATTGACACCCCAATTCAATCATCTCATGAGCCATCCCAATCCCTTCCTCAACCCTTCCCTCCCTAAACAACCCCTTAATCAAAGTATTGAAAGTAACCACATTTGGATCACACCCCATTTTCTTCATCTCCTTAAACATCTCCAAGGCCAATCCGAACTGCGAATTCTTACAATAACTACTGATCAAGATATTGAAAGTAAAAACATCAGGCTTCACCCTATCTCTAACCATCTCATTGTAAAACTCAAGAGCTTTATCGTGCCTACCGGATTTGACAAACCCGTGAATCAGAATGTTGCAGACGGAGACATGTGGCCTGCCATCGATCAACCTCCGCATTGAGCGAAAGGCGAAGAGGGCGTCGTCGAGCTTGGAGGCATTGCAGAAAGCGTGAATGGCGAAACGGAAGATGGGTTCGGTTCTGGGGCAAGAGAAGATGGCGGGGGAGCAGGGGCAAGGGTTGGAGGCGATGAAGGTGAGGAGGGTGCGGAGGTGGGGGAAACGCTGGGTGACGGCGAGGGTGCGGGCCATCCATTCGAAGGAGGAGTGGGTGTGGCGGAAGGTGGGGAGGGAAGAGGCCCAGGTGAAGATGTGGAAGTCGTAGTGGGTGAAGGAAGGGTGGTGGTGGAGCTTCGATTTGAGGAAGTGGACGAGGGTGTCGGCGGTGAAAGGTGGAGAGAGGTGGTTGCTGAGGAAGTGGAGGAAACGGTCGTAGTGAGGGGTGGGAGTGAGAGTGAGAGTTGGAGGAGGAGGAAGAGATGCCACTGCTTCTGGTGGCGGTGGGAGGAAAGGGTTGAGGAGTGAAGAAACCGCTGGTTTTGTGATTGGTTGCAGTAACTTCTTCTTCATCGGAGTTCAATTTTCTGCTTCGGTTATGAATCAGTGAGTGAGAGAGAAGAAGTAAAATTCAAAGCTAACAGTAAGCAATATTATTTTGGGTTAAATATGTTTTTACTTTTTAGTTCATGAACTATACTGAATTATTGGTATTGGTCCTTTATTAATTTTTTGCTGAAATTACTAGAAACCTAGTCTCCATTTCCACCCTTCATGCTTCATTGTTTCATTGGCATAGGACCTTCTAAGTTAACACAGAATCTAATTTTGCCTTGCTTGTCATCATCTTCATTGAAGTCATCTTGTTCTCCCCTAAGTTTAGGGTCCCAAACTCAGGGACAAGAGTCCAAGCTTAGGGCCTAGGATTAGTGTTAGAGTGAAGTTGGCTCTTCTTCGACTTCGTGGCTTCTGTTATAGGCCTCTTCATTGCTCATTGAGTTGCTGAGGTTGTGTCTTATCTCATTGAGCAATTGTAGTCGCTACAATTGATTATTAAGCGGTTATGACCGACTATTTATTAGGCTATTAGAATCTAAATTAATGTGTTGTTATGTCTTATCACTATGCTTTTAACCCATTAAGTTGAGCCATTCAAGTTAAGATGTTGCCTTTCATGGTCAAGTAACCTTGTTAGGTTGTTCTTGGGCTCGAGTGAACGTGGTCTTACTAATTTTATGGCCCAATAAAGGCTTCGAAAAGGGCCACATGTGCGACTGATGGACTCACTCTGAGTCTAGTAGGGATCGTAGTCCTTCAAGCCCATGAACATAAATGCTTGTTGGGCTTGAAGTGAATCATGAAGAATCACAGTCTCTTCAAGCTCGTTCGCATAAGTGCTTTTATTGGGCTCTTGCAGAGTCTAAGGGGGGCCATAACCCTCCAAACCCATAGGCATGGATGTTTGTTGGGCTTGAGGTGAATCATGAAGGATCATAGCTTCTTCAAGCTTGTTCGCATAAGGGCTTTATTGGGCTCTTGCTAAGTCCCGAGGAGATCACATCTAAGTCTAACTTTCGACCACCTTGTTCTAGCTCCGTCGTTGGTGAACGTCACTGCCTTCATTTTTGGACGTTTCTCCAATTGCAAAGTGGGGGAGGGGCATCAGTCGAAGGAAAATCACGAAATTGTGAGGATCATCAGTTGAAGCAAAATCACATAAAAGTTGTATGAACTAAACATGGTGTTTATGTAATATTCCCCCCTTATTGCGAACTAAACATGGTGTTTCTAGAAGATGGAGAAGAAGAAGAGGGAGAAGTTTGAGGGAGAAGAAGGAGAGGTTTGAGGGAGATGAGGTATATGTTTTGAGCGCGGTGGTTCGTTGGAAAAAATGGTGGGAGAAGGAGGAATAGGAAGAAGAGGGAAAACAGGGGAATAACTCAATTTGATGAACAAAATTTGAAAGATTAAAACTGATAAAAATATTTTTAAAATGGTTTATGATGTCATAAAGACAAGTTATTTTTTTTGGTGCAAAGGATACGATCATAAAGACAAGTTATAATCAAATTCACAACCACCAGTGTAGCAGAAAATCGCATCTCAACAGAAATTCAAAAAGCGCGAAGAAGTAATTGAGGTTCATCAATTTCAATTCCCAGAGAAAAAAACATGCTTCCTCTCTGCAACGCTTCTCTGAGTTCACAATCGAGCATCAGAACTTCCATTCCTGGAAGACCTAACATCGCTATCACCAACTCCGCGTCTTCCAGCGAGAGAATCAGCAACCGGAGAAGAACCATGTCTGCCGTTGAAGCTCGAAGCTCACTCATTCTCGCCCTTGCTTCCCAAGCCAACTCTCTCACCCAGCGACGTAAATGTTAATCACAAAATAACAAAAATATTCTACTTAACTTTTCGTGATTTTCTCTGCAATCTTCTTCCTAATCAATTTTTGTGCTGCAGTTGTAGTGGACGTTGCTACTGAGACCGCAAGATACTTGTTCCCGAAGAGACTTGAAAGCCGCACCCTCGAGGAGGCGTTGATGGCAGGTAGTAAATTTTCCTTATTGAATTTTCAAATTGCACTTAATTTGCTACATATTGATTATTTCAGTGTTTGAGCTTCATTGTAGTTCCGGACCTTGAGACTGTCAAGTTCAAAGTTCTTAGTAGAAGGGACAATTATGAGATCAGGGAAGTTGAGGTATATTGTGTATGCTTTTAGCTACCTTTCTTTCTCTGACATAGAATTTGAACTTGTGCATTTTTTTCCTTAAATGAATAGACCTAATGAGATGAAAGCACTGGTGCTCAGTTCAATTCTATTTATTTCCTACAAGGACAGTGTGATTTCATCATTTTCCTGCAATTGTGCATATGTGCTTAACTTTCTTTATCATGAATCGTGATTATTGCACTCAGAGAACCTAGTGTAGGATATATTATGTTTCCAGCATTCGATTTTTAGCTGCTAAACCCTAGAGTTGGGAGACTGGATGATGGATCAGATAGTTTACTTTATGTTCATTTCATGGAATGATAAGCTGATTTGCTGTTATTGAACTCTCTTTATCCCAAATACTTGCAAGTTGTTGCCTTAACACTTCCATGGAATGATAAGCGCTGTGTCATCACTAACAAAGTGTCTGCTCTTCGAGATGTTTCACCTTCACCTTGATTTGATGATCATCTTTGCAGCCTTACTTTGTAGCGGAGGCTACAATGCCTGGGAAGAGTGGGTTTGACTTCAGTGGGGCTTCTCAGTCCTTTAATGTCCTAGCTGAGTACCTTTTTGGTAAGGTAGTTATACATTTTAGAACCGAACTGGATTCGTGCATTCCAAAATTTTACTGGGTTGCTTCTGGTCACTTCACTTCTTTGTTTCGCCTTCTATTTTGAGACAAGATAAAAGTTATAGATGTGTGCTGTTGTTGTGGTGGTAGAATACATTGAAGGAGAAAATGGAGATGACTACACCTGTTTATACAAGTAAGAATCAATCTGATGGGGTTAAAATGGATATGACAACTCCAGTGTATACAGCAAAGGTATTATGATTAGTTTCCACAGAATTTGTGAAATATCTCGTTTATAGATTTATCTTTGCTTGTTTGTTTTCTTACGCTTTGCTTTATGAATTCATTTCTACAAAGATAACTGTAGAGACATGCCTTTTCATATCATGGTAACACTAGCTCGTATTGTAGCTAAACAGCCAAAACTAAGAGCCCTCTAGATTCTTGAATAATTACACCTTACTTATTTTCAGTCTGACTATTAGACCTACCATTATTCTCAATTTCAAAATCCAGTTTCCTAGTATTCGGGTTCAATTTAATCAATTAAGAGTTTGGGACAGAATTTGTATTTTATTGACTTACATAATAATCAGTATACACATTGGTTTTTATAGATACAAGGATTTACCCTAAACTAGGAAAGGAGTAATCTAAATCAATTCCTAATCTTAACAATATAGAAGTGTTACTAAATCACATCAAATCAGAATCATATTAAAGTATAGTAAATAAAAAACATCAACTAATATGTCAACAATATCAACTCAAACTTCAACAGAATCAAAGCTCAGTTAAGGATTCAACAATAGCTAAACCCTGACACTTTATCAGGTTGACAACATTTCATGATTTATTGGAATACATAGCTAGCACCTGAAAAGTATTTTGAAGTTATAAGTTTTTTAATATACAGACCAACTATTATGTTAAGTTCAAGCTGTAAATGCCAGGGATTGGCTTGTAGCTTGGACAAATTAATGCTATTCTTCATCTTAAGAATCAATATCTATCCCAATTAGGCGTCACTATAACTTTCTTTTCTCATTGTTCTTTTCCTTATATTTCCTATTTTATGTATACCCTGTTAACTAGCGTCACTTTGCATTTAACTGTGTGGATTTTGGTGATATTATATTATCTTCTGGAAGATCTGTCTTAATACTAGTGTTTACTTAGGAGCTATTTCTTCAATGTATATTTATTCTATGATGTTCTAATTTATCAATGATATTATCTTAGATGGAAGATCAAGATAAGTGGACAATGTCTTTCATCTTGCCGTCAAAGTATGGTGCTAACTTGCCACTGCCGAAAGATTCCTCTGTGAGGATTAAAGAGATTCCCAGAAAAATAGTTGCTGTAGTTTCCTTCTCAGGTGTGCTCTCGCCTTAAAGAATTTCATAAATACATGTACACATTTAATTTAATTCCATATTTTCCCCTAGCAATGTTCATTTGAATAGTTGCAGAAAGGCATAATGCCTGACTGGAGGAAGCTCAAATAATGCACAATTTAGTTTATTACAATCGCTTATATATTTATGTGTTGATGTGTATCTGTTCATCTGGACATGTTCTATTCTATTTTTTTTTTCAGAGTGGATGGATGTGTTGCCTTTATATTTCAATAAAATGTTAGTATGCTTGACTGTGAATCTTGGTTGGCTTACCATGAAGTTCTAATCGAGTATATTTATTTGTATGCAACATAAAAGGATAAAAGATTTGTTTGAATTTCACTTGAAGTCCTTGATCAAATATATATCTTTCCTTTGTATTCAATCAGGTTTTGTGAATGATGAAGAAGTTAAACAGCGAGAACTGAAACTCAGGGAAGCCTTGAAAAGTGATGGACAGTTTAAAATTAAAAAGGGAACTTCAGTAGAAGTTGCACAGGTTAGATCTTCAATGCAATCTTGGGGTTAACGGTCTCTGAGGCTTACCCATAGGCACTTTCTTCTGTAACAGTAAATTATTATTTTATTTTGTTGCAGTATAATCCACCGTTTACTCTTCCATTTCAACGCCGTAACGAGATTGCTTTGGAGGTGGAACGGAAAGATTATTAGGAACAATATTAGCCACTGTACAATCTTGAGGTACTCAATATTGATGCTCATCTTTTTTGTAAATACGTCTCGCACTCAATATGGATGCTTGACCTTTTTTTAAAAGATATGTATAATGGTGGATTAGCCAATTCAATATATAAGTATGGCAATGTAAATGTGTGACATCGTATGGCATGAAGGAAGTTATTTATGAATAGCTGAACCTAGAGGGCTGCTGTATCAATAGGAAGATATCCCCGTCTTGCTTTTTCAGTTATATAGATACGTTTTCTGCTTTTATTTTTTCTCGCTAAGCTTCTCCAGTAATGTTGGGACTTGGGAAGGGGGGACTTGACTAATGGATTTTCACACATTTGTTTTTGCCTGTTTTGCTCGTTACTTTATCTGTATTCTGTAGTTGAGTGAAGTGATGGATTATTCTTCAGTGGAATTTAGTCCTGTTAGAACTTATCTGATTGTAAGAGAGGCATGTTTTACAGTTTGAGATATAGAATTTCTCCTTCTTGTTTAGTTATTTCCTCAAATTTTCTAATCCTTTCTGAGGCATTAATGCTCCTTGTTATGTGCATGTAAACACCAAATAGATGACCTGTTAATTATTAACCTTCCCCTCTTCTTTTTCTTTTTGATTTCATCTTCCTACTTTTTTATGTTCTTTTATGCTTTGTCTCTCCCAACTTTTGTAAATCCGTAAATGACTCACAAAAGCGCCCCCCCCCCCCCCCTTTTTTCCCCTCCCACGAGGTCTTCTACCTTTTCAGCATGTGACTAATCCTCCCTTGAGGGTCTCAGCGTTCCTCTAACAAAGGTGTCCACATAGGGTAACTCAAGCTACCAATTGAGCCATTCTTACTAGTTACTCACAGATGCAATTGAAATTTCTAAGCTGATCCTATCTTTTAGAAAGTTATAGTCATGCGTCCTCCATTCTGTTGCGGCAAAAGAAAGTAAAGGTTCAGTAGATCAATTTGATATGCCAATAGGAGATTTGCTTAATATATGAATATGATGTTGCAATAGTTTCACCTAATCCTGCAGATTAAAGTGGCTGGGATTAAATTTGAATTAAGAATATAAAATTAACATGTATAACAGTATAAGGTAGAAATCAAAGACTCTTTCAACGAATATGGACAGTTTACTAGAAGTTGACCTGTCTCATCAAATTATGTATGGAGTACTGATAGTAATGTGAAAATGATCCTCCAGCAGTAACAGTAAAAAAGTATCTTAAAACCACTATGATCATATTTTCCCCATGAGCCCAAGTGTGAATGGCAAACATAATAATGTTTTCCACATCATATTCTTTTTAATGGAGAAGTTGTATCAGCATTTGAAAGATTCTTGTGATTGCATACTTTACCTTAAGTGTGGGTGGTTATAGGCTATAGCGAACGAAATAATTTAGGAAAACGTTTTCATGCCCCTACCTGAGTGTTGTTTTCCATAATTGACCAATAAGTGATTGCTCAGTGAAATAAATGTCATGTCATATCAGATAATATAGAGTTTTGAAAACTGCATTCTAATGATTAACAAAGAGAACAATACAATCCTCTAAATTTGAGCGATCACGAGAGAGCTCCTCACTAATTTAAATGACTTCTGTTGAATTCATATTGTGTCATTCATATCGAGTTCAAGAGTTTTATGGTGCATAGAGGTCCTATCCAACTCTCGTAAGACTCTGGCACACCAAAAATGAACATGTAGTTCATGAAATTTTAAATTATTATATTATAGTTAATATGAATATCATATTCATGCCAATATCTAAGTGATAGTAATTTTAACACTTAACATTTTACCTATTTGGTACTTATATACTCGTGTCAAAACCTATGATTCAAGTTTTAGTTAACTACAAACCTCTTGAAATTGAATTTCATAGTAGTGATATTTGATATTTTTTAACTAAAAGAGCTAGTAACTTGGTAGCAAAATAGGCCATACATGATTACTATGGACTCGTGACATTGGTGACACGAAGCAAATCTTGAGTACTCTTGTTGTATTGAAGACTCAGTGCTCAAACTGAAGAAAGGAAAAACTAACTATTCTGTCATTGGTTGAATATGAGGGAGTCCTTACTACAAGAGCACTGTAGATTTTTTTTGACCCTTTATTAACCACGTCAAATCTGACTATAAAATGGAGATTAAAAACTTATTTAAGCCTTTCAATTATAAGCATTTTTGTTAATACTGTTTTGATCAGAAAACAAAAGACATAAATAAGACGGGTGATTAATCCTTTTTTGATCGCTCCCCTTTCTGCAAGGATTATATTTCACTGAAAAAGAAAAGGAAAAGAAAAACAAAGGAAGACGATTAACTGATATGGACTATGGACCTGATTTTATTTGTTCATTGATCATTATCTTTTATTCATGCTAGATTTTTTTTAACTTTTGATTATATAGATCTCAAAGACCCTGGTTACTTTGCAGTACCTTGGGTTGTATGTTGTTTAATGAAAATACAAAGTTAGCCTTGAGAAGAGTAGGCTGAAGCTGAAGAAGAGTGAAGTGGATCTTATATTTTTATCCTACTGTATATATCACTTGTTAGAAAAGGAAAACTGCAAGCAGTGAGTATTAGACTTGTCTCTTTGAAGATTGAAAACAGAATACTGTTCTAGGCACTAACTAGCTGAACTAACAGAATTAGTTAGAGGTCTAACTAATTAACTAACAATATTCTGTTTTCATAAATACAAGTCTATTAGTGAGAAAGAAACACAGTATTGGAATATCTTGCTAGTTTACTTCAGCTATGCTTTCTAATACTGGTTTCCACCCTTGAGAGACATCATCTTCACGTCTTTTCAACAAATCTTCACCGCCATCTTCTCCCTTTTCACCTTGCGCAAGTGATAACATCTTGTTCACTGAAAACCCTCCATCCTGCAGCATATCATGCAGTTGTTGTTTGCTAAGAACCAGCTTAATCCTAACCACGCTGCTTTTCTGAACATCTTGGACTTCTGGCTCCGCGAACCTCACCTTCTTGCGCGCTTTCGACGGTGACGGCGGTGGTGATGGAAGAGTCACCAGGTAGTATAACTGGCCACCTAGCAGCTTGGTGTTTGGCTGGAGATGCCGGAGGCCTGTTTGGGAGTCAGACACTGCATGGCCAGAAAAATCTGCCAAAACCTGTTCCACTTTGATAAGTGCTTTGTATTCAAGGATTTTCCCATCTGTTTTCATGACTCTCACCACATTTTCTTGCAGCAGCACCAAGCAATTACCCATGGCTGCTTTAATTTCTTTAGTGGTGGCAAAAGATGATATAGAATTTAGTGCTTATAACTAGCTAGCTCTAGTTCCTTGAATGCAACTATGGAAGCAATATGCACATTGCAATATTTAAACCAAGTTTTTATGGAAAAGGCCCTCATGGAGTGTGAAATATTACGAAAATACCTATTTTGAAGAGTGAGTGGTCTGTGACCGGTGGTGTAGGGCCCCACTGCCCTTGATCATGTTGCATGGGGTCGGCCCCCTCAAAAGCTCAAGTGGTTGACCACTTGTGCACTATGGATTTTGTTGTGTTGACTAAATCTATGTCACTTTGACTATTTGTCCCTATGTTCTTAGAATACATTCTACTTCCTCCTCCTCCGTTCCTATTTATCTATTCAGGAGGAAGAGAAGGTTCAAACAAATTAAAAAAAACAATTAATTATGTTGATTTTCATAAAAGTATTATTTGTTTTCCTATATCACCATTTAGAATGTATTTTATCTTTCTTCATTTATTGTTTCTGTAAGGGCATTTTTTGGAAAAATATCAATTAATGCTCTCTTGAAACTCTAAGTGGACAGATATATATGAACAATTTTTTTCTTCAAAGTGGACAGTTAATAAGGAGCGGAGGGAGTATATATTTTTAATAATGTGCTCATCTAAAATTTAAGGGACATTTAAAAAGATAAAATGTAAGAATAATTACTGTTTGAAAAAATTGAGATTGTGATATAGGTCCATTCATTTAATGTTTATTAGAATGTGATAAATATATATTTTATATGATAAGATCATCTGAAAATCTAAAATGTAAGGGTTCATTTCTGTCACATCAAAACATGCATGTTGATGAAGGTCGGCAGCAAACTTCAACGCATGTTGGGAAGTTTCGTCCTCTGTTTTGCACGATATATATGAATTATGATCATGTTGTTTGGCTAAAGACAGATTCATGTGTGTACTAAAAATTTGGAAGCATAACGTTGGTGTTGCTGTCACAAGCTCCATATACCCTTTCAAATGAAATTTATATGGTCCTATCCTATCAAATAGTTAGGAAATGAGACATATGGGTCCTATCAGAAAGCTAGAGAATGATATCGATCAAATTAGAAGTGATATCATAAATATAATGGATCTCAAATAAATTTTAAGTAATAGAAAAGAACTTGTTGATTCTAGCATTTTTTCAGCATGTTTTAGTTTAATCACATGTTCTCAGCATAAGTACCTATAACTTTCTCATTGCAGTTGTTAAATCTGGATGCATTTCAAAAGTGCAGGATTGTTACGGTTACTGATGATTACCAGTTTGATTTATTTTTACGTTATCTAACTTTTAATCGGATGCGTATGGACGAGTTGTCTTAACTTAAAATCAAAGATCGAATTAAGGAATTTAAATGAAGGTGTTGATACATACCAATGGGTGATTGGGTCAAATAGGGTCATTCCCAAGCTCATATATTTGGTTTGGTCCTGTGTTATTTTTAGCGAGTGGTGGTCCATCTGATAAAATTCTGAACAAAATTAGTCATTCCCAAGCTTCAAAAGTTATGATCCAATTGGTTAGGCTACAAATGGCGGTTTGACACTTCTAGTTAATTGTATGACAAATCAGCAATTCTCTGAGGCATTATCAATCCAATGAATCGGGAAAGAAGAAGCTTCGGTACTATTTGGAGTTGGAGACTAAAAAATTCTAAAAGAAGCATCAAATTGAGAGACAGAGCAGTACCTTGTTAAATTGGTGGAGATTATTGGGTAAAAGAAACTTAGTGCTGGCTGATGTTGTCAACACGCATGCTTTGCTATAATGAAACTTCTCGCAGGCTATGGTTAGTGGAGGTAGGAAAGAGGGCTATTCAGTTGAAAAATCAAATTGGATACACAAACAAATTTAGAAAAGCAATGGCATTCTTGAAAGTTACTATAACATCATTATAAGGGCATTTAATTATCCTCTATAATTCATCTTTATTAACAGGCTTAATACATCAGAAGGCCCCTGAAATTGTAAAGGGAATCAGTTCCAGGGCCTGAAAAAATTTCGCATCAAATTGGGTCCATAAGAATTTTTTTTAATTCAATTAAGGACAAATGTTGTCAGACTTCAATTTTAGCCTAGTCAGCAATTCCACGTGGCTTTTTTATTTATTTTTAAATTATAAAAATTATTAAAAAAATATTTTTAATTCCAGTTCATTTATTAAGTCAGAAAAAAAATTTAAAAAACTTAATAAAATCCTAATCTAATAATCTCTTAACAAAACAATTACATAATCTAAATAATAAACTAACCTAATAATCTAATTATAACCAATCCCTGATTAAATCCTTTCATCCCCAAATTGAACCCAATTACAAAACTTCTCCATCCCCAAATTGAACCCAGACAAGAAACCAAGTTCTCCTTCCTCCTCCATCACTAAGAACAACAACCAAAAATAAAATTCCAGCAAGAAACCAAAAATACCCAGACAATACTCAATCTCTCCTTCCTCCTCCATCACCAAGAACAACAACCAATCTCAAAAAACCCAAAGCAAAGGTGGGTTCTGGAATTTGCGGTGGAAGGTGCAAGGCATGGTGGTGGTCCATCGTCTCTCGATCTCGCTTCGCTGTCTCTCGGCTCCTCGCACCGCGCCTCTCCATCCCCCCTCCGTCTCGATCTCGATGGAGGTTGGGGTGTGAGGTTTCTATCGGGGGTTCTCTGTCTCTCTCAATCTCTTTCCCTGGATCCCTCCTTCTCCTTCTCTTGTCTGTTTTTCTGGGCTCTGTAGAAAGGGTGAAGGTTGTGGGTTGTGGTGGTGGAGGCTGTTGTTGCTGTCTGTGTTCATGAAGGTTGTAAGGTTGTTGTGTTGCTGGGTTTAGGGTAAAGATTGGAGATGCAACCGTAAACTTTGGATCTACGAGAAACCCTTGCCTCTGTTGTTTCTGCTTCTCTCTACCGTGGGTTGCTGCAAAGGAAAGATGGAATTGGAGCTTGGCTGTGATGAAGCTTCGATAGTGGAGGAGGGGTTTTCTTGTGCTTTTGTTAAAGAAATCCTCCGTTTAGATTAGGGATTGATGGAAGAGAGAAGATGAGGTGGTGGTGGTTCTAGATTGCTGGGTTTGATGGAAGAAGAGGAAGTGGAAGATGAACAGAATGAAGATGAAGATGTGGGTGGAAAATAAATTTTGGGGTTAGATGAGTTAATTAGGGCTGGATTGATTTATTAAGTTTTTAATTTTTTTCTGATTATTTAATTGAGCTGGAAATAAAAATAATTTTTTATTATTTTTGTAATTAAAAAATAATAATAAAAGCCACGTGGAATTGATGATTGGGATAAAATAGTCTGCTGGCACACTTTGGCCTTAATTGAATTAAAAAAAAATTTCTAGGGACCCAATTTGATGCAAAAAAATTTTAGGCCCTGAATTTGATTCCCTTTACAATTACAGGGGCCTTCTGATGTATTAAGCCTTATTAACAGATATAATCTTCTCTGGCTAGATTGGAGTACAGTGATTGATTGCCTCAAAGTTAACTATAACTCTAGGCGAACCTTAGTGTTGATGCTAAGAATTTGGTTCTTAATTAGTTACAGATTACAGATATTGGGAGTGTTTACGTAACAGATGAAAAGTTAATAGAAGGGGTAAAGTGGTGCTATAAAGCTCCCTACTATGCATGAGATCCAGAGAGGGAGTTTGATTTGTATTGTGGATCTAATGTAGACATTTTTACCCAACCTTTTTGTGATAGGCTGATTCCACGTCTCGAATTTTTTCCATTGGACCAATACTCCCCCCTCTACTACTAATTTTTTTTTTCTAATATGTTATGCTTGGCCTTAAAAGTTTAAAACTTTCATTATTACATCATTAAAGTTTGTTCCGATGGACGATTTATGACCCGTCACAACCCAGATTCTAAAGGGTTCCAACAATCCCAAGAGTAACCCGACCATATCCTCCATCGTACTACGTGCATAAAGAACTGATGATGCTCCCACCAAGGGTTTGTCAATGTCTTGACCCAAGGCTTTCCCCTCACCGCATAACATCGGTTGACTATGGTCTAGGAACCAAGGTGAGGGCGCATAGCTCAAGAACGTACCAAGCAATGATGGTAACCTTGAACCCCACAAGTCTAACCTCGATAAAAGTTAACCCGTGGAAGAACACAAAGTAACACTATCAAACTCATATTCTACTTTACCTTCTTCACCCAACCTCCAACTTAGGCAATAGAGAGTTTCCACCCCTCTCATACCGTTTTCCCATTTGAAGCTCATCGTTCCTTCTCAATCAACACCATCATTGTGATTTGACCGGTTTCATCTTATTAAAATTAAAGGAAAGATAATTGTGCGGTGTAAAGTGAAAAAAGACATTGATTGAAAGCAAACAAAGATATTTTTGTTTCTGATGAAAATATCACCAAAATAAAATCTGGAAATGGGATACAACCATCGGCCTCAGCTGGATAATCCACTGGCCAGTTGATTTGATTTAAGTGCCACACCACTTCTAGCATTTGAGACCAATCCAATTCAAGCTAAGTGACTCTATCCCTTTTAAGGTGACATACAATTACTAAACAATATCTGACAGATATCTATTTATTTAGGACATGAGAGATATATAATTATATATGGTGTAATTAGTTACGTCAGCCTGATGAATGAACCCATTTTTTGGTTTAATTTAGTGCCCCACTTTACATCTTTTCAGAGTGATTGTTGAGTTATTGTTGTTGCCGGCTAAAAAACTATCATCAAAATAATGGCGCTAAATCTTTTCATCAAAAAAATTGATAAATATCTAGGTATGGTATATTACTATATTTGTGCGCCATGATGCATGGTAGCAATGAGTTAGAAATTGAGCAAACAACATAATATATATTGCAAAATAAGTTAAGCTACTTGTGAGAATCAGGGTCCATTTTATCTATAGGAGGAGAAAGATTTAAATGAAGAGGAGAAAAGGAGAGTAAGAGATTTTAATTTTTTATATTTGTTAAAAAGGGGAGATGAGTAGTAATATTTTTTTAACTAAGTACTAACATTAAAACGTTTAAAATGTAACTTTGAGTTTTAAAATACTGGTATCGATAGCCTAAATGATATTTGATGGATTAAAATTTTTCAAGTCCTGAGTTCAAATCCTACTGGTACCTAGATACAAAAAAAAAAACTGAGTTTTAAAATATTAATAAGAATATTTTAGTTATATAAATTATATCTCCTTTAAATTCCTCCAATTATGAAAAAATATTGAGTTAAAGTTAATTTAACAATTATATTTTTCTTTCAAAAGTTTGCATCAACAACTCAACTTTAGAAAACCATAAGGGGTGGTACAAGTGATGAATGTGCGTTTTCTTAAGGGATTTCGTCTAGGCTCCTAGCTCGGGTTCGATTCCCTCTGAAGTAAAAAATAATACATTTGTGGTCACGAATATCACTTTAGAAAAACTGATTTCATTCCCTTTCCATTTTTTTTAACAAAGAAAGATTAAATATGATTAAATAAGAACGTCTTAACACAAAAAAGATATGATATTGGAAGAAGAAAACTACCAAACTCGCCAAAGAGAGTCATCCTAAGTTGCATTCTATTAAACCTGAGTTGCATTGTATTAAACACATGTTGGTGCATTTTTATGTAGTTGTTTTACGATACTAGAGAGAGTTTTGAGTCAAATTTCATATATTAACTAATTAAAATCCAATCCTTACCTTAACGATGTTAAGAATTAAGAAAGCATATAGTATAGATTTCATACGCATTAACCGAAAGTTCAGACATCAATGATGAAGACAATGACTTCGTCACTTCGCATTCTTGACTGTTAATTAGATCAACTCCTTAAATTAACGAAACATAGGGTCGTTTGTGTTGTGGGTACCCATCTCTTTTCGTTTAGAACATAAAACTCAAAAGCAGCTATTGATCTCCTTCTAATAAAATGCCTACGACAGAACATTTTCAATTTTCCATAATGAGAAACAATGTGACGCAACCAATTATCTCAAAAATTCAAGTTGTTGGATAATAATTAAATTAATGGTTTTATATTATATTCTAACAACAAGTTCGTAGTTGTTAAGATAAATTCCATCTAACTAAACTTATGATTAAAAGGAATTATAATTTTGATTTGATAAGTCTAGTTGGTCAATCACTCATATACAATGGTTCCTCGTGCTCCGAGGTTGCTCTTCCACCATCTTGATGCGCTAGAGGAGGAACTCGCATAGATACTTTGACGCTTAATTTAAAACGTGAGTGAGAAAAGGGGAGTCGTGTATAAGGTATGTACCTTGTGATCTTTTGACCTTGCCTTTTATAAGGCTGGGTTCGAGGGTTTCGAGGTGTGAAAGTCGAATGAATGACTAACTAGATGAGTACAAGGTACAATGATCAAAGAGTTGTTGGATTTGCCTAACAAGCCGCTCAATCGGAGGGGATAAAAGGTGATTTACATATTGTACCAGGTCTTCGAGCTTTGCGCCCCTCCTCAAGCGTGTGAATGTTGACTCTGGTGGGTATTGTCAAGTTCTACCATACATCAAGTTCTCTAGTTGCCAGTTACGATTAGCAAAAGGATTGACAGCCATTATTTTGAGTAGCAAGAGGTTAATCTAAGGGGAGGGTCAAAATCGGTATGATTGGGTTTGCGGTAACTGGTAATCCACTTTGACCACAATCGGTCCTTGGTGATCGGTAGGATTGAACGCTCGATTGGGCAGACTGCGTCGACTAAATCTTTTGAGCATATGTGATGGGGAGTAATTGTGTGCTAACCAATCAATGGTTTTGGTCCTTTGGCCTTTATGGCGGTTTTGGTCGGCCGATCATATTCACCGCAACAGTAATCCCCTAACTCTTGTCAACATGAATTGATATCTAGAGGTATGAGTGTATCTTAGATTATCCGGTGTCATTTATGTATCAATCAATACATAAATGACTTCACTCTCGATTCACGTTAGCATGGTTGTTAATTTTAACTAAATTAATTATGTCCATGACCATATATATTAGTTAGTTGCGATTGAGCTGATCCAAATATGCAGTTAGTGGTATGCAGATGCAAAGTTGGATTTGTGGTTGTGACATGAGCGCATATGTGCAGCAAAACATGACCGGTTTCTCCATTGTGTGGCTCTCCTTGCTGTTCTGCTTGTAACTACCCATGGACAAGAATCCAGAGACATTCTACTTTAAGTTTTTTCTCATCATGCACGTTGGACTTGAAGAACTCAAATGCAAATACTTATCTATCTATCTCCACTTACTTCCAATAGAGAAACTATTGAACCTTTTCCACTTTAATTTGAAGCACAAAGTCATACAACCTTCACTACTTGGTTACGCAGAAGACACCAAAAAATGGTCTCCTACTTAATTTCACTCTTAGTTCATTTTGCTAAATAGCTTGTGCACTTTAGTTGAAGGTGAAAGGAGCCGAATTTTTGGGCTGACAATTAAGACTCACAAGATTGTGACACTTGCCTCTCAATGGTTGGACGGCACCACTGAACCACAAGAGTCATTTTAATTTTTAATACATCATTTTTCTTTCTTTCTTTGTAGAATTTACAATCCATTCACCACTGGCTCTTTCTTGTGTCCTTTGAATGGTGCCACGTGTCTTGCAGTCAACTTAGTCCCACAGTAATTAGGACTAGACTAACACTGCATTTATCATATGAAAATAGGATCAAGACATATGCTATATATATCTCAGTTCTGGTTCCACCAATTCTGGAATTCAAACTAAAAAAAATATGAATATAATAGTTACAAACTTACGCATCTCATTCTTATTTGATATGATAATAGAGTTTCATAGCGGTTACATGGAATAAGAAATTATCTAGAGACATGAGAATTAACACATGAACTTAAGACATTCTACATGACTTGTAAGATTAAGGGGAAAAAACAAGCCAAATAAAATCACGGTTTAATTTTATTAATGTGACAGGTACTATTTGAGATTAGATGACTTTTTTTTTTTTTTTGTCAAAGATGAAGGCCGAAGTAAACCTAATATGACAAGCCTGTAATGTTATCTCCCACATAACTCAATTTAGTTAGAAGTGAACTAGTCTTTTTTTTGAAATTTAGAAGTGAGCTAGTTTTTTTTTTTTTTTTGAAACAAGAAGTGAACTAGTTGAAACAAAGAACTCAAAGTAAAAAAAATATATTAGAAATTGGGAGGTTTATACCCAATTATAAAATCTAGATCAAGAGTTGAAGTTTTCACTACCCTTTTAAAGACTATTTATAGTTTATCTCTAGCTAATGTGAAACTTATAATAAAATAACTCAGAAAAAACAAATAAAACACTTTTTTTTTGGTCAAATAAAACATGAGGATAAAAAACTAAGAAAACATATGATCCATCCCTTTATGTTCCTAAATCAGGCTAAATATTTTTGCTTTTTTCTCTTTGGACTACATACAAAGCCCGTTACTAAAGTCTTGTTTTATGAACCTTGCCTTTCTATCCTGACCCAAGAAACGGCCCAAAATAAGTGCGAGGGGATTCGAATTTTCCGACCGTTGAGGCCCGTTTCAGACATGGTAACGGTTGGAAAAAACTTCCAATAGCCGTTGCGTTGGCACAACCTTAAAACTAACAAAACATGTCATTCTAGAATCTAGACAGAGACAGAGAGAGAGGGAGAGAGTCAAAACTTCCACTCATCACCATCTATGGGCTGCGTCTCCTCTAAACTCATCAGGAAAGACATCAAGCAAGAGCATGTCATCATCGACAATTGCGGTGGCGGCGGCCGTTACTTAAGCCATGTGGTTTCTCTAACTTCCTCTACCTATGGAGCACTCAAGTTGGACAAGGACAATGACCAACCAGTCATTGCTGCAAAGCCACGCGAAGAACCAGAAGCTATCACCACCATCAACGCTTGGGAACTCATGGAGGGTCTTGAAGATGGAGTGCCCATTTCAAATCAGCCTAAGAAAAGTCCAAAGTCTTCTTCACCTTTTCTTCGTGGGTTCATGAACTCAGACACCAGGAGCCCCTTGAAGTTCTTGAATCAACTGGGGTCCCCCAAGACCGTGAAGAAGTCCACTGGGAAGGAGAACAAGGTTCAAGTCAATGGAGTCAGAACTGGTGGTGTGAGACGCTTGGATTATAGTAATAGTCCCAAGGGAATTCTCAAACCAAGCAATTTGTCACCCAATGCAAGTAAGAATTCGGGTATTCCAGCGAAAGGGTCTCCGATTTGTGCCAGAAGAAAGAGTTTTGGTGGGAATGAGAAAGACACTCTGCAATGTTCCTCGCGGAGGAAGAGTCAGAGTCCTCTGTTTGATCCAGAGCTTGTTGCATCATATGAAAAGGAACTCTCTGAAGAGGAAGAACAGGTCAAGAGAATGGTTTGGGCTACTCCAAAAACCAGAAGAGCAAGGAAATCGCTGGATTCACTGTCCTTAATTCAGATGTTTGAGAAAAAATGTCCACCGGGAGGGGAAAATTCTGTGGTGATTTACACTACAACTTTGCGAGGAATCAGGAAGACTTTCGAGGATTGCAACAAAGTGAGGGCAATCATTGAATCTTACTGTGTGCAAATGCGTGAGCGTGATGTGTCAATGGATTCAGGGTTTAAGGAGGAGTTGAGGAAGCTGATGGGGGCGGAGCAAGTGAAAGTTCCGGTTGTTTTTGTGAAGGGAAGGTTGGTTGGAGGAGTTGATGAAGTTGTGAAGTTGGAAGATGAAGAGAAATTGGGGGTTCTGTTGGAGGGGATTCCAAAGGCAGTGGGTGGGTGTGAAGGTTGTGGTGGTGTGAGGTTTGTGATGTGTGTGGAATGTAATGGAAGTTGCAAGGTTTTGGATGAGGATAAGAAGAAGACAGTCAAGTGTGGGAAGTGTAATGAGAATGGAATCATGCAATGTCCTATCTGTTGTTGAGGTTTGTGTGTGTTGGTTTGGATTTGATTTTGGGGTGGTTTCTGTTCTTAATTTGTAGGACGAGACAGAAAAAGCATGGTGTTTGATGTTTATTTCTAGCTAGGGGTAGGGTTCTAAAGCTTGTTTTAGTTCCCTTTATGTTGTTGATTCTTTTACTCTCTTGCATTTGGGACACTAGTTGTTGTTCCTCCACTAATCTAATTTAATTTTACACGCATGGATTGGATTCTTTTACTCTCTTTCCATTCAGTCAGTCCAAAGAAAATTTTCTCGTAGGAAATCTTTAGCATAATATTGGCTTTTGCAAATTGGAATGTGCATATTTTCACCTTAATTTGTTGCCGGTGGAGGTTGATCTAGGAGATGTGGTGTAAGAAAGAAACTGATCAAATTATGATTCACATACATGATACATGAGGCTGCTGTGAGTGCTGCTTTGAATTCTCTTTGGTGCTTGCTTTGAAGGAAGTATAGAGAATTTGAAATGGTTATTACATCATCAAGAATTCAGATCTCTTTCCACAGCTTAGAAGAGAACCGTCAACACAATCTTTGGGAGAGGCATATTGTCTGAGTGGCTAACTGGCATATCCCAGGGGTGTACTGCTAGGCACCAAATTGGGACCCGTTCCAACAAAACTTTGGTCATACACAAGATCTTGAAATCGGATCCAGGACCACACATGTTTAAGAGCCTCAAATCCCTGTCACTTGGACTCGAATTCCTTACGGTTGTAGGATTCTGTGTTCACTGAAGTCAGAGGTCTGTGATTATTTGATCTTAACCAAACGCTTCTGGTTAAAATAGGTTGATTTTAAGTGCACAATAACCTCTTAAAATCAAAGTCCTCTGATTAAGATCGGATAATCATGGAGCCCTAACTTCATAAAGGAAGAATCCCTTGATTGAAAATATGAATTCCTTCCACTTGAGCCAACACTTTGTTGGTTACTTGTCGCTCTTTCCCCGAGCTCTACTTCAATTAGGCTTAGTATAAAGTACAAAACAGTAATCAATGAGTTAATATTTGAATTTTGAACAAATGTACCAACTAAGTTTTGATGAGGCCTAGTTGAGTAACATGTGTGGGGGGCAATGATGACCCATTTTGAAGTTTAGCTAAAAATAAACTTGCCCCCCGTGATCCCACATGTACTGCATTACTTAACATGGCATAACTTGTTTATTTCAATCAGTTATACTTATATATATTGGGCGCAATCTGAAGCTATGCCAATAACATCAAATTAAGAAATGATGAATATCAATCACCTCTTCGTACTAAATTTTACTTTCATGTATGTAGGAAACATTATACCAACGGTGAGAAAGCCATTTTTGAACTCCAAAAGCTCTTTTCCAAGTTATCATTAAGTGTGTGTTTGGAAAATACAAGTGGATTAGGTCTAGTAGAAATTCACATCAAATTGAACCAATAAATAGGATCCATATATCTATTGCATCAAGAATTAAAACCAAACAGGCCTTAATAGAATGTCAAATATCTTTTTGCAGATACCCCTATTAATTTTTTAGCTTATAGTGCTGGGTACCGATTTAAGTAACAAGTATCTTCTGTCCTATCTCCATTTCAAAAAAAAAAAAAAAAACTTCTGTCCTATCTCATCTCATCCATATTTTTATATTCTCTTCTCTTCGGTTTTGGTTGTGTTTAAGTTGGTAAAGAAAGGGATAAAATAGGATGCAGTGACATCATTTATTATTTCTTTAATTGATTAAAATATGATTAAATAGAATAAGCATGATAGAATGCCAATACCTCTATTTCCCCATCCCCTTTATATATCAAACTTCAAGGGATGAAGATATTGAATGAGATCAAACTAGCTTATTTTAATTTCCTTAGTCCTATTCAAATAAAAAGAAATGTATGAGGCAGTATGAAGTGGAGGCCAAAAGGTAATACATATATCTTGGCTCTCTCACCACTTTTTCACGAGCATCTTGAGAAGGTAACAGATTGATTATAATACTCTATAGTCATAGAAAAGTATACACTTCGATCTACTTGACAAAAGGTTTGGTCTTATTGGCATATATAAATGGCAAATTATTTGGGCATGCAGGTGAGATCACTGCCTACTTGTTAATCTATTCTAAATATTCTAATTAAGATTCAGTTCAATGCCCCCTGCTTTCAGTTTAATTTGTTGGAGTATTCAATATTTACTTTTCGTTTTTGGATTTCAATATTTCAAGTTGATTATTCACTAGCCTCAACATTAACAGTGGCGTATTAAAATAGCTATGGATCGGAACTGTTGGACAAAATTTGAGTACTACATGACTGAACAATCAGTACCACTTCTCTACGACTCTACCAAATAGTACTAGTAATTTATATTTGACATTTTTAAATTTTTATCTATATAAATTAAAAATTTAGAAAATAACTATACATGAAATGTGTCCTTTATTTTGAGACTTTAGAGAATCCATTTTGTAGAATCGATGCATATTGTAAAATTTTGCAGAAGGGTTGTAGCCATACTTCACGCGAATAACCTTGGCCAAAGAGATTCTGGTTTAGAAACCAAACCCCACTCAAACTTCATTAACAATGTTTGGTTAAACTTCGCCATTCTCCGAAAACCAAGGCTGCATGCCTTGAGCCTTAGGACACCCCATCCAAGCTAACTTCACTCATCTTGATCCAACTCCCATTTTCCGCACCCAAAATAAAATCCTGTTGGATCTTTCCAATTAAAAACATGCTCTTTAATTTTGGGAAGAAGCATGATCTGTATACAATATGATTGTAAAGTTGAGAAGACAAATTTGGCAAGGGTAACTCTACCAGCAAAACTAATATGTAGGAGAAATTCACCGTCATATTTTTTTGCTTATGTGGGATTAGTCATGTTTTTTAGCTTATGCAGAATTGGTAATTAACGTGAAAAAGAGCTCCAATTATGTTTCTCTTCCTCCGAATAGTAGTAGTTATGTGAAATAATTGAGTATTACAATCAACCTCCAGTAGTCACATGATTTGAGACTTCTGCTTCCACAACAACTCCTCATAAATAAGAGAAAGGGAAAATGTTCTAACCTAAGATCTAATTGATTAGGAAAATGGTTTGCTCACATCTAATACACTCACATCAAACAGAGAGAGATAAAATAGAAGATAAAAATGTGAGAAATATAATATATGATGTATGGGGAAAAATGAAATGAAATAAAATAAAAAATTAGCGTAAATAAGGCAATTGATTAGCCAAAACTTACCTGACATTAAGGATAGAGGGAGGGAAGGCCTAGTTAATTGAATACTAGAATTATGAATAGTGATACACTATAGGTTTTAGAAGCAGATGCATCTCTTATTCATTTCCATACTTCTTTAATTAATAACCTTCTTTGGAAACTTGTTAGTTTGTTGGTAAGTATATTAAGATTCGAGTTTCAACTTCTACTTACTATTTTTTCAAGTCGTATGAAATATTGTATTTTACTGTAAATCATTAGATACGGTATTTACCAAAAAAAAATCATTAGATACGGTTATGCAACCTTTGACGATGCTTTTGATTTCAAACCGAAATTATAGACGATGATCCAATAATTGGAAAATAATGCATTATTTCAACTTTTTCTACACGGTATAGTCACTGTATTCTTTAGACAGTAGACTCATACTGCAAGTTAATTAGTATTTCCTTCATTAGAATTACTTGAACCCGAGATATTACTTGAACCTGTTTTCTATCGAATACAAACTTGTTGAAGTTAAAAATATTCATATCGCAAATGAGCTACTTCACTGAGTAGAGCTTTTCACTTGAAATACTCGAAACCGAAACATTACTTAAAGGAAAACAACCGGCCATTGGTATAATATGACAAATTTAAATATTCACAAAACTTATAAAACAGTGAGAAAAACAACCAAAATTGAATCAAACTATAGTAGTATGAAAATCAAAATCAAAATAAGTCACAGTCTCATAAACAGTTGTTCAACAAGCCACGTCACCCATCTCACACGTCAGGGCCCCACGTGAAAGACCCGCGAGTCGCGAGATATGCTTATCAAAGCGGGCCCCAGTTCATGGCTGCCGTCGCCAAACGGTTACGTCTCAGCGAATACTATCGAGACACGTGGATTTCGGATTCACCTACTCCCCACGACTCAGACCGCCTCCCCGACGCGAACCGCATCATCCCACCCAAACCGGGCGGTTCGCTCGAGATTGACTCCGCAAACGACGCGTCGTTCACGCTCGCCGTGCTATCCCGCGCCTTGACAACGCTGTTCGTTACGGTGGAATCCTCCGCAGCAGAATCAGTTTCCCGGTGAGCCTTTTTCCGTCGACCGGACCGGAAAATAGCACGAAACCTCTCGAAGAAACCGTGTTTTCTCCCGATTCTCCCCGGATTTTCTTCTCCGGCGTCGATGGAGGATTTTCGAGAGTTTCTCAACCTGAGACTCCGACTCCGACTCCGATCGCGCTTAGATCTGACCCTCCCCATGCATGAAACCTTCGGCGACGACGGCTCAGCGTGTGACGTCACCGATTTCGTAACGGAAACGCTCCGTTTAGGGAAGAGCTTAATGTTGTTGCAGGGCTTGTGGTTGCGGCGGTTTTTGGCGTCGGTGAAGGAGGGCTTCTGAGGCTTAGGTAAGCCAATGATCCTGGACTTGAGATTCAAAGAGAATCGCTGAGAGTTGGTGGTGGAGCTGGATGTGCTTCCTTTGGTGGATTCTTTGCGCTCGTAGAGGGCGTTGCGGTCGAACCAGTCGTGTTCTTCATCCTTCGAGAGCCAGAATGACTCCGGCGGAGAATCCGGGTGGCGCTCCGGTGGATCCGTCTTGTTGGCTAGGGTCTCGCAGGTGATTTTCCGGTCGATTGAACCGCCGGCACACGCTGAAACCAGTGTTTCAGCTTGTTGCATCGCAAGCTCGTCAACACTGAAATGGAAAGCTCGCAGAAACTTACATAGAGAGAGAGAGAGAGAGAGAGAGAGAGAGAGAGAGAGATTGTGTGTGTGCAAGTTGGAGGAAGAAGGAAGGAAACTGAATTATAGAGTGATGAGAAGCGTGATGAGCAGGGCAGAGAGAGAATATATAATTTAGAGGGAGGGGGTTACTCTCATGCCATAGCAGTGCTTTTTTTTGCTTTGTTTTGAAACTTAAGAGTGCCAACTTTCAATGATAATTTTTTTTCAATCAATAAATTATATAAAAATAGGATTATGAAGAAACTTCCTCTTTGAAAAACTCCTTTCAATTGAAATTTTCCTCCTATTTTAGACTTGAAAAATTATCAAAAAGCTAACCATGCATTTAATATTTGTTATCATTTTATATCGACGGTTGGCTGGTTCAAGTGATGTATATTTGATTCTCTTTAAACAATATCTTGTGTTTGGATCTTGTAGATGAGAAAAAAAAACTATGCTAGAAGAGATAACTCAAGCATGATGTGGAAGTTAAGAATTAAGATAGAATACGTATAACAAGGAAGGTAGATGAAATAAGATAATAATAAATAAAATGAAAAGAGAAAAAAATTAACTACTAAGAAAAATGTGCATTAAAAGATTTAAGTAGAAATAGAATAATTATTTTACTATAAATGAATGCACGCCATTTCCTTTTAATCTCTAGTTTTTAGTGAAAGGATAAAAAGGTAGAAAAGCTTCAATATTTTCCTCGTGAAGACTCAAAAAGCATATGAAAGCAACTGCGGAACATAGTCTACACTCTACACGTCTTTGATTTCCCATTTGCATATTAAATTTAAGAATTAAAACAATTGTGTTACCTGTTATAAGAGCATCTCCAATGTTAGTTCTTATTTCTTAGTTCTTAGCACTATTCATGTGAGCCCGTATTGCCACATGTGTTTAAGCAACTCTCAAGCAATTTTGCTCCAACAATGAGTTCTTAGTTCTTAGTTCTTACCTCTATTCATTTGGTCCCACCAACCACATTATTTATATTTTTTATTTTCATAAAGTAATTAAACAAAACTCATAAAGTAATAAAGTAATTTGGATGAGAGAGAAATAATTAATATTTTAAGCTAAGAACTCAAAAAGTAAAACTTCTTATATAAGAACTAAGTTCTTATTTTTAAGAACTAAGGAGTCCATGTCAGCACCTTCAATGGTAAAGTTCTTAGTTCTTAGTTCTTAACTCCAAAATAAGAACTAAGAACCTTGCATTGGAGATGCTCTAAGCACTTCGGCTCATATCTCTAACTATTGGAGAATATGGGTATAAGTGAAATAAATCTCAATTGTCATAGTTAGATTAGGAAAATACTTTCAGTTTTCCGATGCACCAAAAAAAAAAAAGGAAAATACTTTCAAACTCAATACCTTTTCAAAATTTTATTAATACTTATTTGCTTCTTTTATTTATTTTTTAATTGCTGCTGTATGATGGCTTGTCGAACATAATGTTTCATTTTTAATAATGATAACTAAGAAGTGACCCATTAAGTAGGCATAATACGTAACATGGGAGACCATAAAATGTGTTCAATAATAATGTTCGTTATGCGATGATTGAAGCTTACAATTCTTGCAATTTTCTTAAGAATAATGACTTTGGGTATATATGACGATTACAAAATGATACTCCTATATATTATAATTTAAAATTTCATTATTTGAACCCATTGTTTTGCATGTATCTTAACAAGATGGTACTGCACATGGATATGTACACAGTCGAAATAACATGTTAACAAATATTTGTTTATCTTGACGTACGGTTAAAATGACTAATTTTGATATTGATATACATTTTTATTTTATGAAAGTTATATCTTTAATTAATTTTATGTTTTTGTTGACATCTTCCCTGTGCTTAAAACCGATTTGAAAGCACGGGTAAAAATATATATCAACCGCTAAATTCATAATTTTTCATCAACCTTCTAACATATAACGTATGTCCTTCAATTTGGCATCTTTCAGAATGAGGATGAAAATCTCAAGGACAAGATTAATATACAAAATTAAATGAAAAGTTCACGGAGACACTAAATTGAATATTAGCCTTAAATTAAAGTAGATGTAATAATCTTACAAGAATCATAACTTAATGCACAATACCACCTATTCATCTTATCTGGCTGAGCTTCGTGCCTTGTGTGTCATGGGGACTTTAAAGCCTTAGGTGCAATCGCTGATACACATAAAATTACACATAAGAACTAAAGAACCTCATTTCATTAATTTGTTTTCAATCAAGGTGAGAAAAATGTAAGAAAATAATAAAAGTAACATAAATTTCCCTGGATTTCTACTATAAATTACTTTTTTTATCCTTACGAACACCGATTAGCTTGTACATTAGAGGAGTAACCAGTTGGAACAAACCTTGATTTCCCAGCGCCATGAAGCACACATGAAGGCAATTACTTTAGTAGGGATTATATCGGCGATGCCCACGGTTATTGTCATTGCCGCGCTTCCCACCACTTGAGCTACCACCACCACTCCTCCTGCCATGTCGGGATACTGGTGAAGGAGCATGCTGTTGCAAACTTGGCTGTTGCAAACCTGGCTGTTGCCTGTAGTCCCCCAAAAAAGAAGGCATAAAGAAACTCAACTATGGATGGAACCAATAATTAGCCTAATGGAAGAAGCTAACACATCCTACCATGCATGAGTAAAGATGATAGGTTGAACTTCAGAAACTAGGAAAATCAATATGACACTTACACTACATATCCAATTCTTCCATCTGGTAGAAGCATTGGCATCATTGGCATGCCAGCAGGGTTTGCTCCCATACCATACATAAGTGGCTACACATTTAAAAACCTCTATATTAGTAAGAGCCATATAGAAATATAAAAGTACTGTATTACTTAAGAGCAAAGCTCATTTCACCAAGTGCAACTCTTGCTAGCTTGTGAGAACAAATATATTTGTTCAATCAGTACAACAGTTAAAAAATTCCATGCATTAAGTGTTCACATCATATATTATCATACGAATCATCAAACTGTGGTGATTCACTATATTTATTACTAATATGATTATATAAGTATATATGCCAGCTAGTCAAGAGATACTAAATCAACTAACTGAAATTAATGTTAATAAGCCCGTGAACAACTCAATTCAAGAAACAATTAACTAAAAGCTGGGATTTATGCCAGTGGAATCGAGAAGGATTGGGATAATTCAAAGCATAAACCATTGAACTTGATTAAAAAAATTCATGCTTTGCCGTTAATGAAGTGCAACAAATTTCTCACGCCTCCTCTCAATGGTCAGACATAGTTGCCGCAGTGTGGTGAAGCATATTTTATTGACAATGTGTTGCACCTGCTATGGCCAGGCCCAGGTTTGGCAAAGTCTACAATAGGAAGCCCAAGTCCACTGGCATTCTGTCAAATGACAAGGCCTTCTAGAATGTTAGGATTCCTAAATAACCACCTGATGAGGTGTTATTATTAGTATTGATGAGTAGTACAGCTAGGGGGGGACCACTAGGGAGTGAGAGGAATATATGTTAGTTATGGTGAGAGAATGAGGTAGGCTTGTTTTTGGGCTTAGGATTGGGAGAGAAGAGCACTCTCGAATTGCTCTGTTTATTTTCCTCTGTTTCTTGTATTCTCTAACACAATTTCTGGGTTTCATACCAGAAATTCAGTATAATCAATACAATTTCAGTTCCAGTTTCCTTCATATTTTCTGGTACCTAACATTGGTATCAGAGCTCCCGATCCTGAGGGAGCTTTTATGGTGGTTACGCGAGCTGCAATGGAGTCCAGAGTTGATGACCTTGAGCGATCTGTTACCACGATGAAGGAGATGGCCACGGAGCAATTTGAGGAGCTCCGGCGACTCATCATGAATCGGGAACGGAGGCGCACGCGAGGAAGATCGAACACACCCAGAAACCGGAGACCATCGCGAGACAGAGAGCGAGATCGCGACGCTTCGTCTTCGCACTCCGGGTCGCGAACCGGGTCACGAACCGGGTCGCGTACCTCAGACCACAGCAGGGAGCGATTCGATCACCCCCATCGCGTCCATTTGCGTGCTGTGACTGGAAGAAGGGTCGACATCCCCATGTTTGATGGAAGCGATGCTTATGGGTGGATTAATCGTGTTGAACGGTTCTTCCAACTCAGTCGTGTAGGGGAGGAGGAGAGGTTGGAGATGGTGATGATTGCCATGGAAGGGAAAGCACTGGGATGGTTTCAATGGTGGGAAGAGCAAGCTGTGGAGAGAACCTGGGAACCTTTCAAGCAAGCCTTGATAAGGAGATTTCAACCCACCTTGGTTCAGAACCCTTTTGGCCCTTTGCTTAGCATTAAGCAAAAAGGGAGTGTCATGGCCTACAGGGAAAGCTTTGAAGAGGCAGCAGCACCCATGAGAGGTGCTGATAGGGAGATCCTGAAAGGAGTGTTCCTTAATGGATTGCAGGAGGAAATCAAAGCTGAAATGAAATTGTACCCTGCTGCTGATCTGGCAGGATTGATGGATAGGGCCTTGTTGATTGAGGAAAAAAATTCTGCTCTCAGAGGAGAAAAAGGAAAGGATGAGGACAAGCGTGTGTGGAAGGATAAGGGTGGGTTTGGAAGCAAATCTTCAAGTTATGGGGGAAAGCACATAAGTTATAATTCCAGTCATCAGGGGAAGAACAATACTGGACAGGAAACCAAACCAAAAGAGACCCAGGACGATGGAGGGAATGAAACTAAGAACCCTGAGAAGAAGTGGCAAGGGGGACAAAGACTCTCTCAAAATGAGTTGCAAGAGAGAAGTAAAAGAGGATTGTGTTTTAAATGTGGTGAGAAGTGGGGAAGAGAACATGTGTGTGCTAAGAAACATTTCCAATTCATTCTCATTGAGGGAGATGAAGAGGAAGAAGAGGAAGACATATTTGAAGAAGCTGAAGATGGTGAGTTTGTTTTGGAGGGCAAAATACTGCAATTGTCTCTTAATAGTAAAGAGGGCTTAACATCTAACAGGTCTTTCAAAGTTAGAGGAAGACTTGGAACAAGGGAAATCTGGATTCTGGTAGATTGTGGAGCAACCAGCAATTTTATCTCCCAAAATATTGTGAATGAACTAGACTTGGCTGTTGTAGCAACCACTGAATATGTGGTGGAAGTTGGAAATGGGGCCAGAGAGAGAAATTCAGGAGTGTGCAAGAATTTGTCACTGGTAGTGCAAGGAATCCCTATCACTCAACATTTCTTTATCCTTGGGCTTGGGGGCACTGATTTAGTCCTGGGAATGGATTGGTTAGCCAGCCTTGGGGACATTGAGGCCAACTTCAAAGAACTTATTATTAAGTGGCACCTTCAGGGCAAGCAGTTTGTGTTACATGGAGAACCGCAGGGTAATAAAATTCAGGAAGCTTGCAAAAACATAAAGAGCACAAGGAAGAACAAAGACCTGCCTTTCTCATGAGTTTGTAGAAGGTATCAACATAGCAGTAGCTGAGGTCCCTGCTGAATTGAGAACCGTTATTGAAAAATTCCCTGTGGTGTTTCAAGAACCTCATGGGCTGCCTCCTAAGAGGCCTACTGATCATGCTATTATACTGCAGCAAGGAGCAGCAGCACCAAACATAAGGCCCTATAGGTATCCATTCTACCAGAAAAATGAGATAGAAACTCAAGTGCAGGACATGCTCAAGAATGGGATTATAAGGCCCAGCATTAGTCCATTCAGTAGCCCTGCAATTCTAGTGAAGAAAAAAGATGGAGGGTGGCGTTTCTGTGTTGACTATAGAGCCTTGAACAAGGTTACTATACCAGATAAGTTCCCTATACCTATAATCGATGAATTATTAGATGAGATAGGTTCTGCTGTTATCTTTTCTAAATTGGACTTAAAATCTGGTTATCATCAAATAAGGATGAAAGAGGAGGATATTCATAAAACAGCTTTTAGAACTCATGAAGGACATTATGAATATCTAGTAATGCCTTTTGGGTTATCTAATGCTCCTTCAACCTTTCAGGCCCTCATGAATCAGGTTTTGAAACCTCATTTAAGGAAGTTTGTTTTGGTTTTTTTTTATGATATACTAATCTATAGCAAGAGTTTAGAATTGCACATGGAACATTTGAGGTTGGTGCTCCAAAGCTTGCAGGAAAATCACTTAGTAGCTAATAAAAAGAAATGTTCATTTGGCCAACCAGAATTGGTCTATTTAGGCCATGTAATCTCCAAGCAAGGAGTAGCTGCTGATCCCTCTAAAATCAATGACATGCTGAATTGGCCTCAACCCAAAGAAGTGAAAGGGTTAAGGGGTTTCTTGGGTTTGACAGGGTATTATAGAAGGTTTGTGAGGAATTACAGCAAGTTAGCTCAACCTCTAAACCATCTCCTCAAGAAAAACAACTTTGAATGGAATGAGGAAGCCAGTCTAGCTTTTGCCAAATTAAAGGAGGTAATGACTACTGTTCCTGTGTTGGCAGCACCAGATTTCAGCAAGGAATTTGTGCTTGAGACTGATGCATCAGGAAAGGGGCTTGGAGCTGTTTTGATGCAAGAAGGGAGACCAATTGCATTCATGAGCAAGACTTTATCTGACAGAGCTCAGGAAAAATCAGTATATGAAAGAGAATTAATGGCTGTGGTTTTCGCAATCCAGAAATGGAGGCATTATTTACTTGGTAGCAAGTTCCTAATCCACACAGATCAAAAGAGCTTAAAGTTCTTAGCTGACCAGAGATTGATGGGTGAAGATCAGCAAAAATGGGTTTCCAAATTGATGGGTTATGATTTTGAAATCAGGTACAAACCTGGAGTAGAGAACAAAGCAGCAGATGCCTTGTCCAGAAAAATGCAATTTTCTGCCATCTCATCTATTCAGTGTGAAGGCTGGAATGACTTAGAAGAAGAGTTATTGGCTGATGAAAAATGTAAAAAAATCATGCAAGAGCTATTGACACAAGGGCAATCTCTAGCAGGGTATCAATTAAGGAAGGGAAGACTATTTTATAAGGACAGAATAGTGTTACCAAAGGAGTCCAGCAAGGTTCTCACCATACTCAAAGAATACCATGAGTCTGCTCTTGGAGGCCATGCAGGGGTCTTTAGAACTTATAAGAGAATCTCAGCTCTATTTTACTGGGAAGGGATGAAGATGGACATTCAGAAATTTGTGCAAGATTGTGAGGTTTGCCAGAGAAACAAATATGAAGCATTGAATCCAGCAGGTTTGTTACTACCTCTTCCTATACCATCACAAGTGTGGTCTGATATTTCTATGGATTTCATAGGGGGCCTTCCTAAGGCAATGGGGAAGGACACCATCTTTGTGGTGGTTGACAGGTTCACCAAATATGCCCATTTCATAGCTCTCTCACACCCCTATAATGCTAAGTAAGTGGCTGAAATATTCATAAAGGAGGTAGTAAAGCTACATGGGTTTCCCAATACCATAGTTTCTGACAGAGACAGAGTTTTTCTTAGCACTTTCTGGACTGAACTCTTTAGATTGGCTGGAACCAAACTGAAATTTAGCTCTGCCTACGATCCTCAAACAGATGGGCAGACCGGATAGTAAATAGGTGTGTTGAAACCTATCTCAGGTGTGTGACAGGAACAAGACCTAAGCAATGGCCAAGATGGTTGTCTTGGGCAGAATTTTGGTATAATACCAACTATCATTCTGCCATCAAAACCACTCCCTTCAAGGCCTTATATGGGAGAGACCCTCCTGCTATCATCAGGGGAACTGATTCTGTCACTTCAGTAGAGGAAGTGGAGAAGCTTACTGCTGAAAGGAACCTTATGCTAGATGAACTCAAGGAAAATTTAGAGAAGGCTCAAAACAGAATGAGACAGCAAGCAAATAAACATAGAAGAGACATTCAATTTGAGGTAGGGGATCTTGTGTATCTCAAGATTCAACCCTACAAACTCAAGAGTTTGGCCAGGAGGAAGAATCAAAAGTTGAGCCCTAGATACTATGGTCCTTATCCTATAATAGAGAAGATCAATGCTGCTGCTTACAAGCTTCAATTACCAGAGGACAGCCAAGTTCATCCAGTATTCCACATTTCTTTGCTCAAAAAAGTAGTGAAGGAGGGGATCGTCAGCCAACCATTGCCCAAATATCTAAATGAAGGGTGGGAGCTTCAAGTAGAACCTGAAACCATCTTGGATGCCAGACAGAATGACCTTGGAACCACAGAAGTTCTAGTGAGATGGAAGAATCTGCCAGCTTTTGAAGATTCCTGGGAAGAATTGGACAGATTGATAGCACAATTTCCAGACCATCACCTTGAGGACAAGGTGAATCTTCAAGGGGGGAGAGATGTTGCACCTGCTATGGCCAGGCCCAGGTTTGGCAAAGTCTACAATAGGAAGCCCAAGTCCACTGGCATTCTGTCAAATGACAAGGCCTTCTAGAATGTTAGGATTCCTAAATAACCACCTGATGAGGTGTTATTATTAGTATTGATGAGTAGTACAGCTAGGGGGGGGACCACTAGGGAGTGAGAGGAATATATGTTAGTTATGGTGAGAGAATGAGGTAGGCTTGTTTTTGGGCTTAGGATTGGGAGAGAAGAGCACTCTCGAATTGCTCTGTTTATTTTCCTCTGTTTCTTGTATTCTCTAACACAATTTCTGGGTTTCATACCAGAAATTCAGTATAATCAATACAATTTCAGTTCCAGTTTCCTTCATATTTTCTGGTACCTAACACAATGCAACAAGAAAAACAAATAAGACTCAAGCAGGGCAAAGAGCAACTAACTTGTGCAAAGCCAGCAGCACCGTATCCTGCACCGATGCCACCATATGCACCTCCAACCATACCATAACCAAGACGATGTGGATAAGTGGGAAGTACGACTGGCTTCTGTGAATTTGATGTGCCGGACGACCTTTGGTCAGCCTGCGGCTTAGCAAGTGAACATTCCAAATTTTTGCCTGTCCATTCCAAAGTACTCAATGCTTATCATATGTAACAGTTCACTGTCTTTAAACAAAGTTGCGGAAAAATAAAATACCATCAATTTCATATTTCTCTGTATTCTTCAATGCCTTCATGGCACTTGACCTATCAGAAAAATGCACAAAACCAAATCTGCTCTTTTCTTGTCCAGCTTTAGCAGGAGGGAGAACCACTTTTGTGATCTTTCCATGATGTTCAAACAGCTTCTTAAGACTATCTTGAGTAATGTTTTCTGGAAGGTTTTTTACATACACTGCTTTTACCTATACCAAGCACCAGGTCTAAGTAATAAAACTTAATATGAATAATTCAATTCAAGGCATACATGCTAAAAATCCAAAAAGTCAATGGTTCATGTGACTAATAACAGTTGCAAATAGACACTGTAAAATAAAATACAATAACCAAAGATCCCCTTCTTCAAAATATGCAGAGAGCAAACACATGTGCTGGCAACAGAAAGAGGATAAATGAATTGTAAACACAAATTTCCAGAGCCAGGAAGAGGACACCTCAAATAATAGATAGAGCACCAAGCAGTTGGGTAACCCAAGCCAAAGAAAATAATTGAACCTTGCAATTTAATTCGAGCCGACCTAGACCCATAATAACTAGGTTGTGAAGGATAATATAGAGTAACTCTGCAACTGAGTACTTATAATCCTGTTAGGTTGTTATGGATATAGAAGTGAGGCATGAGAGGGACAAGACTTACTGTCAACAGACTGTGAAATAGAGCATTTAATGCTCTTAATTAGCAGTTATATTTTTGTTTGTATATAATTATGTTGTTTCCTGTTTGTACTTAGTTTATTTTAGGTAGTTTCTTATTTTCATTCATTCTCCCTAATTCTCTCTTTAGTCAAGGATTTCCTTCTTTGACTTTGATCAATCACATTATGTAATTCCCTCTATAAGAAGAGGAATCCCTGTACAGTTTTTCATATCAATAATATTACCAAATATTTCAACTTGGTATCAGAGCCTATCCTAGATCCATTTGTTGTGGAGACCTCCCATTATTGGGCCACCCGTTGTTAATCCCATGGGATGTGTTAGAAGTCCCACATTGGCTAGAGATAGAGCCAAGATAAGCTTTATAAGGGTAGTGCAAACCTCAACTCTTGAGCTAGCTTTTGGGTTAAGTTAGGCCTCATTCATCTGATTTGCATCCATGGCTGACAGTTCCTCAGCCAGCGATGATCAGAATACGGAGGAGATTGTGGTTCCCAAAGTCTCGCAGCCTCCAAGGCAGGAGCAGCGAGTCCTGTTCGGCGAATCTCATTCTGTGCCTCCAAGGCAGGAGCAGCGAGTCCTGTTCGGTGAATCTCATTCTGTCCAAATCACCACTTTTCGACTCAATGGGTCGAACTATTTCCGGTGGTCCCAATCTGTCCAGTTGTATATTCGTGGCAGAGGAAAACTTGGGTATCTCACTGGTGAGAAACCCATGCCAGATATTGCTGATCCACAATATGCTGTTTGGGACGCTGAAAACTCCATGGTGATGACATGGCTGGTAAACTCCATGGAGGAGGACATTAGCAGCAATTACATGTGTTATTCCACAGCCAAAGAGCTATGGGATAGTGTCACGGAAATGTATTCAGATCTTGAGAACAAATCTCAGATCTATGAACTCACCTTGAAAGTCAGAGAAATTCGGCAGGGAGGTAATAACGTGACAAAATACTTCCACTCTTTGAAGCGAGTTTGGCAGGATCTAGATCTCTTCAACACTTACAAGTGGAACTCTGCAGAGGATGCCAAACACCATCGACAAACCGTGGAAGAAGGTAGAATATTTCAGTTTCTTGCTGGTCTGAATGAAGAGCTAGATGAAGTTCGTGGCAGAATCATTGGGAGAGCAACCTTACCTTCATTGGGTGAGGTCTTTGCTGAAGTTAGAAGAGAGGAAACTCGCAGAAGTGTGATGATGGGAAAGACCAAAACGGATGCACCTCCTTCTGAGACCAATGCTCTTGCTGTAGAAACTGCTGCCCTTAAGACTTCTACTAACCAGAAGAACTTCTCAAACCGCTGGTGTGATCACTGCAACAGACCCGGTCATACTCGGGAAAGTTGCTGGAAAATTATTGGGAGGCCAGCACATCTAAAGGGTGGCAAGTCAGGTCCTAAAAATCAAAAATCTTTCCCTACAGCTCATGAGGCAGAAAAGACTTCCTTGAAAAAGGAACAAGTTGAGGAACTCATAAGGTTGTTAAATTCTAATTTTTTATCTGGTACTCCTAGTGGGTCTGTGGCACAAACAGGTAATTTTTCTACCCCTAGCTCCCTTAATTGCACCTCAAATATTCATGCACCATGGATCATTGATTCAGGTGCTTCAGATCATATGACTAGCCTTTCTCCTTTATTTAAAACCTATTCTCCTTGTTCTGGAAATGGAAAAATTAGAATTGCAGATGGTTCTTTTTCCGCAATTGCAGGGAAGGGGAAGATTACCTTATCCAATAACATTGACTTAGGAAAAGTTTTACATGTGCCCAAACTATCTTGCAACCTTCTTTCTATTAGCAAAATCTGCAAAGATTCCAATTGCAGTGTGACATTCTTTGACACTCATTGTGTTTTTCAGGACCGGATTTCGGGGAAGATGATTGGCAGTGCTAAGATGAAGGATGGACTTTACTACTTTGAGGATACTTTCAGAAATAAAGCAGCTCAGGGTCTTTGTGGTATGAGTTGCACCTCTGTTAGGGACCAAATAATGCTCTGGCATAACAGACTAGGGCACCCGAATTTTCAATATCTTAGGCATTTGTTTCCAGATTTATTCAAAAATGTTAATTGTTCTTCTCTTGAATGTGAAAGTTGTGTTCTTGCAAAAAATCAAAGAGCTCCTTATTATTCTCAACCTTATCATGCATCTAGACCTTTTTACTTAATCCATAGTGATGTTTGGGGGCCTTCAAAAATTACAACTCAATTTGGAAAAAGGTGGTTTGTAACCTTCATAGATGATCACACCCGGTTGTGTTGGGTCTACCTTATGCATGAAAAATCTGAAGTTCCTAATATATTTAAAAGTTTTTCACAAATGGTAGAAACTCAATTTGATACAAAGATCTCCATTTTGAGGAGTGATAATGGAACTGAGTACTTCAATCAAAATCTCAATGAGTTTCTGAAAAATAAAGGCATTCAGCATCAATCGACATGTCCAAATACTCCTCAACAAAATGGCACCGCTGAAAGAAAAAATAAACATCTCCTTGAAGTAGCTCGTGCCATTATGTTTGAGATTAATGTTCCAAAGTATTTGTGGGGAGATGCTGTCCTAACAGCAGCCTATCTTATAAATAGAATGCCCACTCGTGTGTTGAATTATCGCACACCTTTGGAAAATTTCAAAACCATTTTTCCAGCATGTCGATTACATACTGATATGCCTTTAAAGGTGTTTGGTTGTACAGTTTTTATGCATAAACCTTCCACATCTCGGTCCAAACTAGACCCAAGGGCAGAAAAATGCATTTTTGTTGGTTATTCTCCAAACCAAAAAGGATATAGAGTCTTTAATCCTATCACAAAGAAGCTTTGTGTTAGCATGGATGTTACCTTTCTTGAACATCAACCTTTTTTTCAAAAAAATTCCCTTCAGGGGGAGAATAATAATGTGAGTGAAGACAATTTGTTGCATGAACCGCTGCCCATTCCTATTGTAGACACAGAGAATACAAATTTTATTAATGAATGCAACAAGGAAGAACATGTGGAAACAAGTTCTGAAATTTCTAAAGAAAATCTTATGCCAGACTTAGGTGGAGCCCAAACAGAGAAAGAAATACCACAGTCAAAAAAGGAGTTCCATGTTTATACTCGGAAGTATCCTAAAAGGACCAAAGACCAATCCATCATCTCTGCACCAAGCCAACCAGAAATCCCGGAAGAAGGCCAAGTAAGAATACCACAAGAAATTCGAGGTAACACTGACATTTTCACTTCTACTATTGAATTACCCATAGCTATTAGAAAAGGAACCAGAACCTGCACCCAAAAATCAGAAAAATCTAGCACAAACCATCCCATTTCCCAATATGTTTCCTACCAAAATCTTTCACCGAATCACAAAGCTTTTACCTCTAAAATAACAGATCTGTTTGTGCCTAGAAACATTGAGGAAGCACTAGATGATCCCAATTGGAATTTAGCAGTCTTAGAAGAGTTGAGTGCACTGAAAAAGAATGAAACTTGGGAAATAACAGACCTGCCACGTGACAAAAAACAGGTGGGTTGTAAGTGGGTATTTACCATTAAGTGCAAGGCCGATGGAAGTGTAGAGAGGTACAAGGCGAGATTGGTGGCAAAAGGGTTCACTCAAACTTATGGAGTAGACTATCAAGAGACGTTTGCTCCAGTTGCTAAACTTAACTCTGTTCGGATTCTTATATCCCTTGCTGCAAGTTACAACTGGCCTTTACATCAATTGGATGTAAAGAATGCTTTCCTGAATGGGGAGTTAGAGGAAGAAGTG
The DNA here is from genome assembly GCF_012489685.1 of Lotus japonicus. Taxonomy (NCBI): domain Eukaryota; kingdom Viridiplantae; phylum Streptophyta; class Magnoliopsida; order Fabales; family Fabaceae; genus Lotus; species Lotus japonicus. Next base: position 124,248,034 of record NC_080041.1, on the reverse strand, counting down.
TTTATGAGTCTTCCCCCCGGATTTGAAGAAGAACTTGGAAGAAATAAGGTGTGTAGACTAAAGAAGTCATTATATGGGCTGAAGCAATCTCCAAGAGCATGGTTTGAGAGGTTTGGAACAGTGGTAAAAGGGCTTGGATATATCCAAAGCCAAGCTGATCACACATTGTTCTATAAACATTCAGCAGATAATAAGGTTGCTATCTTGATTGTATATGTTGATGATATTATTCTGACAGTGATGATAGCTTGGAACTCAAAAATCTGAGGGAGAAACTTGCTAAAGTTTTTGAAATCAAGGAACTTGGCCCATTGAAATACTTCCTTGGAATTGAGTTTGCAAGATCAAAGGAAGGTATCTTTATGAACCAGCGAAAGTATATTCTGGATCTTTTAAAAGAAACAGGATTACTTGGATGCAAAGCTGTAGAAACACCCATGGAGCCCAACTTAAAGCTGCAACCAGCTGAAACAGAAAATATGGTGGACAAAGGAAGGTATCAGCGACTAGTGGGAAGGCTAATATACTTATCTCACACCCGTCCAGACATTGCCTTTGCTGTAAGCATGGTAAGCCAGTTTATGCATGCACCAGGTCATGAACACTTGGAGGCAGTTTTTAGAATCTTAAGATACTTGAAGGGATCACCTGGGAAGGGGCTTCTTTATAAAAACCGTGGGCACCTTCAGGTAGAAGCCTACACTGATGCAGACTGGGCAGGGAGTGTGACAGACCGAAGATCAACATCAGGCTATTGCACCTTTGTTGGAGGAAACTTGGTTAGTTGGAGAAGTAAAAAACAAACCGTTGTAGCAAGGAGTAGTGCAGAAGCTGAATTTAGAGCAGTTGCTCATGGAATTTGTGAGGCATTATGGGTGGAAAAGCTTCTACAGGAATTAAAGGTTTTCAATTCTCCTCCAATAAAGCTTTATTGTGACAACAAGTCTGCAATATCTATTGCACACAACCCGGTCCTACATGATAGGACCAAGCATGTCGAAGTTGATAAACACTTCATCAGAGAGAAGATAGAAAGTGGGCAGATTTGTATTACATATGTTCCCACTGCAGAGCAATCGGCAGACATCCTAACCAAAGGATTACCCAAGAAATCCTTTGACAACATCACTAGCAAGCTGTCTATGGAGGATATCTTTAGGCCAGCTTGAGGGGGAGTGTCAACAGACTGTGAAATAGAGCATTTAATGCTCTTAATTAGCAGTTATATTTTTGTTTGTATATAATTATGTTGTTTCCTGTTTGTACTTAGTTTATTTTAGGTAGTTTCTTATTTTCATTCATTCTCCCTAATTCTCTCTTTAGTCAAGGATTTCCTTCTTTGACTTTGATCAATCACATTATGTAATTCCCTCTATAAGAAGAGGAATCCCTGTACAGTTTTTCATATCAATAATATTACCAAATATTTCAACTCTTACGTTCTCTATTTACAAACCACAGGTGTAGCCAGACTGGATTTTCTATAGAGATGTTTTAGGAAGTTAGATACAGTTTTCCTCTGGGTAAAACATAAACCCTCCCTCTCCTCCCTCCCCCGCCCCCCTCCCCTCTCCAACTTTGCTCTATGAGCACTGTCAAGAACCAATGGGTAAAGGACACATGAATGGTTTTATATTATATTTTTAACACGCCCCCTCATGCAAGAGCCCACTTAGGCTTGAAGCAAGGACAATGCACTGACCAACCTACCATGTGCTGAAATCCAACCTTTTATTTGAGGAACTGGGGCGGCAAGGATCAAACTCTAGTTCACTTAGTTATAGAGGCTCCGATACCATGTAAAGAACCAATTATCCCAAAAGCTTAAGCTATTGGGTAAAGGATAAATGAACGGTTTTATACTATATTTCTAACAAGCACTTAAGACTTGCAACTTTCATAATGTGCAAGAACATCCCTAAGTTTCCAATTATGTGCACCGACAGTTAAAAACCTTTTACGTGTGAGCAGCATATGATAAGCATGCAAAGGCAATTTCGCCCAAAGTATAGACATACAAGCCTATTGACAACTATGATATGGGTTGATATATCAGTAAGATTTAAGTCAGATATAACAACCTTAAGTTAACAAAAAAAATCAAAATTTTAAGGTAAGTTACACAGAAATTTAAATTTAAAAACATAAAGAATATAATAGATCACCTGGGAGACTGCAGATGATTCAGAATTACGTGGGTCAGCCCAGCTCACTGTTGGAGCATTATTTTCAAGTTTAAAATTTGAGTTTGACATCTTCTGCCTCGAATATTCTGCACAAGCATGGTTGTAATACTCAATAAAAGCAAAGCCCCGATTACGGCCAGAACTCTGTAGATCCTATAACAATGAAACCATTCGCTAGGTCAAGGAAAAAATTAACTTAACAGTTTTAATAACAATAAGAAAAAAGAAAAAGGCATTAAATAACACATAAAAAATCAAAAACTGAAACATAATGCAAAACATGTTATCATACCTTCAGCAGTTCAATAGAAATGACTCCAGGGCCAACATCTGCAACAACCTTCTTCATATCTTCTACAGTCCATTTTTTAGGAATATTACCAATGAACAACCTATGCTTAGCTTGGGATGATGAGCACTTTATTTTTTTCCCCTAGAAACTCAGAAAGTAGAGACTTAATTCAGATAAATGAGATAATAATTCTACAGTCTAGAGAGGCCAGCCAAAGAGATAGGATGGAATATTTAAGATCCATAACTTGATAATCATGAACAAGATAACCACCAGAAATTACAGAAAATGACAACAAACAAGTGCACCAAAATACCTTAAATTCAGAGTTGTTCAGTTCCTCAATAGCCTGGGAGGCCAATTCCTTTGTCTTGAAGGCCACAAAAGCATAACCTTTTCCTTCACCGGATTCTTTCGCCTTCATAATTCTTACCTGTACAAATTTAATTAGTCTAGAGAGTCATGCAAGGAGAAAAGAAGGATAGAAGAATTTCATGTATCATACCTCTGACACTTCTCCAACAGATTGACAAAAGACTCTCAAATCTTCTTCAGAAACATTGTTAGCAATACCCCCAATGTAGACCTCTGAACCATGAGGTGGAAGTGCAAGTAGCTCAGCATGTTTCTTTTTCTCAACCTCATCATTAGTATGATCTACTCTCATCTCTTCCTCGCCATCTGAGGGCTTACTCTCTTCCTCTACTTCTTCTTCCTCTTCCTCCTCCTCCTCCTCCTCCTCCACCTCTTCAACTTCTTCATCTTCCACTTCTTCTTCCTCCTCTACTTCTTCATATTCAATTTCTTCCTCTTGATCATTGTCCCCATCAAAGTCTACCTGCTCATCAGAATCTGTGGGTTTTTCAGGCTCACTGTTCCCCTCTGGTGACTCTGGATTTTGGGCTGTTACATCTCTTTGTCTTGTCCCAGGCATTTTATGCATCTAGAAAAGCAAGCTTGCAGGGCAACTGTGAAGGAAGCACAGAAGCCAGAAGCATTCATAGAAGAGAGATTGCAAATATGGAAAGGTGGAAACAATATGAGAGGCCAGACGGAATAGCAGAGTAAGAATTTTGATTGAAACCGAGCCATGAGGTATGGACGGAGGAGAAGCAAATGTGATTGATTCTAAATGGTAAACCCAGGGATCATCATAACATAGCAACAAAAGTAACAAAGACAGGCAAGAGAGAATTCCGAACGAAAAATCAAGAGGATAACGATTCTCAACAGGCCAATCAAAGACCAAAAAATAATATACAAAGAAACGAATTACGGAATTTCTCAAAATTCCGAGAGTTGCCAAGAAATAGTGGACAGTTTAATTGTTGTTTAACTATTTGTCGGGGAACAATGCACAAAGAGAAAAGGGGGAGAAAGAAAGAAAAGTAAGAAATAAGAAACTGAACTACATTGTGATAACAATATATGTATATATTTAAAAAAACATTTCACATATCATAGGGAGACAAATAAAGACATTAAAAAGTACTATCTCCTAGAGTTAAGTCCACCCTACTTCGACGTCACAGAATAAAACATGAACCAGAGAACCACAAGGCAATTAGATTTTATTACAGACTGATCACATGTTTGGAAACATTTGTCAAACGAAAGACCTGATGAAACCCTAGTTTTTCCTGTTCGACTGTTTGAACTAGGCACCTAACAGGTGCTCTTAGGTGCCTGGTCTATTTAATCCAAAGACACTAACTGATCTCGTAATCAATCCAAAAACAATGGTACAAAAACAAATCGAACTAGTAAGTTTTTTTTTTAGAAATTTTAAATTTTAATAATTATCCAAATAAAAGTGAATTAAACGTTGGTCGAGACAGCCGCAAACATGAGTTAACATAAAATCAAGTTATCTAAATATATTTTTCTAAAATCAAGCTTGGTTCGAATTTCATTAGAGCAGAAGCATCTCCTGTTTGCTTTTGAGTTCACTCACCTTTCAATATTTTTTACTAAAATCACATCTTAGATACAAACATAAATCCCTTCACATCAAACTCAACTATACACAGCATTGACTACGAAATTCCACTCATTCAACGATTTATTATGCAAAACAGCTCAACTAATCTCATGGAGTAGCAGTAAAGTAACTAAACATTATATTTTGATTATATATTACCAGATTACAAGAACAAGATGATAAAAGGAAAAGCTCTAAGATTTGTGCATTAATTACAGAATTAGTAGGAAAATAGGAAGTACCTGATTGCGATAGAAAACGAAATTGAATTCGAAACCCTAAACCCCTAATCCTGCTAGTGCTGTGCGAGCCGAGGCTTATGCTTATGGTGGCCGAGTTCACGATTGCCCGGCGGTGTGCAGAGGGAGGGGTTTTACCTTGGACCTTTGGGCCGGGCCTTCTACGCCAACATAATCAATCACTATTTTACCAAAAATAATAACTACAGCTTACTTTATTAAATTTTTATGGGTTTAATGTGTTCATATGGTCTTTTTTTTTTCTTTGTTACATGTTCGTATCGTCTTTACACATACACTCAATAATTGAATTAAAATAAAAAGGAGTGTAATTACTTCTTTTTCTCCATTGGAAAAACAATTTGGTTATTTATTTATGAATGAAATATTTTTGAAAATATTGGTACCAAAAAATAAAATAATTAAGCTAAACACTGATCACAACAACTCTACTAGCTTTTGGTGTTGTGCCCTCACTTGTTGATACAGTATCCTTACCAGTTTGAGTTTAATAACACTTATTGCAACTACTCTACCGACTTTTGGTGCTCTGCCTTCACTTGCCGGAATCTGTTTGGTTACACATATTTTCTCTTTTAAAAAAATAAGTGTGGTAGCATGTATCGCAACATGTATCATTTTGTGTAGGCATTTTTCTGTAAAAAGAAGTGTGCTTTCAAACTTTAAAAATATGTTTATAAAGTAATTTTAGCTATTTTTCCGTTAAGGGAAAGTACTGTCAAGGTTTATTTACAATATTACCTTATCACAAGTCAATTTTTTTAAAACAATTGCTTGTTGCAGCTAGTCAAATAATTCATCTATACGAGGTAAATGATACTTATTCTTTATTGTCACCCTATAGTCAACACATTATCACATTGTTCTACTTCTATCCTTCTTCACAAACAAAACGATGTTCATCTAAGAAATGTTCTAGGCCGAATGCAACCCTTATCAAGAAGATCCTGCAGTTACTATCTTAGCTCCTTAAGCTTTGTTGAAGCCATCCGATAAGGACAAGTATCCCCGGCAACACTTCCTTAATAACGCTAGCTCATAATGCTGAAATTAGATTATACCGTATCCAATTTTGCCCTCCAGAAAATGAGAAAGATGACTCTCCAGGTATTACAAATCTCAATACTTTGTTATGTCAATCAAAAGTAACATGATGAGAGGCAAACCAATCAATACCCAAGATCACATAAAATCAACCATGTCTAGAGCTATTAAGTCTATCAATAACTTTCTATCTCTAGTGGATACCTTACAAGAATGGTACAACCTTTTTTGGGTCAAAGAATGTACAGCTTGACCGAGCAAGGTCACGATGGTTGATAGAGCGGAGCGGGGTTCATTTAGTTTTGGTTGTGCAGGTCTTGGTGGGTTAAGATGACTTAATGGTTGGCAGGTCAAGGTTGAAATGGTGCGCTTTGTGGGGTTTGGTGGTTCAGTTGTTGACTGAGGAAACATGGAGTGGGGCTTGGGCTCAATTTGGAAATGGGAGAAGGCTGTTTGTGGTGGGATATTGGGTAGAAGGAAGGGTGGTGAATGCTAGAAGGCTGTCTCGATGGAAGATTGGAGAGGGCTTGGCGGTCTTGACCGGGGTTGAGCTTCAATTGCAGGTTAGGGAGAAGGGTGCAGACAGCTAGGTCTATGGGGTTTGGTGTTCTCTTATGGGTGTGTGTTTTTGGGTACAAGATGGGGTGGTTGGAGTTCAGGTACACTCATTTAATTAATCTGTTAACTATATCTAGTACCTCAAACAGTCTAAAGGGAACTCTCGGATAATGCAGTAGTAGGTTTAAAACCTGTTCAACAATTCAAGGGTGGTAGTGCTGGCTTTATACCATACCTATTTCACAATCGCATACAAGCTGCATGTGTAACATGGGATGCCTGAGTCTGATATGCAATGCTGATCACTGCAGCACAAGGATGGTATATTCATGACAAAGGATGTTAACATAAACCAACAAATCCATTTCTCAATATATCTTGTGAAAGAGATCAATCCTGGTCCTAACTCAAAAACTAAAGATGATAGACAAGTGTTGCGAAAATCAGAATATGATCTATTATGCGTGGCAAAAGAAAACAAAAACACTCTAGACTTCAATTATAATCAGTAAAAGTTATTTACCAAAGAGAAAACAAAACAAATGAATGTTCATACATTGTTGCTAAAACAATGACCATGTCTCCTCTAGTTTTCCATATGAGTAGATTGAACTTTGTATCATCTGATAAGCTTGTTATAACTCACAGGAACAAGTGCTTAAATTCACCATTTGCAAGCTGACAAAGCTTCTGGTAGCTGACCATATCTGCCAACAGAGGAAAAAACATCAGAACCCACAGTTTCATACATATACTTAGGAATTTCATTAAAAAATACCAAAGGAAATAAAAGCTTTCATAAGTTTCAGTCATATTGGAAAACTAAAATGAGTAATGACAACCAAATTGATACCAATTGAATCACCAAAATTGGTCCACATCTCGGCGCGAATGGACTTATCACTGTCAACAATACCAATAACTTCAACAAAAGTTGTGAGAGGAGCAGGTGGTGGTGATCCTTTCACAACAAGCTGCTTGTCATCAGTTGATTTTCCAATAACAACTGCACCATCAGATCTCACAACCTGCATTACTGCACGAACCCTTCTTCCAACATGGAACTGCAACAGTTCTGCATTGACAAAGACTGCAGGATTCGATGTATCCATCTTCTACACAATACACAACAAGATGAATGGATTAAGAGATAGGGCGAAAACCATAGAAGACGAACAAACTACAATTTCACTACAAAAGCAAATCATCACTCAAATTATTTGAAAATGCAACAACAGTTCAATTGATGATGAAGACGACACTACGATCCTGGTTATCAATGCGAAATTGGTGCATGGAAGATGGATTGTTAGGGTTACCCGGTTCAATTTCTGAGAGCGGCAGTGAAGAGAAGCACACGAGAAAAGCGAGGGAGCGAGCGCGGCTACTCCTTTCTGAGTACGCGTTTGGATTCAAGGTTTATAATGAATATCCATTTTTCCTTTTGGTCACTAAATATTTGTCCATTTTGATTTTAGTCCCTAAATAAAAAATTTAGGTTTTTAATTCCTCAGTTTTCCACGATTAGAAGTGGTATCAATCAAATAATTGTAAATAACCTTTTTTTTATTTTCAAAATTTGAAAACCATATCATATTTTTATTAACTTTCTTCTATGATGTACAAACTAGTATTGTTAGGATGTTACACATGCATTTGGGTTAGGAGTCTAGTTAGCTATATAAGGTAGTATACACTATGTAATTGGTATGTTGTTAATGATAATGATACTCCTTTTCCCTTGTTTCCCTCTCTATTCTCTCTGTTCTTCCCTCTCTCCCTAATTCTATCCCTATCATTGGTATCAGAGCACCGATCCGGTGCACCTGAGACCAGAAAATCAAAAAAGGAAAAAATGGATGTAGATTGGTGGAAAGCTCTCGACAGGCTTGATGAATCCCTGAAGCGTTCCCATGAAGCAGCTCGCCGACGTGAAGAAGTTCGCCAGGGAGAAGAAGCGGCAGCGGCGTATGAGCGCCACGTGGCCGAATACGAGCAGTACATGGCGGCGTACGAGCGGTACGAAGCCAAAGCGGCAGCGGCGGCGGTAGCCATGGCCGAAGAAGAAAACGCAGCGGCGGTAGAACGAGAAGTGGAAGCAGAACGAGAGCGTGCTGCGGCTGAGGCTGAAGAAGATGCAGCGGAGAAGTACGAACAATCGGCGACGGTCACCGTCTTCTTCGGTTCTTCAAAGGCGTTTTCGTTTGGGTTCTTGAACAAATCCTGCGTTCTTCCCAAAATCAACGTCGTTCTTCCTCAATTCAATGCCGTTCTACCCTAATTTCGTGATTTAGGGCTCGAAATCGTTTTTCCCCAAATCAGTGATTTAAGGTTTGCGGTTTCGCCCAAAATTGGGAACTCTGTGCTCAGCGGTGGTGTTCTAGGTGATTATGGTGGTGATTCAGCCATTGATGGAGCAGGAAGGCCTCCACGGAAGCCTCCAGATTCGTTCTTTTGCAGCGGCGAACTGTGCTTCTTGGTCGCAGATTCTTGGCGACCGGTCCTCTGTGTTTTGATCGATCTTTTCCAAATTGATGATCTAGGGGTCACCGAATGGTTCCAGTTGAGTAATTCAAGGCTCCTCGGCGACGATTCGCCTCAGTACGGCGGCGACGTTGGGCTCGGCGGTGTTGTTTTGTCTCAGGTTGAGGAATTTGTGTCTGGCGGAGGAAGAATACCTCCACGGCAGCCACCAGATTTCTTCCTTTGCGGTGAGGACCTTTGCTTCTTGGCCGCTGATTCTTGCAAGCCGCTGGTCAAGGACGTTCGTCCACCGCAGAAACCGCCGGACGTGTCTATTTGCGATGGCGCTCCGGTCATGGCCACACGTCCGCCGCTAAAACTGCCGGATATGTTCATGTGTGGCAGAGATCCGTGCTTCTATGCTGGTGAATCTTGGCAGCTAGTCACGGCTAATCGGCCACCGGCGAAGCCACCAGACTCAACGAAGGACGGCAGAGGAAGAAAGAGAGATGAAGGCGTGAAAGGTTCGATACTGGCTGTTACAGTGAAGGGGAAGAGGCCACCAAAGAGTGGGTGCCTGCTGAACCCCTCCCCCTCTCCCATTCGAGTGGGCCAAGCCCAAGTTGTTCAAAGAAGGAGTTGGGCCTTGCTGGTGTTGGGTCTGGCAGGAAACAAAAAAAAATAATAAAGGCCAAGAGATGCATAGGTTTAGATTTAGAAGACTATTAGGCTACTAGGAAAATTGTTGCTACTTTTGCTTTCTATTTCTAGTTTTGGAGCCCGTTTCAATTTTTGAGTCTTGTTTCATTTAGTTGTTCATTTAGTTGTTTGGATTTGTTTGTATGTTTCCTTGAGGACAAGGAAAATTTTAAGGGGAGGGATATGTTACACATGCATTTGGGTTAGGAGTCTAGTTAGCTATATAAGGTAGTATACACTATGTAATTGGTATGTTGTTAATGATAATGATACTCCTTTTCCCTTGTTTCCCTCTCTATTCTCTCTGTTCTTCCCTCTCTCCCTAATTCTATCCCTATCACAGGATATAAATCCAGATCTTAGGATCCTTCAATATTGAGATATTTCGAAATTATGATACTTTACAATCAAGATCCCATATAGGATCTCATGAGAGTAGGATTTATCTAGGACTAGGATCCTAATTGTTGGGGGTAGACAATCAAATCCCATGACCAGAGTCTTGGAAATGAGCTCCTGAGTTCCAACCCCTAATAGAGGCTCAATCTGTCGGACCTCCACAACCGCTTCCCATCTTTCTTGTTTATCTTTGTGCACGACCTCCGTGGTAGACCATCACACGCGGCTGTTTGAGTCCTTTTTCCAGTTTAAGTGTAATTTTCTATGTATGAGTATTGTTTAGTAAATTATTGCATTTTTAGTAGGATCTTATGATCCGATCCAATCCAATCCCGTCATACAATCTATGATATTTCACCCCTGATCCAGAGTAGGATCCTGATCCTAACAACATTGGACAAACATAATGATGTACACAAAATGATATACAAAATTACAAACATAAAACAGAGAATTCACGATGAGCCAGTCGCTAATACATTTCTGCATGCAATGTAATCTTCACTGTATATTCTTAAACCATCTTTTCACAACAACATGCATTTTCTCTTGATGGCCAAAAAGAACCTAATGAGTTAGAAAACCAAATGAAAAATACTGGACGGTCTCTATAAGTAACATTACACTTCCATTCCATACTCATATACAAATTCGAAATTGTACAAAGAATGGCACCCAGATTTCTTCAATTTGTGCATCCCGCTAATATAACTAATTTCTTCCAAAATTACAACAAACTCCTAGACAATGCTCATTGCTATATGAACTGATCTAGTGACGGAAAGCAATTATAGCTAAACCAAAAGTATTGACCACTAATGAGAAATGACCTGCTGATCAAAACTTTTTCGTCATATTGTTGAGTGTCGACCACCTGTAGAAATTTTCATTATTTGCTCCCAAAACCACGAGGAGTTGGCCTTGCTGCTGAGTCCGCAAATAGGCTCCTTTGTTCTGATCTCTTTCTCCTCCTTGCAGTGCCAGGTGGAGCCTTTTAAAATAAACATGCTTAGTTAATCCAAATTAAAAGAAAGTAACTTGAAAATTGTTAAATTTCTTATGTGTAGGAAATGAAATAACCTTTTCCTCTGGTTTAAGTGCTTCTTCAAGATTACTAAGTGTTGGCATTGATCCACCTTGCATTACACCCATCAGATTCTTCATTCGAACACGCATTTGGAATAGTTGAGCTACAACTTGGCTTACCTGACATTGTTGTCATACATTCTTCAAAGTCAGAAAGAGTAGCAATGGTAGAGAAAGAAGAGCTAGTTTACTTAGACAAAAAAATATGTTTAAAAAATTGAAAGAAAAATCATTCTGCATACCTGCTGCTCTGTTTTCCCTGATTCCTGAGCAACTCGTTTCCTCCTGACAGGGGATTCAGCCAACAGTTCTGGTTTTTCCCTCTCCTCTGAGAATAACAAGAAAAGTTGGTTTAGCAAATTCAGTGAATTCAGGTTCAACAAATCAAAAGTAAAACCGCAAAGCTCTCCTCACAACAAAATTAGCATCCTCGTCATGTAGTAACCAAGGGAATCTTGAGTGTGTCTTTCAATTTCGTTAGAAAAAAATTATCTAATGACCGTTTGTTCATCCACGTTGTGCAAACCCATGTAAAGGATATATGGTAAATGTCTAAAGTGAAGATATTACAAAAAGAAGCAGATGATATCAAATAATACCACCTTCAAAGCCTAAACATGTGAAAATCACCTGTCACATTCAAGCTGAAATCTCCATGGAAACAACAATTGAACATGAAAAGCCTAGGGGAGAGTGGTTAAAGTATTGATTGCATAACTGTGATATCTAAAGGGTAAAGCCATCTCTCAGGGATCAACTTCATGTCTCACAGGAAACAGGCAACGATTGGGTTGAAATTTTCCCAAAACAATTTCGAATAACTGAGTTTCAAACAGATAAAAAGTATAACTGGAAAATTGAACTACTAGAAAATGTGAGAGGTGGATTGAGAGATAGAATTTGACCGGGGATTAAAAGTCATCAGCATATGTCGCATGTAGCCTCAATCATTGCTAAGTTTTTTATTTACATGAGATAAACCAATGTTAATAAACAAAATTACAAATATGAAGATGATAGAGCAATTTTTATTTGACATATATGACATCATTGATCAGTAGAAAGAAAGGACCTGGGGTCATGGCTTCTATCATTGCTTCCATATTCTTCAAATTCTTCTCTGCTTCTCGAATTTGAGCAGGAGTAACCTGTACGCAATCAGATGAGATTCCATAAGTTTTACGTCATTAACAGAATTAAAACTGCAAATATCAAGAAAAGTTTGCAAATGCAAGCAGTGCTTAGTTTGGAGGTTCATACACCAAAACTGGGAGATTGTCATCATATAAGTGCCGCCTTTGTTCTCCATTCATATGGGGAAACACATATTAAATTGTCATAAATTGAAATATTTAGGAGAGTTTACATGAAGGATCCCATACCTTCGACATACCAGGAATCATTCCCATAACACGAGACACAGAACCCATTTGTGCAACAGCACGAGTTTGCTTTAGAAAATCGTTAAAGTCAAACTTTGCACTCATGATCTTCTCTTGCAGTTTTTCAGCATCTTCTTGTTGCATCTATAATAAATGTGGTTAATAACATATTACTTTACTTTGGTTTTGTGACAATGACAATAGAAAAAACATAGTGAGACTTACAACTTCTTGTGCCTTCTCTACAAATGAAAGAACATCTCCCATTCCTAGTATACGTCCTGCCATTCGATCAGGGTAGAAAGGTTCAAGATCATCCATACGCTCCCCTCGTCCTACCAGCTTAATTGGCTTCCCAGATACCTGCCATCATTGAACTATCCATGTAAATGAAATATAAGAGAGAAAGAAGGAGGGAGCTTCAAAATGGGGGACTACATAGTCAATTACTTTGCAATTCCAAATAAGCTTAAAATATTGGTAAAACCTAACACTTCAAAAAATAAAAATAAACTATAGCAAGAACTGTACCAAAATATATATTTATAATATATATATATATAGATAGATAAATAGATATTCATTGTCAATCTGTTAAGTTGTTTGGAATACAAGGAACTAACTTAATACTTGACTGGATATCATAAAATTTGTTTTATGTTATTTTGAAGATAAATCACATCGAAGTTAATGAAGCTTAAGCTACCAAACAGGTTCTTTACAATAATAGCTTTTATAAAAAATGTGCCTACAAATCACAGTTTTGTAAATGAATGAAACTAACTTTCAAGTTTCAAGAACTTGCAATGTTAAAAATTATGGGGTAGAATAGTACACATTTCTTAAGATGAGAACAAATTCAAAGTAGCTGCACTTTTCAAAATAAAATACCAAATAAAACATCTTATGAAAGCTGTGATAAAGACAAGCAAACCTCTTTGACACTCAAAGCTGCTCCACCTCTTGAATCACCATCTAGCTTTGTCAATATGGCACCTGTTATTCCAATCTCAAGATTGAAAGTAGTCACCAAGGCTGTTCACCAAAAATAGTAAAGTCAGAATCTTTGAATGGTTATAGTTGTCATGATATAACAATCTACATCGAGTACAAAATTACACTAAAGCCAAAAGGGAATTTTTTTTATCAGTAATACGATAATAATTAATTTACAGTCAGTTCATAAACATGACCAGTTTTGTTTTTCATTCTATTTTTATAGAAAAATACTTTCTTTTTTGTGCAAAGAGTAAAAATTCTCTTCTGAATACCTGCTGCTTCTTGCCCTGTCATTGCATCCACAACTAGCAAGACTTCTGTTGGATTCAATGACTTCTTAACTTCTTTTAACTCATCCATCATAGCTTTGTCTATCTGTTTCACAAGAAATGGCAAACTTGACCAAAAGAATAAAATTGATTCTAATAAAAATAAATAAATCACGATATAATTATTCATCGTAACACCTCCAACCCTATAAAGAATTACCTGCAGCCTACCAGCAGTGTCAACAATAACCACATCAATTTTCTTCTTTTTGGCCTCTTCTAAACCTTGTCTAGCAATTTCTGAAGGTTTAACATCGGTCCCTGCTGTATAGACAGGCACACCCACCTGATACAAGCTATAACTAATTATAAAGATGTGACTAGAATTAAAAATGAGAGAAGAAAAGGTAAGAAATTAGTCAAATTATCTTAAGTAGATGCTGTTAGATGTCTAAATTCAATTGGCTAAAAGATGAGAATGTTCACAACATTTCTCTCGATTCCTAGTCATTTTAAAAGCCCAAGAGATTGCTAAATACACTGAAGATGCAATAACTCTTCTATCACATAGCTGACTATAATTAAAGGAGGTGTAGTACTAAATAAATTACAAATGATCAACAATGTCAGCGACATAAAATATCAGTACCTGTTTACCCAAAATAGTAAGCTGGTCAATAGCAGCCGGTCTGTAAATATCCCCAGCGACTAGCATGCAACTCTTCCCCTGAAATCAGATTATTCCGTTTCAATAAGGTGTAGGAACTAAAAACTACCAGAAGGGAGATGGAGTAAGTAGGAAGGAGACTGGATAGACACCTGTTTCTTTAGATAATTTGACAGCTTAGCACAAACAGTTGTCTTCCCAACTCCCTGGAGTCCAGCCAATAAGATGACAGTGGTCCCAGACTTTGCAAAAGCCAGTTCAGAGACTTCTCCGCCCATCAATTTTACAAGTTCTTCATGTACAATCTGCAAAACCCAATGATCAACACCCATTACATTTCTGTAAAGAATTTCAGTACTCCAAAAATAGCTCTTGTTGAAGTATCATAAATATAATCATACTATGATCACAATAGGAGATAAACATCTCATCCAAACAACTTCTCCCACCTTCACTATGTTAGGACCCCATTGCAAGGTATGGGACTTGAGTCCCACATTGGAAGTATGGGATTCTAATGTGGGGTTTATAAGGTCTTGGGCTCTCCAACTACAACAGCTAGCTTTTGTGGTGTGGTTCTCCCAAGGTTCTTATCACACTACAAGTGAATTAGACAAAGTTTTTATCAAGAAAAGCCAGAACAATCCATTGCATATATGGTGATTTGTCCACTTATCTACAATGTAACCAGATTTAGTTGTTGCAATGACACTTTCCCTCCTCAAATTTCAAATGCAGCTTGACAACCCCAAATAATATGATAACATTAGTATGTAGTAAGCAGAAACAGTTGAATTTAAATGCAACTTTAAGACTGTTGAATTGAAGTATTGAGCCTTAGAATCTGCCAATGGTGATTTAAAATTGATAGCAACTCAAGAACAGTAAACTTTTATGTAGCAAGCAAAGCTTTAGTGTGTGATTTTACCTTAACCAATTGCTGATCTGGTTTCACACCTCGAATCACTCCAACACCTACAGCCTGATCGCTGACCGATTGCACAAACCTTCTCACAACAGGAAGGCTAACCTGCCAACACAACATGCATATTAGCTAACTATGTTATATTGTTACATTAACAGACAAATAAAATATAAAATAAAAAATCCAAATCTGTTAAAATAAGGATAATCTTACATCAGCTTCTAAAAGGGCTCTCCTAATATCTCTCATAGGCTCCACAATATTCTCTTTGGTCAAAACCTCTGCAGAAACAAAATCCATTTGTTACAAATGGGTTGATTTTGGTAATAATGTTTGAGGAATTAGAAAAAAAACCTTCTCCTTTGAGCTTGTTCCAAGCAGCTTCAAGGCCAGTGGTTAACTGTCCGAACATCTCAGCCCTCACCACTCCGGGCATGTCCCTTCTTCTTCTGACGGCCACGCTCTTTGCCTGCACCCAGCCCCATATCTCTTTCTGCAACCCAAAATCAATTTTGGGAATAAGTAGCTTCTGATTATGAGGGAAAACAAGGTTGATCCAAACATGCTATAATTGTCATTGAACTTGTGTTAAACAAACTTGCTTACCGTGAATGAATTCCTGGAAGAAATGGAAGCGTTGGTCCAAGGAGATGAAAGCTTGAGTGAATTGGGAGAAGGAGAAGAAGAGCACACTGTTCGGTTGTGAGAGGAAGAATGGGTAGGAGTGGAGAAATGGCGAGATGCTAGTACAGCTTCCATTTCTTCTGCTGCTGATGAAGATGAAGATGAAGTTGAAGCTTCACCTGCTGCTGAGTAGTTAAGTGCTATCTATCGTAATATCTATCTATTATCCACAACGACCAACAGAAATATCTAAGTGCCATGCATCACACTTCATTACCCTGTGCTTTTAACAATTGTTAAATTTCACTAACCAACCCACCAAAGGGTATGATATGTTGTTTTTCACTGATTTTTCAAGAGTCAAGACAAGTTGTTGGATTGTGATAAAGTTCACATCAGTAAAGGTTAAACACAGTAATGCTCCTTGCATGATAGACTAGCAAACGAAAATTTACATTAACCATGGAGAATATGACTTCTATAAATATATGTTTGATCACACTATAAGTTAAGCATTACTCATATGCTCTCTTATTGCTTTTTTAAGACTTTTAGTTTCTCTATTTGATCTTGAGCTAACTTAAGCATCACATTTATCATTGTGCAGCATCGCGTTTGATTTGAGTAGCTTCACGCTCAAATTTTGGATGGCTATGGAATATTTATTTGCCAAATAATAAAAGAAAGGTGGAGTAGACACTCAATGAGTGAAAAATGACAATAAGCGAGAGGATGAATTGTTGTGATCTATGACGTGAAAAAGAGAGATTGGGAGAAAAATAAAGTGTTTGTACTATTTAGTGTATACATATCACAAGTCATAACTGAATAATAAAAATGCTAATTCATTTTATAATGAGGGACATTATTTGTTATTTTACAACAGAAAAAAAAATGAATTTAAAGAATCTAACTCACTAGGAGGATATGAAATAAATTAATTATTTTTGAAATACAATAATTTTGGAGCCTTTCAGAAGTAACAAGTTTCAATCTTAAGATGTGTTATGTCAAATCTGAAATAGCTCGGCGAAATATAAATATAGAGAGCTCTTTGGCTTCCACTTGGTGTTTTGTCCGTATGCATTGTCAGGATATGGAATGTTTTACCGCAATTTTTTAAGGGAGTGTCAGCATACATAGCTGCTATAAAGGATAAACAAGACTTCACAGTAATGACCATGCAGTCTTGCATACTCAAAATGTAAACAAAAAAGTGTGGTTAACGTAGCAATTTCGAAGTTCATTAAACTCTATACTTCATGAACCAGAAAGAAAAAATGTTACGAGTCTGCAAAGGTTAATGAAATAGAATGAAAAATATGGTTAAGGCAAACACCCAAAAACAAACAGAAAATACACACCAAATCACAGTAAAGCCTTTCCAGAACGTGGGAACACACAAAGACCTCTTTACACCCTTGCTATCCTGGAAAGAGCTTATGCATGCACTCCTTTATGTTCATCAGCAATTATGCAACTCACAAAGAGGTTCATAGTTACTGAAATCACAATTGAAACATTGTTGGAGCACCAGTTATCTTCTGTCATCCCAGCCCCTCAAGGCAGCAAGATGAAAAAAATCGGACGACTTTCAACGCCAAGCTTCAGTCAACTCTGTTCTTGAATTTATACGCCCAATGATCGCAGTTCCCCTGTTCTTCTCTGCAGGCCCTACTACTGGAAACTCGATCACGTTCTTGAAACTCTTGTCTATATCAGAAGTACTCATTTGAAGGCTTTTGCTCCTGCTAATTTTTGCTTGACCAGTAGCAATGCTAGAGTCTTGAAGTCCAATTGCAAACGAGCAAAGTTGGGAGACAACATTGCAAGGACAACTATCAATCAACAACCTACTTCCACTAGAGAGAAAATTTTCAGCAGGCGTTGGCGAAGTTTCGGATCCACTTTCAGTTTCACAGCCATCTTCAGTATGATGGGTAGGGCTTGGTTGAGATGGTTCTGCAGAGACAAATACTGTATCCTCATCACTACAATCATTTCCATTTTCACTGCCATCCTTGGGGAGCACTTGTGAATCGCTCTGGTGCCCGTCATCATCAAAAGAATTCAGGTTTGGAACGGGATTGGATTTTACAATGGACTCCTCTCTTACTCTCAGTGTCTTAACGACAAGAGTCTTGAGAAAATTCATGACTTGTACTGCATACATCAAAGCAGTCAAAGGATCGGCCATCTGCAATAGACATGTCAGAAATGCGGTTATTGTGCCATAGATTAACAATCATAACCTCAGTCCAATACTATACGTTTGCATAACAAGCAGGACAAAAAAGTAAAAAGAGTACTAATCACACACACCAGTTAAGTCAGAATGTTGTTATTGGTGCACAATAAACTGAAAAAAGGTTGTACGAATACAAGCATCTACAGGATTGTGTACTATTCCTCAAAGATTATATGATGTAGTAGAACAATATGCCCAGATAATAGCAGCTCTAAATTGCTACTATGATGGTACTTGTACACCAAACATAACCGAACCACATAGCAAGAGAACCCTAACTTCATTCAGATCCTAAACAGCTTACCCATTTTACATCAGTATGTTTTCGCAACTCTTTAAAATCTCTGTAACCCTTCTAGAGGGAGGGAATAAAATCAACTAATAATATAATTATGTTTTATGCATTATAACACAGGTTTCTTTTACCACAGGTATCATCCACAAGAGATCAATAGAAGACAGTTATATTAACGACATGGAAGAAAGGATATAAACATATAAAAAGTGTCTGTTCCACAAGTTGAAGTTATTATATCTAATTAACTAGTATAAATTCAGTCACAAAAGCTGGGGCTAAGTGTAGAATAATATAATTAATATACAAAAGAATGTGATTTCCACTTACATGAGTCATGTTTGGTGCAAAAACCATTGCAATATTACGCGCATTCATCTTGTTAAAATGTTCCATTTGAGCAACATCTGCCATTAGGTTTATGGCCCAATCTAGCAGAGCAGCTTCTGTTGGAGGAAGAAGCCTCACAAGCTGGTCACATTCTTCTTCTGACTGGGACTGCATCACCTCCTCTGGTGAAAGAGGGTCCAATATTCCAGTTGGGAGTTCTCTAAACCAAGCCTGCAAAGGAGCTCAATTATATAAAAATTAAGGAAATAATCCCATTAATATAGTTTCCTTAATGAGTTAGTGGCCTCTTCAATCCATCCACCCTTCTGCCCCATGGTAAACAAAAGGAAAAGAATTAACATTACTGCATTGATCTTAATCACCTAGCCAACTTTTATTTAGAAGATAGGACCCAAACCGAGGAATCCAAAAGCCTATATCCAACTAAACTTCTAAAATGTTGAAAAAGAGATACATTGAAGGAAAATTAAAATTTAATTATACCTTTATAAGACCTGCCAAGCAGTGCACATCAACGCCATTCGGTACAACTCCTCTGTTTAATTGTTCCCTCACAAGCTCCTCTTGACTATTTTCAGCATTAATTCTGAATATTCCTTCAGCCTGCATGTATATTTAAGTTTCAGCTTCAAGATTAAAGTCCATTGAAGTTAAACAACAAACCATACAAAAGGTTTCTGGTCAAAAGCGAACAAAGAAAAAAACTATATGTATAGAAATTGTTCCTTCACCATTATTTGTTCAACTACCTAATCAGTTCAAATAAACTTCACATGCTAACTAACTAGACAAAGGAATGATATAGGAGCTAGGGTAAGTACCTGGAGGCCTCCTCGCGCATACAAATGTCTTTGCATTAACAGCAATATTGTAGGTACACTATTTCCTCTGGCATCAAAAGAAAGCTGCATAGATTCTGTTGAAACCCCAAAAACGCTTGTGCTGTGGATAATAAATGAAAATATATCAACATTCAACGAGATGATAAGTCAGGATGCATTCACCAGACATGTAGATTTCCAGAGAGTAGATGAACAAATAGATAGGTCGTGTGTTAACATCAAATAAAGTGCTAAGCATTTGTATCGACGAAGGCTGCACTGACAAAGGTAAAAATACATCATCGGGTTTATTATTATGTGTTAACCCAGTTACAAGAAAAATCAATCAATTAATTTCTGATGACAAACCAACACCATTGATGAAGTGCACCAAAAGTTCAAAGGAAAAATCTGACAACAAAAAACAACAAGGAAATAAAAGGTATGTGTGGCATAATTAACAAGGATGAAACAAAGCACCTAAACCAATGTTATTTACCTTCCTCTCAGTTTTCTCATATTGTTTGTTTATTTATTCCTTACAATGAACCAAACCCACTTCAGATGACAAGTTACAAGATAAACAAGTACCATTTTATCAGTAAGATACCTAATAGTCTAGAGACCCTTCAATTGTATCTATTAACTAATCAACTTCAAGCTTGACAGGAGCAGTAAAAAGACAGAGGGGCAAACAAACCACAATATGGAAACAGAACTAAAAATTATGTATCCATGTTTTTGTGATGATAGAAACACAATCACCAGATAATCACCTAAAAATTAAATTTTCAATACGGAAACAGAACTAAGAATATGCTACATTCATTCAGAAATAAGAATTGAAGCAATTGGAACATAGGCTTCCATGAAAATTCCCATTTGAGAACCCAATCTCACAGAAAACACCATTCCAGTGGCACAAATCATGTTCAAACGCGCAATAAAATTACAGATCAGTTCAAGAAAGATTGAAAATCAAGCCTTCAATTGAATTTGAACAAACCCAATTTGAAAAAGAGAACAAACCTTGCGCTGGGTGGTCTCCTGGGAACTTCAGGTTCAAATTCAACAGGCAAACCAAGAAAGCCATGGAAGCGGTCGAAGGTAACATGAGCCACATGCCTCACATTGGAAGGCCAACCAATCTCCATTGAAGAAGAAGAAAGGGCACCACTATCTCTAGGACTGGTGCTGCAACTACCAATCAACGATTTCCGAAACGTCGCAATCAAAAGGGTCAAAAGAGAAAGCTGATCTCCTTCCCTGTCCTTTTCTTTCTCTTCCTCTTCGTCTTCTTCAACCAAATCCAAATGGGTCTGCAACTGCAACACCCCTTCTTCCACTGAGGAACTGTTGTTAATAAGCGCAGTTTGGTGCGACCCATCATTGGAACAACGTCGTGAAGGTGAAGGTAACTGCAACACTTCTGTCATCTTTGACTACTGTCTCTTTCTCTTCAATACAATAATATTCTTCTTCGTTGATGGAGTGGAGTTTCGTTCAAGAAATGGGGTCTTCGAGTGGAAGGTGAAACGTGACCATCATCACCATCATCATCAACACTGTGCCTTCGACTTCTCGCTATACCCGACCCGAATCCAGATTCGAGAGCAGAGGGAGAGGTGGTTGGTTAGGGTGAAGTGAAGATGAAGAGAAACAGAGGAGAGAGAAGAAGAAGAGATTGTGATTTTTTATTTCTATGTTGGTATTTGAAGGTGGCACTGGTAGAAGAAGATGCTGACACCTCACACATTCCAAATCATGTTTACATGTGCAATACAACTTCTAATCCACTTCCACTCATGTCACAAACAAGACCCCAACAATTCTTTCATTCCTTTTCATTTTTAATCTTGTTAATTAGTATTATAAAACACTATATTTAGATTGAGAAATTAATCTCACGGATATCTTTTGTAGGAATATCTTAGTTAAGAAAAAAAAAAGTAAACAGTGGTTAAGTTATACAGTATTTGCTTTATACTCCGAAGTGACATGGTTAGGAGCGTACGTTGGATTAGAAATCCTAATCAAGACAATTCGGCTAGGGTTAGAGGGATTTAGTAAGAGTAAAACAAATAAATTAGAAGCAAATCTCATTTTCTGATATTTATCAATGGGAAAGAGATATAATTTATACTAAAAAGGAAATGACAACCCTAAAATAGGATATCTAATTAAAATAAAATAATAGTATATCTAAATTAACTAAATATAACCAAGTGAGTTGGTGTAGTGGTTCAGCACTTCATCCTTTAAGCAAGTGGTTGGGGGTTCGAATCCCAACTCTTGCGAATAGAAAAAACTCATTGGTCAGCCCCCTACCGCTTAGTGCGCTGACCGTGGGGCGAGGGATTAGTCTCACGACTGTCGGTTGTGGGGATACCTTGGTCAAGACAAAAAAAAAATTAACTAAATATATTTGGATCACTCAGTTACGTTTTTTTTGTAGTACTTTTTCCCCTAATGAGAGAATCACCATAAAAGACTAACTTGGCCTATAAGAACCAGTATCCAAACTATCCTAGTGTTTGGTGCTACTCCTTTAATGCCGATTATATGTGCACCGTTTTGGTTGATTTAATTAGGACCTAATCTACTTGTTGCAAGATTAATGGAAACTTTTTCAACAGCAAGAAGAGGGTATGTTTTGTTTTGACTGAGGCTAGCTGGAGGGTGGCATTTATTAGTTACTAATAATCTCCTAATCAGTGTCCATTCCAAAGGAACATGACAAGAATAATTCATTTTAGAGTATAGACATATCTATTTCCAAAATCCAAGATGATATATCCATGATCATGACATATGAAAATGAAACATCAGAATTCAGAGGTGTAGATTGACCATTCACCATTCCTTTGGTTCACCCATCCAACATCCATCCTTTACCTTTTTCAGTGAATTGTAACTTTTTCTTCCTTTCTTTCACTTTCCTTAGCTTATATATATAATTAAATTAGTTATGTAGATTTTTAATTAATTTATGTAGTATAAAAAATTGAATGATTAGAGTACTCTTTCCCCCGTGGAGACTGGTAGCTAAATGACAAAAAAAAAAGTAAGGAATGGATCGAAGTAAACTTTAATTTTAATTGGTTGTTTTTTTTTTACTATATATTTTAATTCAATCAATTCTTAAAACTAAATTAAAATTCATAGAGTAATTTTATTATTGATGAAAAAAATCCCATTTAAAACTTTGCTATATTTAGGACCTCTTTTTAGTCATACATGCTTTTCTCTGGGGTCATTTTACTATACATGCTTAAGAAGAGCTGTGAATTGGCATTGTCTTACTGAATTAACCAAACAAACAAATAATGATATGGTGGTGTGCGCGCCCACCTGGTCCACAAGATCCCTCACCATGTAACATTAGGTTCAATCAGCTCAGAATTCTATAATGTTGTCTCCACGTGTCCCTAATTTCGTGATCATTGTTTGTGTTATGTTAGGGACATTATTAATAAAAGCCTTAATAAAATGGTACTATATGGTTCATTCCCTCTAAAAAGAAAAAATATCTCGTTTGGAAGAGTTAGTCCCATCAAAAAATCTCTATTGACAAAAAAATATTTGTAATAGAAAAAAAAAACTACGTATTAGTAAATTCATTTTTCTAATAATTTTAATGGGTGGCGATACTTGTAAAAAAAAAATCATTTTTCTAATGAGATGTATATGTGGCTTTTCTGAAATGGTAGTGTTCAACAAATCTTCTTACCTAATTGTTTTACCTTTAATTATAAAACATATTGCTTTTATGAGTGCAAAATACCTGTCCAAGATGTCCAACGCTGGTGGAGAACACTACTCATGTCCTCAGGGACTGCCCCTTCGCCAGGGAAGTGTGGGCTCATTTTCTCCCACCAAGCTACACAGGAACTTTCTTTACTGCTGATAGAGTAGAATGGCTAGAAGCAAACATCATTGATCAATCGAAGGGTGGTTTGAATATCCCGTGGTGTATTGAGTTTGGTATCATTCTGAACATGATTTGGACGGCAAGGAATGAGCTTGTCTTCGAAAAATTGGGTCACACCCCAGCTGTTGTGTGCAGCAAAATAAAGAAGCTTTCTCAAGACTTTCTTTATACGCTCACGGATGCTACGGATGATGCTCTTATTCAAAGGGCTCATGGTACAGGAGATCTTAGATGGGTTCCTCCTAACGATGATTGGATCAAAATTAACACCGATGGATCCTACTCCCCAGTTTCCAACCTTGCTGCTTGTGGAGGTGTCTTGAGAGACCACAATGGTAATTATCTTGTCGGGTTCTCTGCCTTACTGGGAAGATGCTCAATTAATTTTGCAGAGCTTTGGGGCATCTATCATGGGGCTAAGTTAGCTTTGGATAGAGGCTTCAAGAAGGTGATGATTGAGTCAGACTCTGCTTTTGCTGTCAACCTTGTCAACAAAGGTTGTCTACCGTCAAAGCCAGCTGCTGCCTTAGTCAAGAACATCAAAAGGACCCTCAGTAATTTTGACCAGGTTCACCTAAAGCATGTGTTTAGAGAAATTAACTCTGTTGCCGACGCCTTCGCAAAGAATGGATTGGGTTTGTTGATGGATTTTAGGATTTATGATGCTATTCCTTCTTTTATTTCTGTAGCGCTAATGCATGACTCTTGTAACACCCTCTATCATAGAGGTGGTCCTCCTTAGCTTGGGCGTTTAGCCCCGTAATGAATCAAAAAAAAATATCAGCATAGAATAAGGAATAATGTTTCTAATACTTTGGTTATAGCATAGGACAAGAAGCAATCTTGTGGATGAAGTAGCTTAAGAAAAGCAGCATGGAGCTGTCCATGACTAACTGGATTATCCGATACTCCCATTAGTTAGAAGATATTATTCTCACCAAACACGTGCTACCATTTAATCCTTGCAAGAAAGCACATTGACATGGATTTCAGGTAAAGAAATTAAGGAGCTAGAAAGCACAAACAAAATATTGGAATAATCTAAAATATTCTTGTCCCCAGAAGCTACACATGAACCTTTTTTTTTCTTCTTAACGGATATATAATGTTAAAGACAAGATACTCCATGACACTTTGCTAGAGTCTATAAGCAGAGACAGGGTTCTGCATTTGACAATGGCCTATACTTCTCTCCCGTTGCAGAAAGCCACAAAGTTTATAACTAAGAAAAACAAAAAGTGAAAAGGTGACTTGCTAACACAAGCATCTGTACTGGGCAGAAAAACCAACTTTAAGGAAGAAAACCGTTAAGTCCTATTGTCCTAGTAATATTCTTACTTCATGTTCAAATTCAAAATGGCTCGTATAAACATGGTTGTTTATACGTAGCTTCCCAAGTACAGATTCCAAGAACATACCATAACTCCTTTTTATGTGATTTTGACATACTTTATGGATCTACAATTAATAATTGTAAGCAACGCATAAGTACTGAAGTGCTGAGTAGTGCTAACTGCTAAGGCACTGTCATTAATATCAACTTCCCCTTAGTTAAGAAAAAGTTTCTACTTTCCAGAAGCACAAGATAGCAAGACTGAGTACACATGACACATTAAGATTCACAATTATGTTCTACTCTCAAGTCTCAACAGCTGTGTCTTTCTATTAAACCTTGAAATTTACTTTTAAAAATAGTTCACAAGAAACAGAAATCAGGAGGTTCTGGTCACGGGTTCAAGTGCCTCAACAGTGACCACACTATTTCCTCTGATTACCTGCAGAAAGAGGGTGAAATTATCAATTTAAAAACAATGCTCATACTCTATTAGCTTTTATGCCTTGACCACTTAGATGGTTATATTAGAAAGTAATAAAATGTAAAAGATGAGGACTCACCACCATCCCTATGTCATTTTTCTCATTGCCATTCACTTCTACAGTATTGTCAACAACCATATTCATAAATTGATCATAACCGCGGAGGGTGCCAACAATCATGCGATTTGCATTCAGCTTAACTGCAAGGAAATTACCATGTACTTCAGTATAATTACTACGCCCAAATTTAAAGAAATGTTTTCACCAATAAAAACCCAATTATTATCCATAAGTTCAAGTCTTTAACCCACATATGAATGGATATATATGAAGGAGCAATCAAACAGAGACAAGCAAAATTAACAGATAGTAAACAAATAACAGGTAGATGAATCAGAAATGGATGCAGAACAGTTAGAAAGAAAGGAGTTAAAACAAAAGAGGCATATCGTAAAGAATTACAGTACAAAATCGGGAAAGCTCGAGCAAGAAAATCAAGAGTTACGGACGCCCCTCAAAGAACTCCAGTAAGCTCAAATTCAAGAAGCAGGAGCTTATTCACAGTACAAGCTGAGGTCCAAGCTCAGTAACTTGCAACAAGCTCATAAAGAGTGCGTCTCAAATTTTAAGGCTTAAGAAACAAGTGGAGTTCTCAGCTAGAACAATTAACAGGAGACCTGAATAACTGTCAGTTTGAGTTGGAAACTAAAATTGCAGCAGTGGAAGGGCTCCAGATAGAGTTGGAAAGGTCTCATTCTTCAACACGGACTTTCTTTGAGGCTAAATTGCCGGCCATAGACATGAGATGGATCTATAAACAACAAGAGAGAAGATAAGATTTTTCAACTGATGAAGCACTTGGAGATGAAAGATGCTGCTTGATGGGGAAGGTGAGAAAGCATACATGAAGAATGTGAGAAAGAAGCATGTTTGATGGGGAAGGTCGAGTCCTATGGATCCAACATAGAACTGCATCACTCACAGCAAAATGAACTTGATCGGCACAAGGAAATGCTGGAGGAATCAACTATGTGTCAGCTGATCCTCAAAGAGATAGTTTGGCATATGGAATGTTACATAAAAGAACAAATGAAAGAAGTTCATGATGCTTTAGACAGTAACTCATTGAATTGGACGAGAGAAAATGACTGAATTAATGAAATGGAATTTGAATTGCAAATATGGAAGTCAATTATTGAAAGAAAAACATGTGATGCATACAGAACTGGAAACTTCACTTCCTGCACAAGTAGATGTCTGTAAAAGTGAAAGCCTTCAAAAGAAAAGGAGAGCTTGGTTTATAAGTTGGGATAGAAAGAGAAGAGGCTAGATTATCTGCAGCAACATTTTGTGCTGTTGAACATGAGCTAAGAGGAAGGGAGACATTACCTCTGTTCCAGCAAGGGGAGAACCAGCCGTGTCCGTTAAGTCTAATAATGTCAGATACCTCAGACCATAGAGGAGAAAGACAAGGTTCTAGAGGAGCTCTAGAAAGAGGTTGTTTTGCTGGAACAAGAATCATTTGGAAGAGAATTGAAAATGCTTTGATTACAAAAGGAGCTATGAATAAAATCTATGAGCATGAGAAAGATAATTTATACAGCTCATGAATAGGAAAAATATGATAACTGATGAACTCGTGATAATTAATGAACTCATTGATCACTTTTTCTTCACAGCTTGGTGAGAAAGAGAATGAAATTAAACGGATTCAGGAATCTTGTGATAAATTCTAGATGCAATGGAAATTGAAGAGAAGAAGTTGATGATAGTGGAACTTGCGAATGACATCCATGCTATTGCTATACAGCAGAAACAGAAATTACAGGAGAAGAACTGGAAGCAAACAGAGTGCCTACAACATCAGGTACTGACTTGCACCAAGCTCTTGCTCATGTAGAAAGCCAGAAAAATCTTCTGGAAGCTGAAGTTTCAGATATTAAAGTGAAACTTGACAATGCTAGTAGTGAGTGAGTACCAGAATGCTAATTGGCAGCTTGATTGCTTAAACTCTCCTGGTGACAGACTGCGATATTGCAGATTCCAGATAATTCACTGAAAACAAAGGAGCTGTCTTTTGGGTAGAATTAGGCCTAACCAGAATTCTATTATGGTACGCCAAATGGATAAATTACATAGTTGGACCCCTAATGATAAATGATTTATGAATAGTAGTCAAAATAACTAACAAGTGCACTCATGAAATTGAAAAATCAATCAATACACAGTTAAAAGAGTAATGATACTCTCAGTCAGTATCACAAAGTCACACACACTTTTCCCTGTAAGTCAACATTGATAACAGCTCACAGCACTCATAACCAGCATGGGACAATCATTGTCCAATAAATCATACAGGAACATGAGATGATACCATACAAATCAGTTCAAAAACCTCAATTAGTGGGGAAAAATGACAGAAACTTACTTTGAAGATTCTTGTCCATGTACCTGCCGCATCCACAAAATAAGCGAACAAAAATCAGAAAAAATGCAGCCGAAATTACAAAGAAAAAGAGTTGGAAGTGAAAAGAGTGAGTGATGCTTACTTCTTCAAATCTGGTGGCTGTCCTGACCTGCTCATGGTTAGAGATGAGAGAAGAGTTCAGTGGAGAAGAAGAAGAAGATGAAGATGATGGATGAGAGGGGTGGGAAGAACCGAAAAACAGAACCTCCTTTCACCTAAAACCCTAACAAGGACCACAACTCTCCAAAAAAAGCCCAAAATATTCAAGGATGGCCCATATAGAAAGTATGAACAATTATACAATTAATGGCTTTAGGTGTGTTTTGAAAAATATTTTATCATTCTTTAATCTTTTAAAAAAAATTATGTTACCTATATGAGATAAGGTTTCAAAGTTATATTTTATAGTTTTTTATTTTATTTTATATCAGAAGGATAAATTGCACTTTCTAGAGATTGAACATTGGATCTTCCCCACCCAAATCTCTATGTATCATAACTCTTATCACTTAATCTATCATTCGATGAGTTTTAAAACAAATTTATTTTCTATGGTGTTTTCTTTAATTGATTTATCAAATATTAATTTATAAAACTTAGTTATCATATATATTAGAAATTCCAAAATATGTTTTTCTTTTTAATATACCGTAAAACAAAATCAACAAAATCAAATGGTTATAATCTTAAGCTTTGTCTATTGTGGAATGTGGATAAAGAAAAAGTGGTTCAGGAGTTTTAAGGACTTCTTTATTGATACATAAGAAGCATAGTAATATGTACTATATATATATTAGATGTAAAAACATAATTCATAAATAGACTAGTTTTTAACACTATAAGTGTATAAGCTTTGCCTATCATGTACTAACTACTAAGTGTATTTTACCCATTTTATGTAAAATTATGTGTATTTAATTATGATTTAGTTCTTTGATCATGTCTTCACGCGTTTACTAGCCCATTCCAAAAGTCTACTCAAAATGAATATGTGTTGTGTGATAAAATTGTCATGAACAATTTCGTAGAAAGTAATACTTTTGACAACGTACAAATAGGCTACGGTGTACGGAACCTAAGACAAAAACAAATATTCGAAATGTTCTCAAGTATAGTTGGTTTTGTCAAAGTCAAGTGGAGTAGTATAGTTTTAGATGCTAGTACTAGGACTCAACTCCACCATTGATGATGGGCTAGACTAGAGGCACAGCCACTCATTGTTTGTTGGGTCAATTTGTCACTGCCAACGACTATTTTAGGCCCCGCCCACCACAAGGTCTACTACATCCATTAGTCTATGAATGTGTTTTTTTTTGTTGTTGAAAGGAATGTGCTTGTTTTTTTTCTTAACATATTACTTTAAAATTATTTAACCAAAGTTATAAATTGAAGAATTGTAGTAATATTCTCTTTCTAGTGAATTGCAATTAGGGGTTTAGGGTTTCGAGATAACCAATAAAAACTGAAAAACTGATAAAAAAAATCAAAAAACCGAACGAATCCAAAATTAAAAAACCGATTTTTTTATTGGATTGGATCGGATTTTGAATTTGATTATCAAAACCGAACCAATTCAATCCAAACCGAATGTTTGTAAATATATATAATTGTATTGGTACATATATAATATCAATTATACTCAAATGTAAATGTCTTTAAATGTTTATATAATTATTATATGACATGTACTTATTTATGAACATATATGGGTAAATAGAGTTTCAAGTAATAATTTAAAAATATGCATAAAAATGGACATATATTTGAAAAATATATCATCTACTATGTAGGAATAAACTTTTTCTTTCTCATTATTTTAGAGGCAATGAGCCAAGATTAGTAATGTAGTAATATTTTGGAGATTTTTGGTGATAGTCTTTACTTTTTTATTCCAAAGTCTCACTGTTTAGGCTTGTAGTGTGATGTTATATGATTAAAGTTAACTTTAGTTTCTTGATTTTGATAGTTTGTCTTTGAAAAACCAAAATTAAATCCAATCCAAACCGATAAAATTTAGATCGGATTTAAAAAAAGAAAAAAAAACCGATTGGATGATGAAATGACAAAATCAAAATGATTGGATCAAATGAATTTTCCCTCAAAACTGAACTGACCTAGACCGCAAACACCCCTAATTTGAACTCTTAAATCGAGAGTTTGATTCTTAAGACTCTTAAGCAACTATCCAATTCAAGATACTTTAACAATTTGCATGTTTTAGTAAACATTTCTTTTGGGAAAAAAAGTTAACAGTTTCTAAAGGATAATTGATAGACTTTCACCTAATTTATGAATATTACTTTTGGCAAAGATATGTTTGTTTTCAATTTTTTGGTCATCAAACAATTTATTTGAAAGAAATCCTATTTTTAAGATATTATTTTTTTATCAGAACTTATTTAAGAAACTAGAAATCCTATCTTCTATATTTCCTTCCTTTGTTTTTTGACTATCCGAATTTGCTTTCACACTCCTCTGTGCATATCATAATGCTCATAACAGAGTATGCATGGTGGTAGGTGTTTCTGTTCTAAAATATAATTAACGAGAAAAAGTGAGAGAAGAAAAAAGTATGATTCCGGCGGGGACGATATTTGTGCATTCTATTTATCTTTACATGGCTCTTTTCTTTTCGTTACAATCTTTACATGGCTCTTGAAATAAATAACTTCCAAGAAAATGTTTTCACCAGCACACCTGGTGTATACTATGTACAAGACGTGATGCAAATGGAAAATAGGGATTGATGAGTGTGTGAGGTAAAATGTAAAAAAATTGAAATATGAGAAAAACCAGTGTTGATGATAGCTTGCTTCATATATTAGCTATAGTACTCCACGTATTGATGATGAGGATGACATAATCAGTTCTCTCTTCTTCTTCTTGTCATTTATTGGGTTGGAGCTGTGGATAAGAATATCGTGGAAGGTACCCATGTATTATGTATAGTAAATCCAAAAGCCTGGTACGTAATTCATTATTGGAACATATTTTATAAATGATAATTAGAATAAACAAGTATGTTAGTTGAATGGTCGTTATTTCTGTAGTTTTCCGTACATTGAGATTAGAGATGAAGAGCGGTTATGGATGTAACCATAACAATTTTAAATCTTAACTGAATAAGCCATTTGTACATTAATGGTACGTATAGGATCATCTCAACACGCCTGCAGAAGTTGTAGTATAATTAATTAGTGTAAATTATCTATTAATCAATAAATTAATGTCAGATATGTAACATGGATCATGTCAGCACTGATCAGCAATAACAAATTTTGGAGCCTTCACCAACCAATTTGTTTCGTTAATAACTTACAGTCAACAAATGTAAGGTTGAAACCCACGCTACCTACATTTTGTTAATATTTTTGTGCCGCGTTTTGTGGGTGTGTTTGATTTCAAAGTTTTCATATATTATAGCAATAATGTGAACATGGAATATCTCCCTTCTATATATTCAACATAAGAAGATGACTCATTATCAATGATTGATTCTATTAAATGCTAATTATTCTTAAGGTTTTATGTTTGAGTTTTTTTGGATGAAAAATCTCCTAAAATGCTAATTATTCCAGTTGAAATAGAATTGTTTTCTGTGAAAATTCTTTTTCTATGCCCAAAAATATGATTTTTTAATTTGAATTTATAAGGTTTTTAGACGAATAAAAAAATAGTTCATTTGTTAAAAAAAATTATTTCAGAATTAGTTTGAGCATGTGAATGGTGATGAAAATTTGAATGTTGATCATTGTGGTGATAATGAAGAAGCGGATGTATCTTCTTCCAAGAGAACATCTAATGTTTCGAGTTAAACTTAGAAGTTTTGAAATAAGACTATGTTATTGTGAGATTGTTGGACTTTGATTTATGCTTTTGTTGTTTTAAAAGACATTAATGAGTTGTGAATTTTAGAACTTGTGAGTTGGTTATGAATTCGTGGACTTTATTTTTAGTGTAATTGTAAAGAACAAAGCTCCAGGGCATGAAGGAAAACAGACATTAGTAGCACGATTGAGCAATCTAACCAATCAAAGTCGGTGACAATAAATTAGAGGAGAGAGAAAAATCAGGTAATTAATCAATAAACAATTGAAATGTTCATTGTCGTGACCTTCGTGGACGGGTTCCTCGTGTCTTATAGAATTTTCCAATTCTAAAAATTGATTCTTTTGTGAAATTGAGCCTTTTATTTTTATTATTATCTAGTTGAGATGAATCAAAGAAATAGAGAGTAATTACATCTTCTTGTTTAATTTGGTGTTAGTTTGGTAGTGTTGCTAAATGTATATTTTGGCTTTTTTCTCACTGTACAAAGATACAAAAACAACATTTTTAGCTTTTTGTTCATTAGACAAAGAAATGGGAGCGAGAGTTTTTTTTTTTTTATTTTTTCTCATTATACAACCTATTTTTTTATGGTATACTATATTCTTAATGTGGGCTAACCCGCCAGCCCCTGTCAAAATATGGGTTGAGTTAAGACTTCCAACCCAAATATCAAAAGTGGGTCAGTCAAACCTAACCCACATTTTGACAGACCAATAGCGGGTTGGGTTTGGCCCGCCTCGCCAACCCATATTTCCACGCCTAAATAAGATTATAGCTTAAAGTTCAATCTTTATCTATTATAATAATAATAATAATATATTTGACCTTATTTTATATTATAGGACTCATATTCACAACTCTTATCACTTGTGCTATCATTTTAGGACTATAAACCACTTTAAATCTATTTTAGCCAAACAAACTTTTAATTACTTTAAAAAATTTAATATTAATAGTTCATTTGAAAATGAAATATATGTTTATTTATATTATATACATTTGAGAAACTATTTAGTTAAGTTAAAGAAGATTAATGTATGATTTACATATACAAATTTTCACATTATTGTGATAAAATTTTTTTGACGCTAAATCTGAAATTTAATTTATAGATATATATATAAATAAACATATATTTCATTTTCTAAAAAGAACCTGATCCAGTAAAGCATCCATGAGGGGCCTTTAGTGTTGTTGGGCCAAAACAGAAAAGAAAAGGGGATATTGAAAGTCGATGGTGAGGTCCAGTCATTTGTCTCCTCTCCTGTACCCTGTTAGTCATTGACGCTTCGGTTTCTCATTTCTCAAACTCTTGAACCAGTGAACTGAAAGAAGCACGCACCGGAGGAGGAAATGAAATTGAATGACTAGCATTTTAGAAGAGAAGAATCAAGAAACGAAAATAAAGAAACTATGAAAGTGAAAGAAAAGGAGTTAATAACATTCACATTCCCACACTCTACTCTGGTTAGAGTTAGAGAAGAAGAAGAAGAAGAAGAAGAAGCTTATTTCGTTTCGATGGCAAAGGCGAACCTATCGAGCCTCCCTGAGCGCATAGCAGCATCCTCCTCCACCCTCACTCCCAACAACCCCTCCGGCGAGGCTTTAGAGGTCCGCTTCTGCACCGTCCTCCCCAATCTCCTACACGCTTACGTCGTCCCTTCTTCCTCACGCAACAACGACAGAGAAGTCATCGCCGTCGTCAAGCTCATCTCTCACACCGCCCGAAACTTCCCTGGCGTCTTCTTCCTCGGCAAGCCCTCCGCTGTCTTGCCCGTCCTCGCTGATATCCTCCCTTCCTACGCAGACCCTCTCTTTCGGTATCTTTTGCTTGCCTATTATATGTTTGAATTTATGTTAAACTGAATTTCATTTCATTTCTCATCTCATGTTCATTTCCAATCCTCTTATTTCAGGTCTCGTCACAGAGTCTTTTTTGAAGCTCTCGGTTCACTCCTCTCCTTGTTTCGCTCTGGAGCACGAGATGCTTCCACACACTTCTTCCTTGACCCCATGCTCCTCATTCTAGGTACATACTGTTTCGTCATGAAATTGCTAATAAATGTGTATTGATGTGGCGCAATTAAAATTCCTCTTTCCTTGTTCTTATCTGTTATCTTGATATGATATGATATGATCATTAACTTGGTTAAGTTTTCTTGGCTTATTTCAAGAATTCTTGCATTTTATTTTATCATTCTTCAATTTCGTACATATTTTGATTAGTAAGGCAAATACTAATCACTCTTCATGATTGTTTGGATGCATGAGTAGAAGTGATTTTGGGAGTATTAATCTTCATGATTGTTTGGATGCATGGTGATTTACATGTTGGGAGTATAAATGATTTTGGGGGTAGTTACTTCACATATCTCTTGATGGATGAGAAGTGATTCCAAAAGATTCAAATATGACACCAAATATTCTATTCATAGTTATTCTAATCTAGCTTAATTCCTCTTTTTGCTTTTTCATGTCTAATCTAGCTTAATTCCTCTTTTTGCTTTTTCATGACACCAAGAGATGAGATTCGATCATACTAATGATGAGGTTGAGAAAAAGAAACATGCTGAGCTACTTGCACTTCCACCTCATAGTTCAGAGGTCTACATTGGGGGCATTGCTAACAATGTTTCTGAAGAAGATTTGAGAGTCTTTTGTCAATCTGTTGGAGAAGTGTCAGAGGTATGATACATGAAATTCTTCTATCCTTTTTTCTCCTTGCATGACTCTCTAGACTAATTAAATTTGTACAGGTAAGAATTATGAAGGCGAAAGAATCCGGTGAAAGAAAAGGTTATGCTTTTGTGGCCTTCAAGACAAAGGAATTGGCCTCCCAGGCTATTGAGGAACTGAACAACTCTGAATTTAAGGTATTTTGGTGCACTTGTTTGTTGTCATTTTCTGTAATTTCTGGTGGTTATCTTGTTCATGATTATCAAGTTATGGATCTTAAATATTCCATCCTATCTCTTTGGCTGGCCTCTCTAGACTGTAGAATTATTATCTCATTTATCTGAATTAAGTCTCTACTTTCTGAGTTTCTAGGGGAAAAAAATAAAGTGCTCATCATCTCAAGCTAAGCATAGGTTGTTCATTGGTAATATTCCTAAAAAATGGACTGTAGAAGATATGAAGAAGGTTGTTGCAGATGTTGGCCCTGGAGTCATTTCTATTGAACTGCTGAAGGTATGATAACAACGTTTTGTATTATGTTTCAGTTTTTGTTTTTTTATGTGTTATTTAATCCCTTTTTCTTATTGTTATTAAAACTGTTAAGTTCATTTTTTTTCTTGACCTAGCGAATGGTTTCATTGTTACAGGATCTACAGAGTTCTGGCCGTAATCGGGGCTTTGCTTTTATTGAGTATTACAACCATGCTTGTGCAGAATATTCGAGGCAGAAGATGTCAAACTCAAATTTTAAACTTGAAAATAATGCTCCAACAGTGAGCTGGGCTGAACCACGTAATTCTGAATCATCTGCAGTCTCCCAGGTGATCTATTATATTCTTTATGTTTTTAAATTTAAATTTCTGTGTAACTTACCTTAAAATTTTGGTTTTTTTTTTGTTATATCTGACTTAAATCTTACTGATATATCTACCCATATCATAGTTGTCAATAGGCTTGTATGTCTATACTTTGGGCGAAATTGCCTTTGCATGCTTATCATATGCTGCTCCCACGTAAAAGGTTTTTAACTGTCGGTGCACATAATTGGAAACTTAGGGATGTTCTTGCACATTATGAAAGTTGCAAGTCTTAAGTGCTTGTTAGAAATATAGTATATAACCGTTCATTTATCCTTTACCCAATAGCTTAAGCTTTTGGGATAATTAGTTCTTTACATGGTATCAGAGCCTCTATAACTAAGTGTACTAGAGTTTGATCCTTGCCGCCCCAGTTCCTCAAATAAAAGGTTGGATTTCAGCACATGGTAGGTTGGTCAGTGCATTGTCCTTGCTTCAAGCCTAAGTGGGCTCTTGCGTGAGGGGGCGTGTTAAAAATATAATATAAAACCATTCATGTGTCCTTTACCCATTGGTTCTTGACAGTGCTCATAGAGCAAAGTTGAAGAGGGGAGTGGGGCGGGGGAGGGAGGAGAGGGAGGGTTTATGTTTTACCCAGAGGAAAACTGTATCTAACTTCCTAAAACATCTCTATAGAAAATCCAGTCTGGCTACACCTGTGGTTTGTAAATAGAGAACGTAAGTCATGTTCCTCCCATGCCTCACTTCTATATCCATAACAACCTAACAGGATTATAAGTACTCAGTTGCAGAGTTACTCTATATTATCCTTCACAACCTAGTTATTATGGGTCTAGGTCGGCTCGAATGAAACTGCAAGGTTCAATTATTTTCTTTGGCTTGGGTTACCCAACTGCTTGGTGCTCTATCTATTATTTGAGGTGTCCTCTTCCTGGCTCTGGAAATTTGTGTTTACAATTCATTTATCCTCTTTCTGTTGCCAGCACATGTGTTTGCTCTCTGCATATTTTGAAGAAGGGGATCTTTGGTTATTGTATTTTATTTTACAGTGTCTATTTGCAACTGTTATTAGTCACATGAACCATTGACTTTTTGGATTTTTAGCATGTATGCCTTGAATTGAATTATTCATATTAAGTTTTATTACTTAGACCTGGTGCTTGGTATAGGTAAAAGCAGTGTATGTAAAAAACCTTCCAGAAAACATTACTCAAGATAGTCTTAAGAAGCTGTTTGAACATCATGGAAAGATCACAAAAGTGGTTCTCCCTCCTGCTAAATCTGGACAAGAAAAGAGCAGATTTGGTTTTGTGCATTTTTCTGATAGGTCAAGTGCCATGAAGGCATTGAAGAATACAGAGAAATATGAAATTGATGGTATTTTCTTTTTCCGCAACTTTGTTTAAAGACAGTGAACTGTTACATATGATAAGCATTGGGTACTTTGGAATGGACAGGCAAAAATTTGGAATGTTCAC
The DNA here is from genome assembly GCF_012489685.1 of Lotus japonicus. Classification (NCBI taxonomy): domain Eukaryota; kingdom Viridiplantae; phylum Streptophyta; class Magnoliopsida; order Fabales; family Fabaceae; genus Lotus; species Lotus japonicus. The sequence continues at coordinate 124,211,466 of NC_080041.1, read as the reverse complement.
TTGCTAAGCCGGAGGCTGATCAAAGGTCGTCCGGCACATCAAATTCACAGAAGCCAGTCGTACTTCCCACGTATCCACATCGTCTTGGTTATGGTATGGTTGGAGGTGCATATGGTGGCATCGGTGCAGGATACGGTGCTGCTGGCTTTGCACAAGTTAGTTGCTCTTTGCCCTGCTTGAGTCTTATTTGTTTTTCTTGTTGCATTGTCAATAAAATATGCTTCACCACACTGCGGCAACTATGTCTGACCATTGAGAGGAGGCGTGAGAAATTTGTTGCACTTCATTAACTGCAAAGCATGAATTTTTTTAATCAAGTTCAATGGTTTATGCTTTGAATTATCCCAATCCTTCTCGATTCCACTGGCATAAATCCCAGCTTTTAGTTAATTGTTTCTTGAATTGAGTTGTTCACGGGCTTATTAACATTAATTTCAGTTAGTTGATTTAGTATCTCTTGACTAGCTGGCATATATACTTATATAATCATATTGGTAATAAATATAGTGAATCACCACAGTTTGATGATTCGTATGATATTATATGATGTGAACACTTAATGCATGGAATTTTTTAACTGTTGTACTGATTGAACAAATATCTTTGTTCTCACAAGCTAGCAAGAGTTGCACTTGGTGAAATGAGCTGCACTCCTCTCTTTGCTCTTAAGTAATACAGTACTTTTATATTTCTATATGGCTCTTACTAATATAGAGGTTTTTAAATATGTAGCCACTTATGTATGGTATGGAGGTCCGCTTCTGCACCGTCCTCCCCAATCTCCTACACGCTTACGTCGTCCCTTCTTCCTCCGGCAACAACGACAGAGAAGTCATCGCCGTCGTCAAGCTCATCTCTCACACCGCCCGAAACTTCCCTGGCGTCTTCTTCCTCGGCAAGCCCTCCGCTGTCTTGCCCGTCCTCGCTGATATCCTCCCTTCCTACGCAGACCCTCTCTTTCGGTATCTTTTGCTTGCCTATTATATGTTTGAATTTATGTTAAACTGAATTTTATTTCATTTCTCATCTCATGTTCATTTCCAATCCTCTTATTTCAGGTCTCGTCACAGAGTCTTTTTTGAAGCTCTCGGTTCACTCCTCTCCTTGTTTCGCTCTGGAGCACGAGATGCTTCCACACACTTCTTCCTTGACCCCATGCTCCTCATTCTAGGTACATACTGTTTCGTCATGAAATTGCTAATAAATGTGTATTGATGTGGCGCAATTAAAATTCCTCTTTCCTTGTTCTTATCTGTTATCTTGATATGATATGATATGATCATTAACTTGGTTAAGTTTTCTTGGCTTATTTCAAGAATTCTTGCATTTTATTTTATCATTCTTCAATTTCGTACATATTTTGATTAGTAAGGCACAGACTAATCACTCTTCATGATTGTTTGGATGCATGAGTAGAAGTGATTTTGGGAGTATTAGTCTTCATGATTGTTTGTGTTAGAATATAATATAAAACCATTAAAGTTGCCCTTACCCAATAGCTTAAGCTTTTGGGATTAAGTGGTTATTTGACATGGTATCAGAGCCTTTATGACTGAGAGGTCTAGAGTTCGATCCTCGCTCCCCTCACTTTCTAATTAAAAAGTGGAATTTAATTAAGCACTTGGTAGGTGGGCCTGTGCATTTGTCCACGCTTCAAGCCCAAAGGGCTCTTGCGTGAGGGGGCGTGTTAGAATATAATATAAAACCATTAAAGTTGCCCTTACCCAATAGCTTAAGCTTTTGGGATTAAGTGGTTATTTGACAGTTTGGATGCATGGTGATTTACATGTTGGGAGTATAAATGATTTTGGGGGTAGTTACTTCACCTATCTCTTGATGGATGAGAAGTGATTCCAAAATTCAAATATGACACCAAATATTCTATTCATAGTTATTCTAATCTAGCTTAATTCCTCTTTTTGCTTTTTCATGTCTGTCATATGATATGATGTGATCATTACCTTGGTTCAATTTTGCTAACTTATTTCCAATGCATGCTTGTGTTTTTCTTTTGTTGAGTTAAATTTTTGTTTGTCTTCAATTTTGTAGATACACTTGATGTCAATGCACCCTTCAGTTTAACGTTCAACTGTTTTCCCAAGTCCTTCAATGGAATTGAAGATAATCCATCAACCAACAAACCGGTTGATGGGTGTGGGTTGTTGGTTGATATCAGTGACCAAAGTAGGTGGCTGCCTTTTGCCACTTACACTTTGAAGCTTCTCAGTAAATGTATGACTGAAGGGACACTCTATGTTGAAGGATTGATCCGTTCATCGTTCGTTTCCGCTGCTTGTTGTTTTTTATGCTATCGGGATACTGATTTGCATATGGTGGGTGGGTCATTGATGATGAAATTTGAAATTCATGTTTTGTTTAGACATTACTTTTTTTACTGACAAGCAATTTTCTCCTCTCTTGAAGGCGTGCTTGGACTTTCTGCACATCATTGCAACTGTCATAAACTATGATATCATTCCTTATCAGAATTTAATTCGCTCAATAGCTACTATCTTGAGTTTGGAAAAGGAGGGGCTTCCTGTTTTCAGGTCCGAATATGTTTTGTTTTGTTTTTCATTTTCATATGAATTGGCTTTAGCAGTAAACTAAATTTACGCCCTTGTAAAAGGATTTTCTTTTACACATCTGCTTTCAATTTTGATTATATTGTTACTTTTATTCAATTATACTTAAGTTTAGATTATCTTTTTTCTATTGGAAATCTGCTTTGTGTAGCGGGCAAAGTAAAAAAAAAAAAAAAATTAAATTCTTTTACAACATTAAGTTGAAACCTACCTGCAGGAACACAGCTTATGATTCATGGATAGTTGTCTGCCTCAATGCACTCTACTCTATCTGTCCAGAAGATATTGTCAAATTAACAGCTTCTGATTTGGTCAGCGTATTCTTCCAATCAATGTGGAGAACCAAAAGCCAGCAACTTAAGGTTAACACTCGTGCTTGCTTTTCGCTAGAACAGCTCACTTTATTATTCCCCAGCGTCTTCTGCCACGGCAAGCCCACTGCCGTCTTGCCTGTCCTCGCTGAGATCCTCTCGTTCTACGCAGACCCTCTCTTTCGGTATCTTTCGCTTGCCTATTATATGTTTGATTTTCTGTTAAACTGAATTTAATTTTATTTCTCTTCTCATGTTCATTTCCAATCCTCTTATTTCAGGTCTCGTCATATAGTCTTTTTTGAAGCTCTCGGTTCACTTCTCTCCTTGCTTCGCTCTGCTGCACGAGATGCTTACGGACACTTCTTCCTTGATTCCATGCTCCTCATTCTAGGTACATATTAATCACCCCGTTTTAAATTGCAGTTACTGTTTCGTCATGAAATTGCTCGCAAAATTGAGAATAAATGTGTATTGATGTGGGGCAATTAAAATTCCTCTTTCCTTGTTCTTATATGTTATTTGATATGATATGATATGATCATTACCTTGGTTAAGTTTTCTTGGCTTATTTCAAGGATTCTTACATTTTATTTTATCTTTCTTCAATTTCGTAGATATTTTGATGAGTATGGCACAGACTAATCACTCTTCATGATTGGTTGGATGCATGAGTAGAAGTGATTTTGGGAGTATTAATCTTCATGATTGTTTGGGTGCATGGTATTTACATGTTGGGAGTATAAATGATTTTGGGGGTAGTTACTTCACCTATCTCTTGATGGATGAGAAGTGATTCCAAAAGATTCAAATATGACACCAAATATTCTATTCATAGTTATTCTAATCTAGCTTAATTCCTCTTTTTGCTTTTTCATGTCTGTCATATGATATGATGTGATCATTACCTTGGTTCAATTTTGCTGACTTATTTCCAATGCATGCTTGCGTTTTTCTTTTGTTGAGTTAAATTTTTGTTTGTCTTCAATTTTGTAGATACACTTGATGTCAATGCACCCTCCAGTTTAACGTTCAAGTGTTTTCCCAAGTCCTTCAATGGAATTGAAGATATTCCATCAATCAACAAACTGGTTGATGGGTGTGGGTTGTTGGTTGATATCAGTGACCAAAGTAGGTGGCTGCCTTTTGCCACTTACACTTTGAAGCTTCTCAGTAAATGTATGACTGATGGGACACTCTATGTTGAAGGATTGATCCGTTCATCGTTCGTTTCCGCTGCTTGTTGTTTTTTATGCTATCGGGATTCTGATTTGCATATGGTGGGTGGGTCATTGATGATGAAATTTGAAATTCATGTTTTGTTTAGACATTACTTTTTTTTACTGACAAGCAATTTTCTCCTCTCTCGAAAGCGTGCTTGGACTATGTGCACATCATTGCAACTGTCATAAACTATGATATCATTCCTTATCAGAATTTAATTCGCTCAATAGCTACTATCTTGAGTTTGGAAAAGGAGGGGCTTCCTGTTTTCAGGTCCGAATATGTTTTGTTTTGTTTTTCATTTTCATATGAATTGGCTTTAGCAGTAAACTATATTTACGCCCTTGTAAAAGGATTTTCTTTTACACATCTGCTTTCAATTTTGATTATATTGTTACTTTTATTCAATTATACTTAAGTTTAGATTATCTTTTTTCTATTGGAAATCTGCTTTGTGTAGCGGGCAAAGTAAAAAAAAAAAAAATATTAAATTCTTTTACAACATTAAGTTGAAACCTACCTGCAGGAACACAGCTTATGATTCATGGATAGTTGTCTGCCTCAATGCACTCTACTCTATCTGTCCAGAAGATATTGTCAAATTAACAGCTTCTGATTTGGTCAGCGTATTCTTCCAATCAATGTGGAGAACCAAAAGCCAGCAACTTAAGGTTAACACTCGTGCTTGCTTTTCGCTAGAACAGCTCACTTTATTATTCCCCAGCGTCTTCTGCCACGGCAAGCCCATTGCCGTCTTGCCCGTCCTCGCTGAGATCCTCTCGTTCTACGCAGACCCTCTCTTTCGGTATCTTTCGCTTGCCTATTATATGTTTGATTTTCTGTTAAACTGAATTTAATTTCATTTCTCTTCTCATGTTCATTTCCAATCCTCTTATTTCAGGTCTCGTCATATAGTCTTTTTTGAAGCTCTCGGTTCACTCCTCTCCTTGCTTCGCTCTGCTGCACGAGATGCTTACGGACACTTCTTCCTTGATTCCATGCTCCTCATTCTAGGTACATATTAATCACCCCGTTTTAAATTGCAGTTACTGTTTCGTCATGAAATTGCCCGCAAAATTGAGAATAAATGTGTATTGATGTGGCGCAATTAAAATTCCTCTTTCCTTGTTCTTATATGTTATTTGATATGATATGATCATTACCTTGGTTAAGTTTTCTTGGCTTATTTCAAGAATTCTTGCATTTTATTTTATCTGTCTTCAATTTCGTAGACATTTTGATTAGTAAGGCACATACTAATCACTCTTCATGATTGTTTGGATGCCTGGTAGATTTTCACGTTGCTGACTCAACATCTGAGTTGTGTGCTTTTCAGGTATTAGATTATTCCACTGCTCTACATTTCCCCCCCTTTAGTTTAAGATCTTCAGATCAGCTTATATTACATTTGAATTTTTTGTCATTTTTGTTCTAAATTGTGTGCCCTATGTTTCATTTTTTTCATTGCAGTTTAGGAATCAAATGTTTACAAAGCCAGCTGGTAAAGACAAGGGAAATAATTGGAAAATTCAAAGAGATGTGAAGGGTCCTCCTAAGCCTGAAAAGAAAATCAAAGGGAGCGGTAAAAGTTCTAGAAAGAGGGAGTCAAAAACCCCTAAACCTCCTAGAGATTTAACAACTTCCAAAGTTGTGAAGAAACCAAGTAGAAAATCTCTCCTTATTGGCATTTGTTACCCCGGAAGAGTCGATGAAAAAGGGAAAAGTGAGCAGTTGAATAGAAGTCTCGCAACAATAGAGGTGATTCAGCTTCTCCTAACTCACTTCTATAAGTTTGAGAAGCAAAACATTTTGCTTCTTTCAGATGATAGAAGAAAAAAGTATAAAAAGCCAATCAAATTGAATGTAGAAGCAGAATTGAGGAGATTGGTAGAAGAAGCAATTTCCGGTGACATTCTCTACGTCCACATCGCTGGTCATGGCTTTGGGGGATCAGATGCGGATGAACCTCATGTGATCAGTAGTGATGATATTCAAATCACAGGTACTACTAACTTTAAATACTATTAACTTAGATCTAAATTTAACTTTTAAGTTTGAAACTGACCTTTTGTTAATTGTGTTTACGCAGCATCTCTATTGTGTGTGATCATGGAGCAAGTGAAAGTCGGGGTGAAACTAACCATGGCCATAGAAGTGTGCTTCTCCGCCATAATATGCGGAAGAGTTATGGAACTTCTGCAACTAACTGATAGAAAAAATATGGGTGAAATTGTGATGTTTGCAATATCAGGTGCAGGTGAGGGATGGGAAGCACTTTTTTATGATAAGGTTCTGGTAGGTAAGAATACCCTATTCAAGAATGCTAGAGATAAAAGTGTGGGGGAAGTTGTGGATATGTGGCGGTCTGTCATGACTATTGACCCAAAGCTTCTCCCCGAGAACAAAAGAGTACATGACATAGAAGTTTTCCCTCAAGAAGCTCTTCATATAACATTTCCAATTTCTTAGAGTTGCTGATTGGCCTCTGGCAGCTTTGGTAAGAGATGCAAGATGCTGCTGGAAAAAGCTTATGATGAATTTGGTTTTGAGCAAAGGAATGGCCGGGTAGTTCTGTGTAGTGTTTCTGCATTTCATGAGGTAGTGGATGCTATAGAATGCAACAATGGCAAGTTTGACTTAGGGAAAATCTTAGCTGAAATTGTTTGAATTATATTGAATAGAACACTAGCTAGCTGTCTTCCATTTCTTGCTAGAGTTAGATTACACACACATACATGTTGTAGTTCAATTGGTAGCTTTAGTTTTAACTTGAAATTGAAGCTGTTGCAGTTTTCTTTCATCTGACTTAATTGTTGGTTTAATTATCATCAGTACTCAGTAGCAGCAGTTGCATGATTTGTTTATCTCAAGGCTGATTGGTTTTGATTTTTAAATTGATGAAGGTGAAAGTACGCAGTAGACAATGCTGATTTTCTGCTATTGGCTTTCTTCAACTATTGTGTGTGATGGATAAGTTGGGTTGTCTTAAAAGATGTTTAAGAATAGCCAAGTTCCTTGTATTCCTCTCATGACTCTTGTGAATATGCTTACACAATAGAAAAATCTGGTTTCCAAACAATTACAGGATGTATGCTTATCATCTATTTTGAACACCTGAACTCATGCTCAATTGTTTTCTGTCTAGGCTACATGACGATATCAACAAAGAACTGAAATATTGTGTGTCTCAAGCCATTGGCATGGCCGAGTAGATAAAAGAGAAATTACGAGACACCAAAACCCAGCCTACCCGCTATCCACGACCCCCTTTCCCATCTACTGCTACCTTCCTGAAACCTTCACACACAACCCCTTACCCCCAAACACAACCTTCCCCCTCCAATGGCCAAACAACCAAACCCACAAATAACATCGCACTCTGAAATTCCTAGGCACCATCCACGGTTGGATTTGTCTTTTAACATTGTCTTACTCTCAATTGTCTAGGTTTCCTTCACCCTTTGAACATTTTATTTCATATACGTGGTCCCTTGCCTGATTGCAGACATCATAGAACTATTGATCATATTAAGTTGCTTCTGCATTAAGTAATAATGAATTATAATACGATTTCAAATTTGTATCTGAGGATGGAATGGAAGTGTAATGTTACTTATAGGGACCGTCCAGTATTTTTCATTTGGTTTTCTAACTCAATGCCTTTGTCCCCACATTTGTAAGTTTTAAATGGATGTCAAAAAAGAGAAAATGCTTGTAGTTGTGAAAAAGATGGTTTAAGAATCTACAATGAAGATTCCATTGCATGCAGAAATGTATTAGCGACTGGCTCATCGTGAATTCTCTGTTTTATGTTTGTAATTTTGTATATCATTTTGTGTACATCATTATGTTAGTACCAATGTTGTTTGGATCGGGGTGAAAGATCATAGATTATATGACGGGATTGGATGGGATCGGATCCTAAGATCTTACATTCTTACTAAAAATGCAATAATTTACTAAAGAACTTGTAAAATTGATGGGTGGAGAGGTCTCTGAACTGGTTTTTGCAAAGTCTGGGACCACTGTCATCTTATTGGCTGGACTCCAGGGAGTTGGGAAGACAACTGTTTGTGCGAAGCTGTCAAATTATCTAAAGAAACAGGTGTCTATCCAGTCTCCTTCCTACTTACTCCATCTCCCTTCTGGTAGTTTTTAGTTCCTACACCTTATTGAAACGGAATAATCTGATTTCAGGGGAAGAGTTGCATGCTAGTCGCTGGGGATATTTACAGACCGGCTGCTATTGACCAGCTTACTATTTTGGGTAAACAGGTACTGATATTTTATGTCACTGACATTGTTGATCATTTGTAATTTATTTAGTAATACACCTCCTTTAATTGTAGTCGGCTATGTTATAGAAGGGTTATTGCATCTTCAGTGTACTTAGCAATCTCTTGGGCTTTTAAAATGACTAGGAATCAAGAGAAATGTTGTGAACATTCTCATCTTTTAGCCAATTGAATTTAGACATCTAACAGCATCTACTTAAGACAATTTGACTAATTTCTTACCTTTTCTTCTCTCATTTTTACTTCTAGTCACATCTTTATAATTAGTTATAGCTTGTATCAGGTGGGTGTGCCTGTCTATACAGCAGGGACCGATGTTAAACCTTCAGAAATTGCTAGACAAGGTTTAGAAGAGGCCAAAAAGAAGAAAATTGATGTGGTTATTGTTGACACTGCTGGTAGGCTGCAGGTAATTCTTTATAGGATTGGAGGTTTTACGATCGTGACTTATTTATTTTTATTAGAATCAATTTTATTCTTTTGGTCAAGTTTTCCATTTCTTGTGAAACAGATAGACAAAGCTATGATGGATGAGTTAAAAGAAGTTAAGAAGGCATTGAATCCAACAGAAGTCTTGCTAGTTGTGGATGCAATGACATGGCAAGAAGCAGCAGGTATTCAGAAGAGAAGTTTTACCCTTTTACACAAAAAAGAAAGTATTTTTCTATAAAAATAAAATGAAAAACAAAACTGGTCATGTTTATGAATTGACTGTAAATTAATTATTATCGTATTACTGATAAAAAAACCCTTTTGGCTTTAGTGTAATTTTGTACTCGATGTAGGTTGTAATACCATGACAACTATAACCATTCAAAGATTCTGACTTTACTATTTTTGGTGGACAGCCTTGGTAACTACTTTCAATCTTGAGATTGGAATAACAGGTGCTATATTGACAAAGCTAGATGGTGATTCAAGAGGTGGAACAGCTTTGAGTGTCAAAGAGGTTTGCTTGTCTTTATCACAGCTTTCATAAGATGTTTTTATTTGGTATTTTATTTTGAAAAGTGCAGCTACTTTGAATTTGTTCTCATCTTAAGAAATGTGTACTATTCTACCCCATAATTTTCAACATTGCAAGTTCTTGAAACTTGAAAGTTAGTTTCATTAATTTACAAAAATGTGATTTGTAGGCACATTTTTTATTAAAAACTATTATTGTAAAGAACCTGTTTGGTAGCTTAAGCTTCATTAACTTCGATTGATTAAAACAAATTTTATGATATGCAGTCAAGTATTAAGTTAGTTCCATGTATTACAAACAACTTAACGGATTGACAATGGAATGTTAACAGACTCTTTAGGGTAATTAAGTTGTGTCAGTGGCATTTCTGTCTCTCATTTAGTGAATATATGTGCCTAGGACATGTTATTTGATGATTTTCTCAGAGATATGCTCCGTAACTCCTATTACTTTGTACTAAAGAACTCATAATTTATTGGGGGATCTTTTTTCAATATTTATGTTTCAGTAAATTTACTATAACCTCATTGAATCTATTAATATGTTCTGAATGACATATATCTAAACCTGATTTATATGACCCCTAGATTTCATAGCCATAATATACGGATACTGCTTTAAATATGTGAATATCTATTTATCTATCTATATCTATCTATATGTATTATATAAATATATATTTTGGTACAGTTCTTGCTATAGTTTATTTTTATTTTTTGAAGTGTTAGGTTTTACCAATATTTTAAGCTTATTTGGAATTGCAAAGTAATTGGTACCCCATTTTGAAGCTCCCTCCTTCTTTCTCTTATATTTCATTTACATGGATAGTTCAATGATGGCAGGTATCTGGGAAGCCAATTAAGCTGGTAGGACGAGGGGAGCGTATGGATGATCTTGAACCTTTCTTCACTGATCGAATGGCAGGACGTATACTAGGAATGGGAGATGTTCTTTCATTTGTAGAGAAGGCACAAGAAGTTGTAAGTCTCATTATGTTTTTCTATTGTCATTGTCACAAAACCAAAGTAAAGTAATATGTTATTAACCACACTTATTATAGATGCAACAAGAAGATGCTGAGAAACTGCAAGAGAAGATCATGAGTGCAAAGTTTGACTTTAAGGATTTTCTAAAGCAAACTCGTGCTGTTGCACAAATGGGTTCTGTGTCTCGTGTTATGGGAATGATTCCTGGTATGTCGAAGGTATGGGATCCTTCATGTAAACTCTCCTAAATATTTCAATTTATGAAAATTTAATATGTGTTTCCCCATACCAATTGAGAACAAAGGCGGCACTTATATGATGACAATCTCCCAGTTTTGGTGTATGAACCTCCAAACTAAGCACTGCTTGCATTTGCAAACTTTTCTTGATATTTGCAGTTTTAATTCTGTTAATGACGTAAAACTTATGGAATCTCATCTGATTGCATACAGGTTACTCCTGCTCAAATTCGAGAAGCAGAGAAGAATTTGAAGAATATGGAAGCAATGATAGAAGCCATGACCCCAGGTCCTTTCTTTCTACTGATCAATGATGTCATATATTTCAAATAAAAATTGCTCTATCATCTTCATATTTGTAATTTTGTTTATTAACATTGGTTTATCTAATGTAAATAAAAAACTGAGCAATGATTGAGGCTACATGCGACATATGTTGATGATTTTTAATCCCCTGTCAAATTCTATCTCTCAATCCACCTCTCACATATTCTAGTAGTTCAATTTTCAAGTGATACTTTTTATCTGTTTGAAACTCAGTTATTCGAAATTGTTTTGGGAAAATTTCAACCCAATCGTTGCCTGTTTCCTGTGAGACATGAAGTTGATCCCTGAGAGATGGCTTTACCCTTTAGATATCACAGTTATGCAATCAATACTTTAACCACTCTCCCCTAGGCTTTTCATGTCACTTGTTCTCCATTGAGATTTCAGCTTGAATGTGACAGGTGATTTGCTCATGTTTAGGCTTTGAAGGTGGTATTATTTGATATCATCTGCTTCTTTTTGTAATATCTTCACTTTAGACATTTACCATACATCCTTTACATGGGTTTGCACAACGTGGATGGACAAACAGTCATTAGATAAAAAAAATTCTAACGAAGTTGAAAGACACTCCAGATTCCCTTGGTTACTACATGACGAGGATGCTAATTTTGTTGTGAGGAGAGCTTTGCGGTTTTACTTTTGATTTGTTGAACCTGAATTCACTGAATTTGCTAAACCAACTTTTCTTGTTATTCTCAGAGGAGAGGGAAAAACCAGAACTGTTGGCTGAATCCCCTGTTAGGAGGAAAAGAGTTGCTCAGGAATCAGGGAAAACAGAGCAGCAGGTATGCAGAATGATTTTTCTTTCAATTTTTCAAAACTTATTTTTTTGTCTAAGTAAACTAGCTCTTCTTTCTCTACCATTGCTACTCTTTCTGACTTTGAAGAATGTATGACAACAATGTCAGGTAAGCCAAGTTGTAGCTCAACTATTCCAAATGCGTGTTCGAATGCAGAATCTGATGGGTGTAATGCAAGGTGGATCAATGCCAACACTTAGTAATCTTGAAGAAGCACTTAAACCAGAGGAAAAGGTTATTTCATTTCCTACACATAAGAAATTTAACAATTTTCAAGTTACTTTCTTTTAATTTGGATTAACTAAGCATGTTTATTTTAAAAGGCTCCACCTGGCACTGCAAGGAGGAGAAAGAGATCAGAACAAAGGAGCCTATTTGCGGACTCAACAGCAAGGCCAACTCCTCGTGGTTTTGGGAGCAAATAATGAAAATTTCTACAGGGGGTCGACACTCAACAATATGACGAAAAAGTTTTGTTCAGCAGGTCATTTCTCATAAGTGGTCAACACTTTCGGTTTAGCTATAATTGCATTCCGTCACTAGATCCGTTCATATAGCAATGAGCATTGTCTAGGAGTTTGTTGTACTTTAGGAATAAATGAGCTATATTAGCGGAATGCGCAAATTGAAGAAATCTGGGTGCCATTCTTTTGTACAATTTTAAATTTGTATCTGAGCATGGAATGGAAGTTAATGTTACTTATAGAGACCGTCCAGTATTTTTCATTTGGTTTTCTAACTCAATGCCTTTGTCCCCACATTTGTCAGTTTGAAATGGATGGCCAAAAAGAGAAAATGCATGTAGTTGTGAAAAAGATGGTTTAAGAATCTACAATGAAGATTCCATTGCATATTTGTATATGTTTGTAATTTGTACAATGAAGATGGTTTAGCGACTGGCTCCTCGTGAATTCTCTGTTTTATGTTTGTAATTTTGTATATCATTTTGTGTACATCATTATGCTTGTACCAATGTTGTTCCCTATTCTTTCATCGATTACCCTCTTCTCCTATTCTTCTAGCTCTCTTCGGCATGGATGTAGGAGGTCCCCCACCGGCCAGCTGTTGCCGTGCTGGTGCATAGAAGGGAGATCCCTATGCAGGAGATCTACAACCTATTCTCCGGAAGCTCTTCCTATATTCTTAGGTACTTTTTACCTTCAACCATTTTCTTCTAAATTTATTTGTTTCTTTACAGTCTGCATGGCCCTGTTCTACTCCATATGCTATCATCTAATAGCTATAATCCATTTTCGTACTCAATTACAGTTGTATATTGGCTGGTCACAGCTTGCACTTTCTCTCTATAAATATAAGGGCTCATACTTTGATTTGTTCATCCTTTCATCAGTTCATTTTGGTTGATTTCTGTCTATTGAGTGTGTTTTGTGAATGAGTCTACGGTGATATATGAGTTCTCGTGTCAACCCCATCAAGAGTCTATGTTCAGGAAAGAATTTCATGAAAATTAGGAGTAGGGTGGATGTGGGATGTTTTCCCTGTGAACGACCCATTGAGTCCATTTGCTATCCATATTGTTTTAGTTGATGTCAAGGTTGATCCCTTACGATATATATCTATCTTTTGTTGTAAAGTTTTGGATTGTTGAGTTTTTGTTGTGAATTTAACTGCCTTATGATGATTTTTTTTGCCAATGATAGGGCAACAAGATTGAGGCCAGCGCTCGGAAGGATATGATATCCAAGTTCAGATCGGCGCTTCCGTGAACTTCATCTTCTTCGGTGACTTCTCGCGGAAAAATTCCAGAACTTGGGATTTGTAAGCTCTCGAACTTTAAGCTCTGAATTTTAGACTTCGTACTGGGTTCATTATGTTTAGGAAATCAGTTTTTAAGAACTCTAGGACTTTGAGTAAGATGTTCATGAAATCATGATCTAATCTTTGAATTTTAGTTGCTGATGGTACTTTAAATAGAAATTGATATGTTAATTGCATGGTGAAATTGAAATGATCTTTCACCATGAAATAATTGAAATAAGAAGTAGCCAAATTTCTCTGCTGGAACCCTGTAATTTGTCTCCTGTTTTCTTCACTATTTCTTTTTTGTTTGGGAGTTTATCACAGTGAATGATTTTTATAGTATCTTAAATAATTGCAATGTGATACCAAGAATTTGATGCTACTTTTTGTTGATTTGGGATTGAATGATGCCAGGAAGGAAAGATATGGAGTGTATGCAAAGCCAGCTGATCAAGAAAAGGTGTGGATTTTACTGAAACTTGAACATTTCTATCATTTAAAAGGAATTGAGAACTCAACTAACATTGTTAAAGAAGAAACAGTAAATGAAAAATGAGGTCTGAAGGACTATAATTGTGCTATGTGCCTACAGACATAATAAACATTGTAGATAGCGTGATATGATGGCAGTTTTGAAGCAAATTTCTTCTGATCTTATTTATCCACAGGCTTATTGTCATAAGCACCTAATTAAGCTGTGTATTCAAATGCCGCCTAAATTGATAAATGATGCATGTTACTTGGAACTGAAATGAGTTTTCACTTTTTTTTAATTATGATTATCAAGATCTGGGGAATCCTTGTGTTTTATGCTTGCAGTTGAATTTAATGTTCTGTATGTGCAGAGCTTAGTTCAGTTAGTGGAGAGGAGGTTATACTAAGTCCGCGAGAGATAATGCTTGCTATGTCCTTTACAATCTAGACTTTAATCTAACAGACCAGCAGGTAGAGTTTTTTTTTCCCTTAATCATTTAGCAACTGACCATGTTCTGGTTCTCTGTCTCATTCATGCTTAGTTTTTTTTGTAGGATGCTGCTGAAGCGTTTCTTCATCTGTTATGCTCTCTCAGGGAAGAATTTGGAGGTTGCTATGCTCCAAATGTGGGTTCTTTAGCAGACGCTTTTGCTTCTAATAATAGAATATTGCTCCCATATAGAGGGACTGGAAAAGCGAGCAGGAAAGATGGAAGCAACTCTTCCTTGGTCCTTTTGATGGGATTCTTGGTAGCAGTTTAACCTGTCGAAGTTGTTCCTCTCAGGTACAAAAGACTATCCTCAATACAATGTAATAAACTTTTCCTCCTTATTTGCATTGCATATTTACTATATGGTTCTTCCTTGTGATATTAGAGTGCCTTCATAAATCATAAGGAACTATGACTTTGCAATTCTGCATCTCTGTCCGAGGTGTATTATGTTTGAAATTATTCTATAACTGGCTACAAGGAGCATTGCAGTTTTGATTTGATGCTGTTGCATTTGGAGAAAAGGTTGTAGGGTAACTTTACAACTGGTTGGTAAAACCTCTAGGAAGTAATAAAGTTAGTAATTTCGAAATGTTTAGTAATGAATAGAAGTATAGGGATTGGAGTTATTGGCCACTTGGGTTTTACAACCTATGAAAACGAAATTCAATTTTGGTTCTGTTTTATGTGTGACTTTTGATTTTCTTCACTATTTCTCGGTACTATTTCTATTTGTGACATGCACTAGAATTAATATTTATATAATTTATGGAGTGTCTTCAGCCTCATGTACTTCCTCTACAACAGGAACATTTGCCAAAGTAACCACCTTTTTAGAATGTCCTCAGCCTCATGAGCATCCTCTACAACAGACCCTACTTGAACTCCTTGAATAACCTGGCCCAAATTTCATAAAAGTAAAATTAATGATTCCATTCATATCTGCGCCCTTTAATCAGTATAAATCATAGATTCTGAGAAATTGTCGCGGAAATGCACTCAAAAGGGATTGGAGTTATTGGCCACTTGGGTTTTACAACCTAAGAAAACGAAATTCAATTTTGGTTCTGTTTTATGTGTGACTTTTGATTTTCTGGCACTTTAGTGTTGACATGTTGAGAGATTTAATGATGGTAGTAGTATGAAGGATGAATCTTTTGGTCACAATTATTGTTCATTAGCTCACATGCTTAGACTACTTTGGCATGGCCTATTGTGCCTGCAGGTTGCTGAAATGACTAAAGTTAACTCACTTAGTTACTTCAAACATGCAATTCAAGTTACTTATGACATCATAGTTTACTTTTAGATTGTTCCAGGTTCTTGGTCTGTGTGTGACATGAGACATCTATTTTAATAGATTTTCTTAGGCTGGTGATTGCATAATTTTCTCTTGATTTCAATTTAGCTCTACATTAATATAATTTTCTGTTTTCTTAGATAATATTCCACTATTGTTATTTTAAATGGAATTGTGATAATCTTTTTAACTTATATTTATTCTTTTTGCAGATCGCAATGAACTTCGAACATTTTGATTGTTTGCCTCTTTCACCTGTGCTTAGTGACAGTTTTACCATAGTAAGTTAAAAAATTGATCACTTATGTTGGAGTTTTGGTGTTATTTTCTTTGATAATTGATGTGCTGCATGCCTCATGTAGCTCCCTGAATCCTGATTATTAAATATGAAATATTACAGAGAGTTGGTAATACACTGGTGGATTGCCTGAAGCAGTTCATTGTACACTGGTCATTCTTCAGGTTCAAAATGCTATTGGATATTTGAAGACTATTGGACCCTTAGATGAGAATGAAAATTTGACCTTCTAGGTAAGAAAGAAAGTGTACTTTAGCTTCTCCTGCCATTTTTCCATTAAAAGAATTTTCTCCTGTCGTTGGTTTCTACAAACCTTTCCAATGCATTATTTTGATTTATTTCAGAGAGCCACTACTGAGATTTGATTTTTTAATTTTCAGGGCACAAGTTGTCAATGCTTCTTGTAGAACCCAAACTTGGCAAGATGCTCATTTTGGGAGCTATCTTCAACTGTTTGGATCCCATACTGACTGTTGTCGCTGAGCTTTGTGTGTTAGATCCATTTGTTATGCATATTCATAATGGACAACTCATTTGTACCTAAAAAAAACATGGAAGAGGCTATACTTCTTTAAATGTTTTTGCAAAAGAAATGTCTCTCTCTATAAAATTGAGTGAGATCTTTCAATTTTAGACCACCTTTCATTTGTTCTTTCTGTTTTAGGGGATTTGACAGCCTTAACTAATCATTTGGAAGAATTGCTCCTTGGGCTATCAGTAAAAGAGAAAGGTAGCATGTTATAGCTCTTTGTTATTATGGAGCGTGTAAGGACTTGGTAGCACTGGATCTTCTCGGAAAATTGTTGAGTAGTAGAAAGGAGCCAAGTCATGTTCCAGGTTTGTTATTGGCTTCTAAGATTGGTTGTGAGAATTCCAAACTATCATAACATGGAGTAAAGCTTTTCTCAAGGATTGCTTGAGAGCTTAGATGCCAAATGTAATCAGTTAACCAAATCTTGCTCAATTTACATGTGATGGAGCTCCATGAGTTTACTCTTCTTTATGCTTTACATTGGAAATGTAATGTTATTTTGAGTGTGTTAATTTGACATTTATAGGCCATTATGTCTATGTTAGATAGTTATTAATATAGTCTCAGATTTTAGTATAGGTACTCAGATTTTCTTTCATCTTTGTATCTGTCATGCTTATGTTTAACTCAACTCTGAATGATATATTTAGGATGAGATATTATTGACACTTCACCAAGGATAAGGAGAAGAGAATTATATTCATTCTTCCGTTCAATGATCAAATTTTTTGGGGTAATGGTTTTCTTTTTTTGCTTTTTCTATACTCGCATGTTTGCTTTTAATTTCTATTAATTTTCCTCTTATCTAATCTAACCCATTCTTCATATCTATTCAATTTCAATATCTCCTAACCTTTAATTGAAAGTTCTTTCCCTGTTCATGGGCAATTTTTTTTTCCACCGGTTTCGTGTTAGATGGGCTTGCGGAGTACTATAAGATTGCATTTTCAAACAAAGAGGTGAATAGTAACAACAATGAAATTATATTGGCTTAATTGCACTTTTGGTCCCCCAACTATTACCTTCCTGCGAAAATCGTCCCCAAACTTCAAAATTAGCAAAACACATCCTCCAACTATACACCCGGTTGCAAAATTGGTTTTCCGTTAACTTCCGTCCAAAACTTAACATATTGCTGGAAAATAAAATAAAAAATCACCATCGATTCTATCCCATCCTTGTCCCTTTTCCTCCCTCTGTCTCTGTCGTCCCCTCTTTCACCTGCAACCCACCCATGAAACCCATCCCCACCCAAAACCCATCGCAACCCACCGCACCTCACCTGCAACCCAACCCCATCCCCACCGTCACCCGCAACCCACCCCTGAAACCTCACCCGCAACCCACCCCTGAAACCCACCCCTCACAAAGGCACCAATCTCGCTACCAGCCCAACGATTCAGATATGAGATTTTGCAGGTGATGAGGGTGAGGTTTGAATCTCAAAAACCCCAAATCCATACCGAACGAAAACCCCAACTTCCATAAGGAGAAGGCGAGCTCAGATCGAAATCGAAGGAAGAAGGCGAGTTGATGGTGGAAAGCGGTCAGTGATGGCGGCGAAACAGGAGCTTGGAAAACGCCGCCATCACCGGCATAACAGGAGCTTGGCGGTGTAACGAAGAAGAAGAGAGCATGGCCCAATTGAAGAAGTTGGAACAGAAAGAAGAAGGTGATGCTGGAACAGGAAGAAGAAGAATTTTTCTTTTATTTTTTAATTCATTTTTAACGGAATATTCTGTTAGTTTTTTGACGGAAGTTAACGGAAAACCAATTTTGCAACCGGGTGTATAGTTGGAGGACGTGTTTTGCTAATTTTGAAGTTTGGGGACGATTTTCGCAGGAAGGCAATAGTTGGGGGACCAAAAGTGCAATTAAGCCAATTATATTTAATGTTTTATTCATTTTGTTCCAGAAAAAATGCTTTTATTCTTTTTTTAAAAGTGGTTCAAATGCATTAAAATGTTTTTAGTGTCTCAAAATTTTACCATTGGCAATATTTTGTGTCTCAAAATACAAAACCTTTATAATTTCTTTAGTGGAAAACATTATTCATGTTGTAACAATAAAATTTATTTTGTTATAATTAATGTTAATTAGAATTAAGAAAATACTCCAAAAACAACGGGAAAAAACTTTTAACATAATTTTATTATACTGTATGTCTAAATTTATGTTTTAAATTTAACTAAATAATGAAATATATTGGCAATGTTACCGCTTAAATTATATTCACAATGTGCATCCTTAATCATTTGATTAAATTAAAAATTTAGAAATTAAACCTCCGTTGCGCATCGCGCGGGTATACTCCTAGTTTACTAAACAATACTCATACATAGAAAATTACACTTAAACTGGAAAAAGGACTCAAACAGCCGCGTAAGATGGTCTACCACGGAGGTCGTGCACAAAGATAAACAAGAAAGATGGGAAGTGGTTGTGAATGCCTGACAGCTTGAGCCTCTATTAGGGGTTGGAACTCGAAACTCATTTCCAAGACTTTGGTCATGGGATTTGATTGTCTACCCCCAACAATTAGGATCTAGATGGATCCTACTCTCATGAGATCCTATATGGGGTCTTGATTGTAAAGTATCAGAATTCAAAAAGATTACAATATTGAAGGATCCTAAGATTCGGATCTATATCTTGACAATACTAGTTTGTACATCATAGCAAAAGAAAATTAATAAAAATATGACATGGTTTCAAGTTTTGACGATTAAAAAATGTTATTTAAGATTATTTGACATGATTATGATATGTATCAATGCTGATGTTCCTGATCTCCTCACGTGGCAAAGCAGTTTGCATGGGGCGTATTCAGCCAAGGATGGCTATCAATGGTTGAGAAGGGATGCCTCGGGAAGTTTCTCTGGTGACAGTTGGAACTGGATCTGGAAGCTTCATGTTCCGCATAAGGTTAGGCTTTTTATCTGGCAATGTTGTCACAATGCTGTCCCTACGACTACTACTTTGGCTCATCGTGGAATCCCTCTTGTGGTCACTTGCCGGTGCTGCAGAGTGCAGCCGTGTGCCTGAGTCTCTTCTTCACTGTCTTCGTGACTGCGAGGTTGCTAGGCAGGTGTGGGTTGCTAATGGCTTTGCTTCCACGAGATTCTGGGGCAGTGCTTCATTCTGTGCTTGGATGGACATGGTACCTCAGGATTTGTGGGGTAAGTTTTGCATTATGGTATGATGTATTTGGCGTTCCCGCGGTTCTTATGTGTTTGATGGGGTACCTCCTCACACGTCGACGCGACAACCTCGTTGGGTGCGGTGGCAATTTCCTCCAGAGGGGTGGACTTCCTTCACCGTTGATGGTAGCTCCAAATGTAACCCTGGCCTTGCGGGTTTTGGCGGTGTGCTTAGGAATGATGGTGGTGGTTTCCTTCTGGGTTTTGCGGGCTCTATTGGTCACTTAGAGATTTTGCATGCTGAGTTGATGGCAATTTATCAGGGTCTGAGGCTTTGTTGGGATAAGGGATATCGGCAGGTGGTAGTTCACTCCGATTCTACTATGGCCATTGACGTCGTGAAGGGTCCAGCTGCGCGGTTCCATGCGTATGCTTCGTTGGTTGGCTCTATTACCGCCTTAGTTGCTCGAGCTTGGCGTGTGGAGATCTCGCATACTCTTAGGGAGGGGAATGCTCCAGCGGATTTCATGACGAATATGGGTGCATACTTGCCTACTGTGCAAGTAGTCTAATACCACTCCCCCCATGCTGGATTGGAGCCTTTGTTGTTAGCGGATAGGCTTGGTGTCCATCATCAAGGCCTTAGTTTTGTTTTAGCATCATCTACCAATTTTTTTTTTTTGATTGATACCACTTCTAATCGCAGAAAATTAAAAACCTAAATTTTTTTATTTAGGGACTAAAATCAAAATGGACATATATGTAGTAACCAAAAAGAAAAATGGAGATATATTCATTATAAAACCTTGAATCCAAACGCTCACTCAGAAAAAGAGTAGCCGCGCTCGCTCCCTCGCTTTTCTGATGGGGGAGTTGTTATTGGAAAATCAACTGATGACAAGCAGCTAGTTGTGAAAGGATCACCACCACCTGCTCCTCTCACAACTTTTGTGGAAGTTATTGGTATTGTTGACAGTGATAAGTCCATTCGCGCTGAGATGTGGACCAATTTTGGTGATTCAATTGGTATCATTTTCTTTTCCATTCTTCAATTTTGTAATGAAATTCCTAAGTACATGGGTTCTGATGTTTTTTCCTCTGTTGGCAGATATGGTCAGCTACTAGAAGCTTTGTCAGCTTGCTAATGGTGAATTTAAGCACTTGTTCCTGTGAGTTATAACAAGCTTATCAGATGATACAAAGTTCACTCTATCATATGGAAAACTAGAGGAGACATGATCATTGTTTTAGCAACAATGTATGGACATTTCATTTGTTTTGTTTTCTCTTGGTAAATAACTTTTACTGATTATAATTGAAGTCTAGAGTGTTTTATTTTCTTTTGTCAAGCATAATAGATCATATTCTTATTTTTGCAACTCTTGTCTATCATCTAGAGAGGCATGCATCAACTTAGTTCAGAGACCTTCCACAGGAAAAAGGAGGAGCATCTAATTTGAAGAAAAAATAAAAATTGTTAAACACTTTAACTGTAATATTGGACTGCACATCCATCTCTCCGTCTTAGCAAGCATATAATTATTCATCTTTGCCTATCTGCTCGAATACTTTATATTTGATCCTACAATTTTAGGGTATGTTTGAGAGTACATGCATTCTAATTCTATTACTCACCTTTAGTTTTCTTGCCCCCAATTTGTACGGACTAGAAACCAATATTGTAATGAGTGCAGTGCATAGTACACGATTGTTTCTTTTTATAATCTAACCCTTCACGTTCTTGAATAGGATTAGGGGTGGCAAAATGAGCTTGACCCGTTAGGTCAGCCCGTTTGGCCCACATTTTTGCGGGTTGGGTTGAGACATTCAACCCAAAAATCAAAAGTGGGTCAGTCTAATTCAACCAGCATTTTTTCGAGCTAATGCGAGTTAGGCTCATTCCGCTCCGACAACAACCTGTATTGTAGCTTTTAATGGTGATGAAAATTTGAATGTTGATCATTGTGGTGGTGGTAATGAAGAAGCGAGTGTATCTTCTTCCAAGAGAGCATCTAATGTTTCGAATTCAACTTAGAAGTTTTGAACTAAGACTATGTTATTGTGAGATTGTTGGACTTTGATTTATGCTTTTGTTGTTTTAAAAGACATTAATGAGTTGTGAATTTTGGAACTTGTGAGTTGGTTATGAATTCGTTGACTTTATTTTTAGTGTAATTGTAAAGAACAAAGCTACAGGGCATGAAGGAAAACAGACATGAGTAGCATGATTGGGCAATCTAACCAATCAAAGTCGGTGAAAATAAATTAGATGGGAGAGAAAAATCAGGTAATTAATCAACAAACAATTGAAATGTTCATTGTCGTGACCTTTGTGGACGGGTTCCTCGTGTCTTATAGAATTTTCCAATTCTAAAAATTGATTCTTTTGTGAAATTGACCCTTTAATTGTTTATTATTATCTAGTTGAGATGAATCAAAGAAATCTATATCTATCTATATATATTAGAAAAGAACAACTTCTAGCATGACGTGTCGCTCCCACAGGCCAAGTTAGTGACGTGTCGCTCCCAGATTAATTCTCATAAAAATTATTCCACGTGTCAATTTGTTAGAGGATATAATTTTCAATTGATATATATTTTAATTTTATATATTCTAACCTAATTAATTGATATTATTTTAGAAGATATAATTTTCAATTGATATATGTTTTAATTTTATATATTCTAAAATAATTGATTGATATTATTTTAAAAGATAAGATTTGGTCTTTTAATTTATTTTAAATTTCTTTTTAGAATAAATTGATTAATTTTTATTGAATTTTCGAATTTTTTATTAATTCGGGATTTTATGAGTTTTTATTGTGATTTGCTAGATTTTGTTAGTTTTTATCTATCTTTATTTAATACCATTTTTAATATTAGATTTGATTGAGATTTAGGTTGTTAATTTCTTAATTTTATTTTAATTTATCTTATCATTTATTTTAAATCCAGAAAATACTTTATTTTATTTTAGATTCACTTTAAGAGTATATTAATTAAATTTTCTTAAATTTTCAGATTTTTAATTAATTCAGGATTTTATGAGTTTTTATTGTGATTTGCTAGACTTGGTAGTTTTTATCTATCTTTATTTAGTACCTTTTTAAATTTTAGATTTGATTAGAATTTATGTTGTTTATTTCTTAATTTTATCTTATTATGTATTTAATTTTACTTCCCGGAAATATTTTATTTTATTTTACATTTATTTATAGAGTATAATAATTAATTTTTATTGAATTTTTGAATTTTTAATTAATGCAGGATTTTATGAGTTTTTATTGTGATTTGTTAGATTTTGATAGTTTTTATCTATCCTTATTTATTATTTATTTAATTTTAATTTCATGAAATATTTTATTTTATTTTTGAGTTACATTTAGAGTATAAATGAATTTTTATGGTATTTTTATTGAATTTTCATATTTTTATTTAATTCAGGATTTTATGAGTTTTTTATTGTGATTTGTTAGATTTTGGTAGTTTTTATCTATCTTTATTTAGTACCTTTTTAAAGTTTAGATTTGATTAGGATTTAGGTTGTTTATTTCTTGATTTTATCTTAATTTATCTTATTATTTATTTAATGCTAATTCTAAGAAAAGGGAGTTGATTTGGTGCTGAGGGTCTACAAAGCTACCATGGACACGCAGAGATTTGATAGCTGCTATTTCTATCTCTGCCACATGTCGCGATCACGACAGAGGTATGCCGTAAGATGATGTTACGTGAAGAAGAGTTTATCATGCTGTGATTGATGGTTTGTGCTATTTCGTTTATCCTTTGTTCGTAATTCAATCCTGGATTCTTAAATTTCACATATTTTGTGTGTTTTGATCCAAAAGTTTACAAATTTTTGCATAGACCCTTTAACGAATCATTGTTGAAGACGTAATGTTTTTTCTATTGTTCTACTTCCGCTTTTGTATTTTTTTAAACCAGATTTTAGTATAGTTTGTAGAAATCCATGCGTTTGAAGCCATTCTAAACCAGATTTTGGTATAATTTATAGAAATTTACGAAACTTAGGATAGCCTGAATTTATATTCATTTCTCAAATTTTGCACGTTTTTATTCATTATGTTTGAGCTGTGTATATAAGTATACTATTTGCACTGTATGTGAATGATGCACAACTTACTATTTTTTTTTAATGATGCACAGGTCAGTCAAATTGATGAAAGCATATGAAGAGCTCACATTTAATCTTCATGAGTATGGTTAGCTCATTCTTAAGGTTGGTTCATGTTTTTCTCAAACTCATTAGTTTTGCATATACTCATGTTTTAGTATGTCAATTGGGTGACTTATCTTACTTTACTCTATATATTTCCTTAAGTTCAATTTAAATTGATTGTTAGTATAAGTTTATTGGTGAAGTAACCACAATTATTTTGGGTGAGAGAATTATTTTGTTTTTTTCTTACATATATAGATAATTTGCTGGGGTGCGCACATATGAGGCAATACATCATTTTTTGTTTCTCTTGACTGAAATGTTCCTTTGATTTTTTGTTTCACAAGGACTCTACCCCAAGATTCACAAATACACTAAATACAATTCTTTCACCACAGTCCTTTCAAATTGGTGAAAGAGAGTATTTTGTTCTTCAAGACTTCATTTTGGGTTTCTGTTTCAATCTTCTTCGTGAATTGATTTTGTTCTTCAACTAATTGTAAGATGTCATATGCTTTAAGGATTCGTGCTTTTATCTTCTTAATCAAAAGCAAAATGATTGAGGAAAAGAAAATCTTCTAGGGTGCAGAATATTCACTAATTGGAAAAAAAAAATAACACGTGTCATTCTCAGATTAATTCTCATTAAAAAATACATTTTAAAATTTTAGATTTGATTAGGATTTATGTTGCTTATTTCTTGATTTTATCTTAATTTATTTTTGATTTATTTTTAGAGTAAAAAAAATACATTTTTAAATTTTAGATTTGATTAGGATTTAGGTGGTTTTTTTCTTGATTTTATCTTAATTTATTTATTATTTATTTTTAGAGTATTAATTAATATATCCCAAACTTTTTTTTAAGAAGAGTGAGTTTGAAAGCTATAGCTTAAGTTAATTTGTTAATATATTTCCAAATAATAATAATAATAATAATAATAATAATAATAATAATAATAATAATAATAATAATAATAATAATAACAACATGTGTGTGCGGATATGAGCCGGTTGGGTACTATAGTACCCATACCCGCACCCATACCCTCTATTCTTTGCGGGTAATTATCTATACTCAACCTCATACCCATTTAGCGGTTTTTTACCCTACTCATAGTGGATATTTTTTGCGGGTACCCTATGATTTTGAGACCCATTGTCATCCATAGATTTAGATTTTAGCAAAGATGGATAGCTTCCTATAACGACATTGAATTGTCTAAAGGTGGAGAGCTTCGAGTTGCTACCCACGTGAGTATGGAGACGGGTACATGTAATTTTTAAAAACGCGGGTATGGAGATGGTACTATAGTACCTACCCATTGTCATCCCTACTTAGTTGGAATAAACACAATAATGTTATACTTTATGATATATCTTACACAGTCCTGATTTGTGCTACTATCACATTAATTTTTTTTTAAGATTAATATGTTGATAATTCCTTATATCTATGATTTGTGTTATCGTCTTCATATTTACAAAGAATGTGAAACGAGTTCCTCTTTATCTCAATCGGGCTTAGAAGAGAAGTCTTTATGTCCACTTTACTCATCAATTCTGACTTTTCTATTTCATTCGTTGTTTAATATATTTTTAATAATCAAAGTATTAATTAATATATCAAATACAATAGACATATTTCCCGTGCAACGCGCGGGTAAAAAACACTAGTAGATACAAAAAAAACATTGTTAGCTTTTTGTTCATTAGACAAAGAAATGGGAGCGAGAGTTTTTTATTTTTTCTCATTGTACAACCTATTTTTTTATGGTATATCATATTCTTAAAGTGAGCTAACCCGCCAGTCTGTCAAAATATGGGTTGGGTTGGGTTGAGACTTCCAACCCAGATACCAAGAGTGGGTCAGTCAAACCCAACCCACATTTTGACGGGCCAATAGCGGGTTGGGCTTGGCCCGCCTTGCCAACCCATATTTCCACCCCTAAATAGGATTATAGCTTAAAGTTCAATCTTTATCTATTATAATAATAATAATAATAATAATATATTTGACCTTATTTTATATTATAGGACTCATATTCACAACTCTTACCACTTGAGCTATCATTTTAGGACTATATACCACTTTAACTCTATTTTAGCCAAAAAAAAAAAAATTAATTACTTTAAAAAAATTGATTTTAATTGTTCATTTGAAAATTAAAACTCGCTATCACGACAAAAGAATCATAAGCTTATTCGACCTTATTTTATATTATATACATTTGAGAACTATTTAGTTAAGTTAAAGAAGTTTAATGTATGATTTACATATAAATTTTTTCACATTATTGTGATAAAAAAAATTGTCGTTAAATATGAAACTTAATTTATAGATATATATAGGGGAAGGGTAGCTCACTTGGTGAGCTAAGGGAATGAAGGGATTTGCAGGGTGAAGGGCCAGAGTTCGAATCTTGATGAATGAACTAATTTACTAACAATTAACAACTAATATTGCCCTATAATATATATATATCATCTTCTAAAAAAAGAATATAAAAATTCATTTATCAAAATAATCAGATTACAAGGAGGAGGAAGCCTCATAGGAGCATCCTTAATCTGAACACAATGAGAAGAGAAACTAGTTTTGCTAAAAATAATCAACAATCTTATTCGACCCCTCCGAACAAAAGAAAGATCAACAAAAACCAAAGAAGCGAACAAATGAAAACAAACACCATTAAAAAAAGAAGCATCGACGAGTTTCTTTGTCGACTAAGTAAATACTCCCCCTGTCCCTAAGTATAAGACCTAGTTTTAAAATTTTCATGTTCCTAAATATAAGAAATTTTACAATAATATAGCAAAACGTATTGTACTCTTTCATATATACTTCTTCCAAAGTTTTAATTACCACCTACCATTAATGCATTGATTACTAATGAGAGAAAATGAAAAAAGGGTAAATATGAAAGAATGTATGCATTTTTTTAAAACCAATACACTAATTAGACACATTTAATGCATTCTTAATAAACGCAATTTTTTGTATTGGATTTTATAATTAGGAACGGATTGAGTAAATTATAAGCGCTTTGATAATCAACCTTTTCATATCATTCGAACTTTTATCACCCTTATGCTGTAAATTTTGTAGTTTCATGAGATTTAACATATGTTAGATTCTAACATTTTTTCTTTGGATGGTGCAACATTACTACATTAGGCAAGAAAGGGATATCCGACTAAAATTCAACAAATTAGCATTTAGAAGCAAAACAATCTACGAATTAACACATTAAGGGTGAGAAAATTTGGCCTGAAATCAATTTCCGTCAAAAAATTTGTTATGGACTTTCTGGAAAACGTTTTCAATTTCTAAATGTGTGGGAAAGAGATTCTATATGTTTTCCTAACCTCTGAAAAACGTTTCCAATTTGCTGAAAAAATAAAGTTGGATGTCAAGTCATTGCTTCTTATCAACGCAAACATCCAGTGTTGGTACTGACACTCACCGCATATCAATGTGCACAATACGAATTGGTTAGATTGCAAAAATTCCGTATTTTTTTAAAAAAATTCAACATGTTTTATATTTTATTTCATCATTTAAGATTTAGTGTTGTTTGTTTTTGCAGGTTTTACCTCATCAAATCGTTCCGTTTTTATTACGTTTTGGTACTTCTCCGTTCAACTACATACTGGTGTAATAAACAACATTTCATGGAACATGCTTTCTTCAAAATCATCTGAGGTTAATTGTGCAAGATCCGGGTGGCGAAAATTTTGCAAGGACATGAAAATTCAAACATTTGACATAGTTTATTTTAGCTTTGAAAAAATAGCAAATAGGATTATTTATGTTAAGGTTGTTTATGAAAATATTTAATCTTATGTTTTTATTGATTCCAATACTGTTGTATTTCTTATTTCTAATGGATTAAAGATTCCTTTGATTCAAACTTTCTTAACGTCTTAGTATTTAGTAATAAAACCTACGTTATAAATGAGTGGTTGAATCTTGAATTCATTATTATTAATAAACATCAAATAAAATTTGCCTTTGAAGATTATTGATTCTTGAACAAATTTAACATTTTTCAAATTCTGAATTTTACACATTTTTCTACAAAATTATTAAAATACTATATTTGACCACAGTTCTTACACCAATAATTCGAAAATAATTTTTAGTGAAATAACAAACATCATTAACTAAATTTTTTCCCTTTTAAGAAAAAGCAATTTTGATGAGTGTTTAAATATGAATGCAATAAATGTTACATTCCTTATTTTGTACATAAATAACACAGTTATAATAATTAACATGTTTCTCATTCCCTGTTATTTATAAATTTTTGTTCACCAGTGTTGCTTTTGTCTAAAGCTCATTTTAGTTTGAATTTTTTCAGGTGATGTGGAGATTGGCTAAACAATACTGACTCAACATGGCAAAGAGCCCAGCGAAATTGAGTGACGCACCAAAACGAGGAGTTGGTGTGGATGTCATTCAGATGAGGTAGAAACTAGGCGTTGGAGATTCCAGAGTGCATGACGATTGATGTTGCCAAGCCGACGGAGGGGCTGCCCGGAAAGATCATAAAGACAGAGAGATGAGTGGGGAAATTTCAGCGGAGACGGTGTTAACTTGGATGGTTATGATGTGGATTAATTAAATGACGTGTCGAAACTTTAGTGGAGAGACAGGAAGCAGAGACAGATGATCTTGACTCTTTGGGTAAATAGGAAGTCTTATCAGCCTTTATAATGATCTAGATCTAGAGAAAGACTCATGATTTGTTGAATGTGAATATCTGCAGGAATGAAGAGATAAATTTTTCCGGTATTTTTAATTTTACACTTATTTTACTGCTTTATGTGGTTGTATTTTATCATGTTTTGCTTCCTTCTACATGTTTCATTTTCCACTATTGCTTGCCTTCTTTGTTTCGAATTTTCATTGTTTGATTTTCATTAGGAGTTTAATTAGTGGATTCTTCTTTTGATAAATCTTGATTGTTTCATTTTGTCTATGATTATTTCATGTTTTTGTGGTAGTGCTTGCTCTGATGCCTTAAAATAAATGTGAGAAGCACTGCAGTCTTATGTTGTTGGTGATAAATGTTATGGAGGATTGTAGCTAAAATTCAAAGCTTTAGTTCTAAACTTGATTATCTAAAGATCACTTTAAATTTGGTTTTCTAGGAATTTATTTTTTGTCTCAACTATGTTTGTTTCTTACAATTGAAAGTTCAGAATTTATAACTTATTTTCTGCAAGTTTCAAAGAGATCCCATTAGCTTATTTTCTACAAGTTTCAAATAGATCCCATTTAAATTGTTTGTTGGTTTTAACTGATAATAGTTTTATTTGTTTTGAAGTTCTACTAATAGTAGATGAGGACTCATTTCAAGAGTATAATTTAGTGAGTGAACTTATATAGCTCACTGAAAAGGTTAGGCTACTTCTCTTTATTCCACCAATGTGTCATATCTATTTAGTTTTCTTTTTATCAATTGATGTTTTATACAAGTATTTAGTTTTTTACGTTCAGGATGACCAGAATGAGGAGCAGAGGTTTGGTAGATTTACAAAAGATGTTCATATCTCATATAGATTAGCCTCAAAATTTAATATAGATGTTAAAATCTTATATTCACGGTATGGTTTTCTACCATTGCTCGAGATGTTTTATAACCAACATCACTTCTATGTTTTGTAGGTCATTGATTTTCATACATTCATAATGTAACCAAGGATAGCAAGTTTTGAAACTAGCTCTTAGTTGAAGGTCGATTTTTCCGTTCTCATAATTTGTAATAATGTAACCAATGATAGTAAGTTTTGATGTATTGCTCTTAATATGAGCTTATATAGGGGATGAACAATTGCTTAATACTTCTATTTTTGAATTTTGGTATTGTTTTGCTATTTTCATTTAGGTTCGCTGACCTGCGTCTTATTCCACTTGCGGGGAAATTTTCTAAGCATTTTATTTTAATATTTGGTTAGTTTAAAAGGAAATGACATCTATTCAATGATGCAGTGTGAGTTAAAGTGATAAAATGTTACTTTAATTTCATGGTGGCGTTTTTTAGGTTGGGAGATTATTTTTTTAATTCAATTGAAATGTTTTGACATCAGATTTTTTATTTTGCAGATATAAGATTAGGAAGGTGTTGGCTTTTGTCTGAGTACTCGTTTTCCTCGTTGGGGTTTTTCCCACTGGATTTTTCCTTTGGAGGTTCTAATGAGGCTCTTTCGCTAGCATATCTTTCACCAATCTAGCACAAGGTTTTTTAGGACATTGAGCTTTCTTGTCTTATCTTGGGATCTTCTTCCTTTATTGTCCTCTAAAGAATCTACATGAGAGGATTGTTCTCATGATTTATTCTATCTATCAATACGATCTATTTGTTCTCGAGAAAAAAAAAAAGATTATATGGAAGGTTCTCAAGGTGTGGAAATGGGAGGTGAGATTTTCTTGCCTTTCCAAATTTTATGAGAAAATTGAATTTTTTTTCCTTATATTAAAGAATTGATAAAGGTAATCTAATTGGTGATCGGTAATTATAAGGTTAAAATCTCCTAAGGGGTTGAGAATTTTACATGAAATTTCTACATAAAAATAAATGTTAATAAGATTTTATCAGAATATCATGTTAATTTCGTACTACATAACAATATAATCTACTTTAATTTTTTATACAAATTATTATAGGAGTTAGGTTCTCCTACGGGAAGGAACATTTTAAGAAGTACTTTCATTGTTAAACCTAATAGAAGATAAATTTTATATAATTTATGCATTTTTGTCTTCATATTTTTATAAATAATTATAAGGGTAAAATTTGTAAAAGTTGTGCGAAAGATTGGAGATTGTGTGATATTCGTTGTGGTTTTATTTTGTTGAGTGCTAATATTTTTTTTAGTTTCTTGATTCTAGCAGGTAAAAAAATAGAAAAATTAATTTCAGTATATCAATTTTGATATGAACATATGCAATGCACGGGTAAGAAACGCTCACAATAATTAATTGAGTTTCTTTTACTTTTATGAATAAATATAATTTATAGAATCATATCATAGATTAAGGAGTCAATATTCAATTTAAGTTAATGCATTTTCTTTTTTAAAAATTGTAAAAAAAAAATTGTGTTTGAAATTTAAAATGAGTACGAAATAATAGTAATTAGGGCCAAATTTTAGTCATATTTTAAAACATTTTTCTTAAATGA
Organism: Lotus japonicus; assembly: GCF_012489685.1. NCBI lineage: Eukaryota > Viridiplantae > Streptophyta > Magnoliopsida > Fabales > Fabaceae > Lotus > Lotus japonicus. The sequence goes on along the minus strand of NC_080041.1, from coordinate 124,180,360 downwards.
GTACTATATACTTATCTTTAGATCACATGGTAAAAAACTTCCACGGGGAAAAATAGTTTACATGAAAATAATTCATGTAAAAACTAATAATTTTTGTTCCCCTCCAACCCTTGAGTCTCATAACTTTTACGACTTTTTCTAATTCTCGGGATTTTTCATCTAATTTAAGGATATTTTTCATAATTTTAAAAATATTTAGGATTAAATATATATATATATGAAGTTTTGGTCAATTTTTGCAAGTTGTGTGATACTCATTGTGATTGATTTTAAACAGATTGAATGCTCATTTTTTTTCATATCTTAAATCATTAATACATGCCTAAATAATGAGATCAACATTCGTCGTTCAACGCACGGGGTAAAAACGCTAGTAATAGTCTTAGAACATTTTTTGTACAAGAGGAAGCTAATAGTCTTAGAACATAACATTAATATATAAATTTATCTCAAAAACTAATAATCAAGAAGAGTTGCATAAGGACTAACCTACCTTGCGTGATGATTTCCGTGTGGCTTGATTGTTGTTGTTGATAAGATTTTGAATTGTCGTTATCGTTTATTTTGAAATTCTTATCTTATGTTTATTTTGAATTTGAATGTCATTATCTTATCTTGTTTTAAAATTTGAATTTTGCTGTTTGTTATTGGGACTAACCCTAATGTTTGCTACTTGTCTAATTAGGCGCTTAACACTTTAATTGATGAGCCATCGAGTGGTGAAGTTTGATTTTCGTGACGATAAAGAGTTGTTCGACGGCTAGGTGACAAGGCTTAGTGGCGGTGAAAAAGAAGCTTGCAAAACGAACGTTTTAATAATTGTTGTCTTTTGAATTTGTGAATTTGATCTCGTCGGATGTTGGATTTTTGAATTGAGCTAGCGGTTTACGTAGGATTTTTATCGGGATTATATTTCTATTATTATTATTATTATCACGATAACCGACATTTAAATTTGCATATTATTAATCGGATAATGATTTTAAAATCAAATGATAAAGGTTTTGAAAAGTTGATTAAAATGAAGTAATCAAACTGATTTTTGAACTTAAATGATGATTGAATCGATTTTGAAAGTGTTTTAAAAATGTGATATTGAAAACCTCATTTGAGTTCAAGTAAGAACTCAGACTGTTCTGTCTAAGGCAAGAATGAGCTTTCAATGAGGCATTGTGTCCGGTCAATTTACCTGAGAACTTCTCGAGCCATTGCTTGGGTGATGGTGAGCTTTTGTGATTTCGAAAATATCAACTCTTCTGGAAAAGAAAAGAAAAACTCGAGTTAGTCCCCATATTTGTTGGGTTACTAATGTGATCCCCGGTTTAGAAATTGGGGTGTTACATTTGTGGTATCAGAGCTTTGGTTGAGATAACCAGAGCTTTTAGGTAGACTTGTTTGCTTAAGATGTTTGAACTCTGAGATCGATTGATGGGATGTTAATCGAAGGAAGAGTGAGTTGATTGCTTGCTGTAATGTGTTTATGGATATGTATATAGATAGTTGATATACAGTAGTTTTAACTACCTTTTATACCCCCATTTTGAATACGGCCATAGGCATGAAATGGTTGTCCCTCCGTCATGTTCTTTTGGATTACACCAATTAGGTAGTTATCTTTCACAATGCTAGACTCGTAGAGCTCTTAAACTCCTACTTTTCGAAACTCTCATTGAAGAAGTGAGTTTTGAAATCCCTTTGGCTACAATCGCGGTATAGATGAAGGAGAATGACGTACAAGGATAGCGATGACTTGATGCCTTTACCAAAGATTACTGACTTAATGAACCAGTTACGATGAGTTGTTGACGATAAGGAATCAACCCCGGAAGAGTATAGGGACGTTAGAGACCTTGCTACCTTCTAGTTCTTTTAGTTAACCTAGTTTGTCTTTTCATTCGAATTCAAATTGGTTGTACCCACCTTATCTTGTGTCATAGTGTTGTCATTTTCGTGTTTTAGTCATGGAAGTCATAACCTTTTGACCATACCCCCATGAAATAAATTCCTTGTCTTTCACTTGAGAATTGTGATATTTTTGTGGTTAAGTTGTTCGATGTTGGGACGATGTCCTCTCCGTTAGTCATTATTGTGGGGTTGGTGTTATTGCGGTCGATGTGATGGTGGAAGGAACCATTGGCTAGACTTGGATGGTGGAGGGAACCATCTGGTAAATATGGATGAAGGAGGGATCCATCGTTAAACATGGATGGTGGATAAAACCATCGGTCAAACCAAGATGGTGGATGGAACCATCGGGAAAACATGATTGGTGGACAGAACCAACGATCGGATAATATGGTGGATGGAACCATCGGTCGAGCACGGTGGTGGAAGGAACCATCGAACAAATCAGAAGGTGGACGAAACCATCATGCGGGCAAGGTGGTGTATGGAATCATCGAACGAGTGAAGTGGTGGATGGAACCATTAAAGTCAAAGTCCGGAAAGATTTATTTTTCCCGTGTCTGCATTGTTGTTGTTGTTGTTGTTGTTTCTTTAGCTGTTGTGAAATGGTGGAAGGAACCCTTAAACTCGAAGTCCGTGAGGATTTGTTTCCGTGTCGGTGTGGTTGCTGCGGTTGCTGTTGTGGTTTGGGTTGTTGTCGTTGTCTTGGTTATTGTTAATCTCGAAACCTGGTCGGGATGGCGATCAGTACGTCTCGACGTGAGCATAACGTTTGTGTTTAAAGTAGTCATTGAGTTTCTCCTTGAATGTAGAATCGAGCATTTGAGGAACGAGCAAGTTCCTTAGCGAAGGTAATTTGGAACCAAGTCATGAGTGACGCGACTTGAAGTTCGGGGAAAACAATATCCCGAATTGCTTTCCTGACTCTTAAGTTTCGAGGTCGAAACTTTTGTAAGGGGGTAGAATTGTAAGACCTTGTTAAATAAGTTATTACGAAATAAGTATATTATTATGATAATACATGAATTGGTTGATCTTTGTCTATTGTCTGCTTCCCGTAAATTGATTGATTTAAAGTTGTCGTAATTATGTGAATGTGTGTATAGTATGAATACATGGTAATGTCTCATAGGATGACACCATTGATGACCCGGGTTTATATGATGTTTTTAGGGTTTTTACTTGTAGGTTTTGAGTCTTTTTCTTGTGTCTCATGTAGTGTTTCATGCATTCTCATGCATTTTTTATCTTTTCTTGAGTCTTTGTTTAGTTTTGGTAATTTTGTAGTCTTATAGGGAGTTTTCTTGCATTTTAAGTTAAGTTTAGGACTTGCATGATTTTCTTTTGTTTTATGAAGGACCTCTTGTGCTAATGAGCTCTTTGAAGCTTCTAGATTCTTCCTTGACTTGTTGGTTAGGTTTGGAGAGCAGAAACTGAAGGTAATAGAAGGCCAAGAAGCATGGAATTGAAGGAGGACTTAAAGAGGATTGAAAGAGGAGTTACAGAAGCCAAAGAGTCTTTTTTAAGCGAGCTGGAGCGCCTAGGCGTTGGCAGGCGCTGGGTAGGCGCCAATTAGCTCCAGAGAGCATGTTTTCAGGATGGAATTGGCGCTCAGGCGCTCTGAATTGGCGCCTGAGCGCCCAGAACAGCCCAGACTCGGGAATTTTGCCTATAAATAGGATTTTAGTCATTTTCTTTTGTAATCTTTTGATACTTTGTAAAATTCAGAGGTAGAGGATCATCTAGGAGAGTGAGAGAGGGCTTCCAAGCTTGTAATTCAGGTTCTTAGCCAAGCATGGCTCTAGCTTGGCTAATCTCTCTTCTTTTGCTTTGGATTTCTTTGTAAGACTTTTTATATTTGGGTTATAACCTTAAGTTCTTTCCCACATGTTCTTCTTCTTCCCTTGAATCCCATTTTCTGAATTTCAATCTAAGCTTGTATGCATGCTTGCTTTATACTATTCTATAATCAGAACGGAAGTTTGTTATAGATTAGGGAACCGATTTGGGATTACCCCTTCTATACTTGCTACTAGGAATAGAGGAAGGGTTGGGGTTTGATGGCCTGAAATTGCATGATCTAAAACCTCATATAAATGACTAAGTACACAAGGAATTGGGCTTAGCTTTTAGTATGAGAGAATTGCTTATGTGAGGAATCAATAAGTGAGTAGCTAGGCTATATCATCAAGGAGAGATTCATGAGTTCATGTGCTTAGAATGATGTGCTTAATTTGACTAGTTGAACAAGAACCCAAAGCATGTTATTTTCTGAGTTTATTTTCCCTTTTTACTACTTCGACGTTTCTTCATTTCAATAATACAAACCTTCATACTCAAGACTTGAACCGAATTCATTCACTCACAATCCCTGTGGTTCGATATTTAAAACCGGGTGGATTCCGTACACTTGCGGATTTACCAACAACCATCTTTGTTGTTGTTGTTGTTTCTGTTGTAAGTTGAATGTCGGAAAACAACATAAGTCTTATTTTTGTAGTTAGTCGTCGGTAGAACGACATAAATGAATAATATTTAGAAATAGATTTAGGTTAATTATTTAATAAATCATATGAATCATAAAAATAAAAATTGAAATAATAGTAATCATTTTGTGGTTTTCGAAATTGGTGACTAGGAGAGAGAAAAGTATGGTAAAAGTCTAATTTGGAGTTGTTAAAGGGGTTTTCCATAAAATTTGATTAAACCTTTCAAAAATTGTATTAGAATAGAATAAAGTGAATTCTTTTCTAGAGATGATATTACCAAAATGCACGGAGGCCGACCCCTTGGACCTTTCCACACTTGGCTTGCCATGGTCATTATGCACTCTCCCTATAAGATTCCAAATCAAACTAGAAGAAATGTTTATCACCGTTATTTTATTTAGTTGTTATTTCTTTTGAAAAAAAAACTTAAGCAATTGAATAACTGCTTTCTTGCGTTGCATGGAAAATTTGCTCCTCTTTACCAATTTGCCCCGCACTAGGATCATACAAGCTTAATGTTGATGCTGCATGTTCTAATTTCTATGGCATGTTAACAAGTGGTATCAGAGTCGATGATTGGTGTAGCCATGGTTACGGCTCCTTGTGTCGAAAGTCTTCCTAGCATTAGTGGTTAGGCGGCGTGTTCCGTTGATGGAGATCCAACGGTGGTGCAAGTAATTGGAGGTTTGCGCTTGAGATGGACTCACACTTGAGGGGGAGATTGTTGGCATGTCAAATGTGAGTAAAGAAGTCCCACATTGGATGGTTAGAGAGAATGAACATTTTTTAAGTGAGAGGACCCATACACCTAATACCTTAAGGTTTTGGGTTAAGATGTGGCGTCCAAGATCTCCTTGGTGTTCTCCTCGGCCTTGCCCCATGAGTCCTCGCCGTGACTCTCCCCAACAAGTGGTATCAGAGCCGATGGTTGGTATATGTAAGACCCGGATAATTTATGCGATTAATTAACTAATTATTTATCCGTTATTGGGCGATAAGCACTATTAAGCTTAAGTTGATGTGTTTCGGAACAACATCGTTAGATTCGTTCGCTTTCCTGAAAAGTTTGGAAACAACGCTTCGTTGTAGGAAGATCACCAAATCCCGACTTGCGTTAGAGCGAGAATTTAATTTCTCTTACGTCCTTATGAGGATGTATGTTTGATTTGGTGAAAAATGATTGTGTCGTCATTGTTACTATTATTATTATTATATGAAATAAATAAAAAAGTACAGGAAGAAAATATTGGAAGAAAGAAATAGTCACGTAAGTGACTAGTAAGAAATATATATATATATATATATATATATATATATATATATAAAAGCCACGAGAATGACTTAGAAAATGTGAGTGTACACATTTCGTTAACATTCTGTTTCTTAATCACTTAAACTTGCTTAACGTGATTTTGAATTATATCATAGAGTCCTTATAATTTTTAGGATAATGATTTATTTTCCTAATATTTTTTTCTATAACTTTATGAGTTAAATCTTACATTACCAAAATCAATATATACTCAAAATCCTATTCAATATATATGTTTTTCAAATCATAAGATATAATGGTAGTTTAAATAGAATAAATAAATTATAATGAAAAGGAACTAGAAAGTACTGGGCCAGAAATGAAAGATTGAAGCGTGAGGTGTATAAATGATAGCATGACGAGGATCATGGAAACAAACTGAAGAGACACATGGCAAGCGTGATAAGGATTAAGAAAATATACGTGTAGATTGAAGAATTGTTTGTGCTGGCAAAGCTATGAAGCTAGGAGCATGAGGTGTGCAAAGTTTAAGATCAGAATTCTTACTATAAAAAGAGGAGGCCAACACTCCCATAAGAACGGGAAAAAAAAAATTGTGAGCTTGCTTAAAGGTTTGCCTATTAAATTCTTGAGTTTTTAGTTTGAGTGTGAGGGAATTTTTGAGTTTTGAGAGCGGAAGCTAGGATCTTGAAGCTTAGCATTTTCTAAAGCGATTAATTTTTCAAAGATCTGAAAGGTCACGAGGTTCGCAACTTTTATGCACTACTCACGAAGGTAAGGGTAGCTCAGTATAGAGTGTCTTTGAGTCTTGCCTGCTTTAATTTCACTGTATGTGTTTGAGATGAAGGTGTTTAATTTGATTGCGAAGTTGACTTGTTTTACTGTGATATATATTTGATTACACTTTCGTTTCTGAGGCTTCTGCTAAATGTTTTCTAGGCTTCGGCCATTGATTATTGTTGAAATTATGAATAACATGTTGTTATTCTGAGTTGATTATTGGTTTGGAAATTGTCATTGACTGACTTGACATATAGGGAAAGTGGCATCCAGTGGTTGTCGTTCCACATGGTTGTCCCGTCTTTTGAGGCGTTATTAAGTGGCATCCAGTGGTTGTCGTTCCACATGGTTGTCCCGTCTTTTGAGGCGTTATTAAGTGGCATCCAGTGGTTGTCGTTCCACATGGCTGTCCCGTCTTTTGAGGCGTTATTAAATGGCATCCAGTGGTTGTCGTTCCACGTCTGTCCCGTCTTTTGAGGCGTTATTAATCGATCCATTTTGGTAGCAGCATATAGTTGCATTATAGGGAACTAACACCTGACCCTATGTTGTTGGATTTTAATTATTGGTTTATTGATATCTGATTTGATGCTACATTGTTGAGGTTATTATTATCTGAGTTAATCTATGTTGAGTTGTTGATATATGAGTTGAGTGATGTTGCTAGTTTAATTACCATGATAGGTAATTAAATTTGAATAGCATGATTTTCTCTTTTATACATGATAATTGCATGGAGTTAACCCTTTCTATTTGCTACTTGTTGTTTGGGCGCTTAACGCTATTAGGCGAGATGAAGATCCTTCCGCCGAGGTTTAGCTGCTTGAGTTGGAGATCGAGTTGTAAGCGGTGGAGTAGAGGTGTGAGAAGCAGCTTTGCTTCTCTTCTTGTGGACTATGTTTGAGTCTCCTTTTCTATATGAGAACTCTGTTATTAAAGCCTTACTTCCGCCACTGTTAAAGTGCGCATGTTTATTCTGAACCTTCCTTATGGTGTTGTAAACTATTATTACTATATATCGGGAAACAGTTTATTTAAATAAAGTTATCATGTGTTTCCAACCCTATGGTATTCATTCTCATTTTAAAAAAAATATCCTTGGATTTTAGGGATTGCAGAATAGTCCTTAGACTTTGTTAGGTTACTAATGTGATTCCTCAGTTGAGAAATTGGGGTGTTACAGTATAGCCATGGTTACGGCTCTTTGTATCAAAAGTCTTCCTAGCGGTGTGGCTAGGCGGCGGGTTCCGTTGACACAGTGAAGCGAACGGCGGTGCAAGGGTGGATATGCTTCCGCGGAGAGGGCCATGATAATGTGGTGGTTACTCGCACTTGAGGGGGAGATTGTTGCGAATTCAAGTGCGGAGTTGGAGTCCCACATTGGTTAAGTTTGGGTGAGGAGAATACTTTGTAAGAGATGTGACCCATAAACCTAATGCCTTAAAGTTTTGGGTTAAGATGTGGCGTCGAGATCTCTTGGTGTCTTGCTCCTCAGCCGATGGGCTCCCCTGTCTCCCCCAACAAGTGGTATCAGAGCCGATGGTTCGTGGATCATGGTAACGACTCCTTGTGTCGAAAGTCTTCCTAGCAGTGTGGCTAGGCAGCGGGTTCCGTTGAGCAACGAACGACGGTGCAAGGTGGATAGCTTCTGCAAACGGAAGGACCATGGGTGATGTGGTTGAGAGACTCACACTTGAGGGGGAGATTGTTGTAATCAAATGTTGGAGTCAAGTCTCACATCAGAGAAGCCAAGGTAAGTGGGAGAGTTTATAAGGAGATGGACCCATAAACCTAACGCCCCAAGGTTTTTGGTTAAGATGTGGCGTCAAGATCTCTTGATGTCTTGCTCCTCGGCCCATGGGCTCCCATGTCTCCCCCAACAAGTGGTATCAGAGCCGATGATTGGTGTAGCCATGGTTACGGCTCCTTGTGTCGAAAGTCTTCCTAGCATTGGTGGCTAGGCGGCGTGTTCCGTTGATGGAGATCCAACGGCAGTGCAAGTAATTGGAGGTTTGCGCTTGAGATGGACTCACACTTGAGGGGGAGATTGTTGGGATGTCAAGTGTGAGTAAAGAAGTCTCACATTTGATGGTTAGAGGATAGATGAACACTTTATAAGTGAGATGACCCATACACCTAATGCCTTAAGGTTTTGGGTTAAGATGTGGTGTCTAAGATCTGTTTGCCTTAAGTGAGATAATAAATATTAATTATTAATAAAATATAAATTATTAATAAAAAATTTAGATAAAATAACTTTAAAATTAAAATTTTCACAATAAGGTGTTTGTGTATTATTTGGAAAAAAAATTATACATTTTTTGATCTATTATATATTAGTGAAAATGACTTAAAAAGGAGGAAACTAACTGCAAATAAAATTACGTTATTTAATTATCTTTTAAAAGAACGATTAAAGTTACAACTTATTATAATATAAAAATTACTTTTTTGTTGATAAAATGTGTTGTTATTATCATAACTTATTTGATAATATGTTTCAAACTTACATGATTTTTTTAATATATAAAATAAATGAGTTATTAAAAATAATTCAATGCTAATTATTAAAATAAAATATTAAATTTAAGTATGTATTTATTCACATAAAAAACTCTAATTGTCTCAAGATTTTTATAATAATTATAATTAAAATTGATTTTAATATTCCTTTAAAAGTATAATAATTTTTTGTAATGTTAAAAATAATTGTAAATAAACTCGTGCATCGCACGGGTATTAAATCTAGTATATATAAGTAAAACTCACTTGAGCTTTAAACATTAAATACTTAAAGGAACAAAAATATTTTTATCTTTGCATGAAAATAAATTAAGCAATAAAAACATTATTTTGTATTGACTGTATTTAATAATAATATTAAAAACTGAAAAAATATTTCATAATGAGAAACTATCAACTACCTAATTAAATAATGTCATTTGTAAAACTTAAATATTAAGAGAAATGAATTAAATAAGAAAATTAAAAACTGAAAAAAATTTCATTGTGAGAAACTATTCACCTACCTAATTAAATAATATCATTTATAAACATAAATAAAAATAAAAATAAAAATTAGTCATATAAAAATGAAACTAAAAAATATTTTTATATAAAAGAGCTTTGAGAATTATAATTAATTACAACACTCCTCAAATGTTACTGGTGATTTGGTGGGGGTTTTTGGTGTTATTCTTATATGGTTCAAAGGGACGTTGGCTTGCTGCAAGTATGTATATGCAATGTCTCATGGCTATTTATATTCTGTGAGTAACTGGATGAGCTTTTGAAGGGTGTTAGACAGGAGAACAATTGGAGTTTTTGGTTGGCACATGGGAAAGAAAACCGGGATGAGCTTGGCTTAGGAAGAGCTTAAGTATATCTGTTTTGGTGTCTTATGGTTTTTTCTTTCTTCGGGTGTAATGAAACAGATTGTATTTTTTGCTGGTATATTGTTTTTGTGCTGTCTTTAGTATGTTGTACTCTTTTTCCTACTATAGGTTTTTATCTCAAATGAGTTTTTCCTAGAGAGGTTTTAATGAGGCACATACTTTAGACATGGAGCTTCGGATTTCTTCATTTGATTCATGAGTGGATTGTACTCATAAAGTTTAAGCTATGAATAAATTATCACTTTTGCTGTAAAAAAAAAGCTTCTACAAAGAACTTTTTACTAATCATAAACTTAGGGGGGAAATTAAAAATATTAGAATGAAACTTAGTAATATTTTATGTAAAAGTTATTTAAGAATTTATTTTAATTTAAGAATTTTTTTGAGTAACAGGAAAAAGTTTAATCTAATTATTTAACACTTTTTTTTGAAAGTAAAAGGAGAATTATATATATAACAAAAGATGATTAGTACACCAAAAAGTTAATCATTGCTCACTATACCCAGCCCCCCAAAGAAAAACCAATAAAACCCAAAAAAGCCTAAGCCAACAATGGTAGACAGAACAACCAAAAAGAACCCTGAGCAATCCATCAAGAACCCTCTAATCACCACTAAATAAACCCACGAGAGCTAATATTAGTTGCGTGCCTTGAAGAGCCTCCTCCTCATCAGAGCAATAATAAGACAATCCTAATCGAACCCCTAAGGCCAACGCCGCTCTCGCCCGCGTCATAACACCCAAAGTACCCTTGACCCTCTGAGAATCAAAGACCACCAGTTGTTTCTCTGAAGAATACAAAACCACCTCCCCCGAGCTTGGGGAGGAAGACCTCACATGCACCAAAACCATGGACGAGCTCACACCTTTCCTAGGTCTCCCTCGGGGGCGAGAATCATTCTCTAAAGGGCAACGACCCTTAGAGGTCCCTTCCCCAGGATCAACTACCAAAGCACAGGTAGTAGCACCATCACGAGCCTTTTTTGGACGACCTCGCCGTCTTGGCATCCCCGACGATCCTACTGCAGAATCAACAGAGACAAGACCATCCACCTCACAAGGCGACTCAGACACTTTGGCAGCATCAAGAAAGTTAAGTCCAGCCAAGGAAGAGGAAGAGGGGAGCAACTCAGTCACAATGGCAAAATCACTACCCACGTCCTGACAATGGACCTTAGCATCCTGTTCAGAAAGCCCCTCACCACCATCCAAGTTGTTCGCCCCAAATCGCCACTCGGGGAATAGAAGATCCACCGGCATCCTAATTGCCTCATTCTCTTCAAGTTGAGCTCCCACAGACCACCGATCAGAGGCGAGCTCCGGGAAGAGAAATTCCACAGGCAGCCTATCAACCTCATCACAACCCCTCCAAGATGCCAGAAACATGCAGTCTTCTGCCACCGATAAAACACGCCTCCGCCGCACTCCGAGATTGCCCAGAACTACATCTCGCCACGAACCAGACAACAGACATGTCCCAAACCCCTTAACTCTCACCTTCTGCGAACAAGAGAGAGTTCCACTCTGACTGGAAACCAAGGCCTTTGAGCCATTATGCTGCAACGTTGAAATGATCGCCAGTGGAAACTTCGCCACCGTCACGGAAAGGTGAGAGCCGCCGACCTTCGTGCCATTAAGTTGAGCCACCGCCATCTCAGCATGGATCCTTGAAAGGAAATGGACGAACCCGAACCGAAATCTTCGACCGATCTTCCTATGTCGCCGCACAAAAACCTTCCCAAGCCTCCCAATCCGAGCAAAAAGGGCTCTGATTTGGGGATATCCCACTGCCTCTGAAATTCCATCGACGAACAGAGTGTAACTCCCCACAAAAATTGACTCACTTCTTTTCGACTCTTCTCCATCTTTGCCATCCGCTTCATCGTCCTCTGCGAGACTGACCTCCAGAAGAGAGCTGTCGTCTCCCACCGCCCCTCCCTGTTTGGTTGATGACGGCGCATGAGCAACAGAAGGGGTAGGAACCCTAGCAGAGGAAAAGTTCATCTTTTCTTGAATTATTTAACACTTCTTATTAATAATAGTTTAGAAAAGCATTTTATATTTTAATGTTATTATATGATATTAATATTAATTACAATACATTATATTAATTAAAAAATTCTTTAAATATATTTATTGATCTATTATATATCATTGAAACTAACCCGATGAATCATGAGAGATGAATATATTATAATTAATTTGGAATAAAATGAAATTAGCTAAATGATTTTGGAGCTATTAATTTTTTAAAATTATTTTAACAGTTAAGATTATTTCATTGTTGATAGGAAAACATAAAAATATATACTAATACAGCTTATATTATAATTTTTTTACTTCATTTAATATATTTTAAATTTAATTAATGATATTTCCCACCATTAAAAAAACTATTAATTTATTAAAAGTATTTAAATGGTTTTAAACAAGTGAATGAATGTTAATTATAAATTTAAGTATTATTTTTTGGTTAAAGAATAATTGGTAAACAAAACTTGATTAGTATTATAAATCTTACTAATATTTCAAATGTCTCAATAAAACTATTTTTTATTACATTTATAATAAAAATTTATTTTAATTAAATAACTTTTTATGATTTTAAAAATATTAAAAATATTTTCCGATGTACCAAAAAAAAAATTAAAATAAGTTCGTGCAACGCACGGGTATATACCTAGTAATAATATGTCTAAAGGGAGCTCATGTTTCTAACCCTCTTGAAATTAATGTAGAGAGAAATGGATTTGAATCTTCTTATATAAATTGGCAATATAAAGTGAAGGATCTTCTATATATCTATATATATATGTAAAGCACACTTGTGTTTTTTGCATGCAATAAATGCATTAAATCATAAAAGCTCACATACTTTTATATTAAATACATTAAAAAATAAATAATTTAATAAATTAAAAACTGAAAAAATTTGTATTATAAAAAACTATTTAACTACTTATATTAAATAACAACATTCATAGTTAAAATTGACTTGAGTTTTGCATTTAAAAAATTTAAAAAATCAAAATTAAAAACAAAATAATATTTATTAATAATTAATTCAGATAAAATACTTTTAAAATAAAAAAAATTCTATATATATATATATATATATATATATACATATGTAAAGCAGACTTGAAAAAATAACATTAAACACATAAAAAATAGTAAATTTATTTTGAATTAAAAACATTAAATAAAAAAATTGAAAACTAAAATAAAAACTACATGAACTTTATTATTCATTATATTAATTATTAATTGTTAAAATTTTCAATTTCTCATATTTAAAAGTAAATATTAAAATTTAAAACTTTTCAATTTCTCTTATTTAAAATGAATTATTTAAATTATTTAAATTTTAATTATTCATTACAACTTGAGGTGAATTTTTAAAAAATAATAATAATTGAAATTGACTACCTTACATTAATGACAATAATAGATTGTGAATAATAATTTGTTTATAATCTTTACATTATTGTTAATAATAATTATAAATCTTATTAGTTATTAATCATAAGTTGAGAAATTTTAAAAAAATAAAAAATAAAACTTATTACTATTTATTACTTATAAAAAATATTTATTAATAATTAACATCGAAAAAATAGTTGAAAATTTAAAAAAATGTCTCTATATGATATTATTATTACTATATCGAATGTGTATATTATTTGAAAAAAAAATTAATATGATTTTTGATCTATTATATAGAAGTAAAAATAACTTGAGGAAGCATAACAGAGAAAAATAATAATAACAAAAGTTGAATAAATTTAAATTTACTAAATAATATTTTACGATACTAAAATTATAACTTATTATAATTTTTAAGTTAAAATTATTTCAAGTTCAAAAAAAAGTTAAAATTATTTTATTGTTGATAAAAAAGTATAAAAAAATATGTTATTATAACTTATATTAAAACCTTATTATTTAATTTAAAATATTTTAAATTCACTTAAGGATTTTTCAAATAATTAAATTGGTTTTTAAAGATTAGTTATGATTGAAAAATAAAATAACACATGGGGACAATAATTGAGTATCAATGTTTACAACCGGATATATGATAAATCAGCACCTCTACAATTGAAACCACAATAATAAACCTAAAAACAGAGAACCCAAATCAATAAAATATATTACAACCAAAGTTTTTAAAATTAATTTAATACTAATACAAAAGAAATTTAATTACACTGTAATAATTTTTATACTATATTAAAAAAAATAGTGTAAATAAACCCGTGCAACGCACGGGTACTATTTCTAGTCTATATATATATTTTTTTTTGAAAACGAAAGGTATATTATTAATAAAGCCTAAGCCAAAAAGAGCTATAGGCAAGAACCAAGTACAAACTGAATCTGATAAGACTAAAGCATGAAAATACATCTTGAGCTGTGCTAAAAACCTTCCACTAACCCACAGAATGACGAAACGAAACCCCAAGAGAGAGCCTCATTAAAACCTTACTTGGAAAAACCCAGTGGGATAAAAATCGAGCAAGGAAAAAGAGTACCACAATCTTGGGGAAGTCATTGCACACTTGAGTTTTAGCATTAAATACTTAAGCAAAACTCAAGTGTTGCTTTGTATTAAAAGCACACAAACAAACAAAAATTGTAATAAATATATTAAACAATAATAAAACTAAAATTGAAAAAAATTATATTGTCAAACACCATTAAAAAAACTACTTACATTAACTAACAACATTCATAAACTTTAAACTTACATGATTTTTGTATTTCACAAATATTAAAAATTCAATTCAATAAGAAAATAATATTTACTAACAAATAATTTAGATAAAATAGTTTTCAAATTAAAAAACTATTTTATATGTAAAAGAGACTTTATTTTTACATCAAATACATTAAACCATAAAACTATCATACCTTTGTATTAAAATACATTAAGAAATAATAAATTTCTTTTTAATAACATATTAAAAAATAATTAAAAACAGAAAAAGTTGTATTGTTAAAAAATATTCAACTACTTACATTAAATAACAACATTCATCAACTTAAAATTGGCTTTTAAAAAAAACACGAAAATTATCTTCAGTTTGCATTTGAAAAATATTAAAAATTAAAATTATTTAATAATAAATAATATGAATAGAATATTTTAAAATTGAATGATGACGCTAAAAGGTATTTAATATTAATTATAATATATGTGCATTATTGAAAAAAATGTTTAAATATATTTTTTGATCTATGATATAGTAGTAAAAATTAACGAGCATTGAGTTTTTCCTATGAAGGTTTTAACGAGACACATTTACGAGTTTTGTCCCTCCTAGGTTTGGTAGTTTTGAAGTACTTTCTTGAGAGAGTTGTTCTCATGGTTCTTTCTTTCTATCAATAATATATCTTTAGCTTTCAAAAAAAAAATTATTCGAGAAAGCATAATAGAGAAAAATAATAATGACCAAAGTTTAATAAATATTTGTTGTAAGAGGCCTTGCGTATCCACTTAACGTGATCGTAGAGCCTCAAGGGATTAGTCTCAAAACTATCGGCTGTGAGAAAACATTCGCAAACCAAATAAGTTTAAAAAAATTAAATTCGCAAGATATATGATATCTTAGGCTATTTTTTTTGTTGTCGAAAGGCTATTTAAGTTTCCACGTATTATAATTCAAAAGATTAAATTGAATTTATTCTTTTTGGTCTTGACATGTCACAGCAAAATACTTTCTAGGTAAAAAGTATAAAAATGATATTAAAACTTATTTCATAATATTAAACACTTATTACTTAACATTTTTTACGTAATTTAAATATTTCAAGTTAACTTAATAATTTTTCATATTCTTAAATAAATAAAATTTTCAATTGTTAAAATTATTTCTATGCAAATAACTAAATTTGAGTAATATTAATTATTTATACAAAAATAACTACAATAATATTTATTGAAATGCCTTAACACAATTTTTTATGTTTATAATTAAATAATATTTTAACTTTTAATTAGTTAGTATAATAGTTTTATATAATTTTAAAAAATATTGTAAGTAAACCCGTGCAACGCACGGGTATAATATCTAGTATATATGTAAAGGAGACTTGAGGTTTTGCATGTATTAAATGCATTAAACCA